>NC_138770.1:196209010-196664010 GCF_965119305.1 Pelophylax lessonae
CTTGAATACTGATGCCCTGAATACAGACATGTATTCACACTTACTACCAGAGGCTCTGTATTTGTGTGTGTGTGTAGAGAGGGAAGGTCACAGGCTGTATATATCTACACTCCCTCCATTATTTGTAGAGCTGTGAATGTGAGCAGGCTGCACTATCCCTGTATGTGAGTATGGAGGTACACCTGTCACTCACCACCCCTCCATCTCTCCATACATGTATATACAGGTCACCCCTCTAGCACCCCCAGCTTCCCTCAACCACCCAGCAATTATCCCGCGACCTCACTTCTATCCTAGCAGGTATGGCTTCAGGCTTGGCTATTGCTCCACTAGAGTGTCTCATGTGGATGACGTCACCTAAAGATGACCCAGTCCCAATCCGCCTGACAGGAAGTGCACATGCGCATTGATAGCGGCGGGCCTGTAGTATCCGGGTGCTGGCTGCTACCAGCGCACGAATACTGTATACATTCCCTTGCCTACACAACCGTTTTACTGTCACTGGTTACACTGCAGCATTGAATTACAGTTTTGCTGCTGGGTTAAAAAAAAAAATGTATGTTGACTAAATGCTGCTTGACCTCGTTGCATTGAGAACGCCTATTGGGCAAGATTATGCGGTAAATCTAAGGTGATTGGTTGCATGGTCTGTGCGCCGCCTCCGCTAATGATTGGCAATTTCTTTGAGAATTTTGTTGCTGTGTGTCATATCGCGAGAAGAGGAAAGCTCAGTTTTTGGGCCAAGTAGGTGAAGATGGAGCTGTATGACGAGTTGCCGGAACCGCCGCAGCTTCTCGGTGAGCGGAGAGGACCTGTGCAGCCCATATCTCAGTTCTGGCACGGGGGGGAGGGGGAGTTCCAGGGACACAAGCCTAAGCTGGGGAGGTTTGTCCCTGGTTCTCAGTGCACCATGGTTGGAGCTGTACAAGGGGGAGCACATTGTTATTATTATGTTTTATACTAAAGCAGCTTATGGCCCCTTTTCACTGCGGCCTAAAAATGCTCAGTACAGTGTTTTTTGTTTTTACTGTGCTAAAATGCAGCCCATTGTTTACAATGTGCCTGTACACACAGGAGCAGAAACAAGCGCAAAAATAGAAAAATCTGCATTCCTGGTCAGTATTTTGTGCCTGTACATACAAATATGCACTTGTGCCAAACTTCCTTTATTAAAACAAAACTAGAAGAATACTCACAAATACACGCATGTGCCACACTTCCTTCATTAAAATAAAAACTAGAAGAATACTCATAAATACACGCATGTGCCACACTTCTTTCATTAACCACTTTACCACCGGAGGATTTTGCTGTCTTACGTCTGGGCCACTTTTTGCGATTCGGCGCTGTGCGACTTTAACTGACAATTGCGCGGTCGTGCGACGCCGTAACCAAACGAAATTTACGTCCTTTTTTTCCCACAAACAGAGCTTTTTTTGTGGTATTTGATCACCTGTGCGATTTTTACTTTTTGCGCTATAAACAAAAAAATAGCGTAAATTTTGAAAAAATAACAATATTTTTCACATTTTTTTTATATGAAATTCCCCCCCCAAAAAATGTAAAAATCAAATTTTTTTTTTTTTTAAATTTTTGGCCAATTTGTTTTCTGCTACATATTTTTGGTATAAAAAATCACAATAAGCGTATTTTGATTGGTTTGCGCAAAAGTTATTGCATTTACTAACTAAGGGAAAGATTTCTGTCATTTTCGGTGTTTTTTTTTTTTTTTTTTAACGAGTAATGGCGGCGATCTGCGATTTTTTTTTTTTTTTTTTTTTGCGGGACTGCGACATTGCGGCAGACAGATCGGACCCTTGACTGACATTTTTGACACTTTTTTGGGGGTACCAGTGACATTTCTATAGTAAGCAGTGCTATAAATATGCACTGTTACTGTAAAGATGACACTGGCAGGGAAGGGGTTAATTTTATTGGAGAGGGAGGGGTTAATGTATGCCTGGTGCTTACTAACGTGTGTGGGGGGAGGTGACTGAGTGACACAGGGACAGATCGCAGGTTCAGCTATGCTGAACCCTGCAATCTGACCCTGCCTGTCGCTTCAGAGATCCGCCCGCTTTGTTTACACAAGCGGGCGGATCTCCACACTCGATTCCCTGACGATCGGGGAAGGGCGGCGGTGATCACCGCCGCTCCTCCCCTGGCCCGACTCCTGCTGTGACTGAAAACAGCGGGATCGAGCCTCGCCCAGAAGGGGAGGAGTCCAGCGACGTAGTACTACATCGCTGGACGGAATCGAGCCACTTTGCCGCAGTACAGTCAACGTGACTGGTCAGCAAGTGGTTAAAATAAAACTAGAAGAATACGTGTGAATACTCACAAATGCACGCATGTGCCACATTTTTCTTCATTAAAATAAAGGTAAAAGTATAGGTGTGCATACTTGCAAATACAAGCACGTTCCACGCTGTCTTCATATAAATGAAGCTAAAAGAATGTGCATGCTTGTAAATACGCGCATGTGCCACACTTCCTTCTTTAAAGTAAAAGTCCAGGCAAAACCTAATTATCGCTAAACCTGCTCTGTGCCACATTCTAAACCTAATCTAGCTAACCCTGTAAAGCAAAAATCACTGTACTTACCTATTTTACAGCTGATCCGGTCCAGTCCCAGCATCAGCTGTGGCTTCAGTGTGGAGGCAGCCGACAAAGGAAGCCCTATAGTAAGTCTATGGGTGACGTCACTTCCCAGCCATTTCAAAGCCGTTGTCTGTCCTCTACTGCAGTGGTCCTCGTGGGGCCCACTAACAGGCCAGATTTTAAGTATTACCTTGGGGAAATGCAGACTAGAATACTGCAATCACTGAGCAGCAAATGAGATCACCTGTGATGTAATTTAGTTATCTTTCAAACCTGGCCTGTTAGTGGGACCGGAGTTGAGGACCACTGCTCTACTGCACAGAGCTTCCGTCACTGAAGATCGGATTGGCTGCAAAATCGGTAGGTACAGCAATTTTTATTTGCTTTACAGAGTTAGATTAGGTTTAGAATGTGGCAGAGAGCAGGTTTAGCGATAATTAGGTTTTGCCTGGACCTACGCTTTAAAGCTAGAAGAATACGTGTGCATACTGAAAATTAGGCGCATGTGCCACACTTCCTTCATTAAAATAAAGTTAGAAGAATACGTGTGCATACTCACAAATACGTGCAAATGATATACAGCCTGCCTTCATGCTTTTTCTGCCAGGAATTTCTGATGCTCATACATTCGTACCGTGTGCAAGGGGCCTAAAGCAATACTTGCACACTACACTGATGTATGAAGTTCAGATATTTCTGGCAGAGAAACGTGCTGATGGGCTGTATAGCGCTTGCAGGTACATCAGTCAAACATCAGGCAGTGCACACGTCTGGGGTTATTTGCACATAAAAATACTGACCGGCAATGCAGATTTTTTTTTTTCTTATCTATATACAATGCAAGTTTACGCACCTGAATGCACAGGCCCATACTAAAAAATGGCCTGCGTTTAGATTGTTAAAGAAAAATGCTGGAATGCCTAAACACTTGGCATTTTTAGGCATCCCTTGTGCAAAAGGCCTTAAAGTGAACTTTACCCATAACCACTAGATAAAAAAAAAATGTTCTTTAGCACGGAACATAAATTCTCCATTAATAAGTACACTACCAAAATGAGTGTGTGCCGTAAATTGCCTCCAGCATTGCTCCTGTTTTCTTCTTCCTGGAGGCTGCCATTTTGTTGAAGCCCAGAGTCCCTGAACAGGAGTAAATCGTGAGGCGGAACTAAACCTGTCGATTTAAAGTGGAACTTTAGTCAGAAAATTAAGTCCTGCTAGATAAATTCAGGCTGGTCCCTTTTGCAGGTTTGCTAAATAAAACAATAAATATCCAGTAATACACTGTCACCCTGCTCTGCACATGCTCAGTCTCCATTTTTAAGCACTGCCGAGTTTGTAGAGGCCGATCTGCTGACAGCCTTAAAGGAGTTGTAAAGGCAGAAGTTTTTTTTATCCTAATGCATTAAGATAAAACGCCTTCTGTGTGTAGCAGCCTCTCCAGCACCCCCTAATACTTACCTGAGCCCCATCTCTATCCAGCGATGTCCATAAATCCCTCAGCTGTCTGGGACTTTCCCTCCTGATACGCTGAGACACAGCAGTGGCACCATTGGCTCCCACTGCTGTCAATCAAAGTCAATTAATCAGGAGAGAGAGGGAGCGGAGCCAAATGGCAGCTCCATGTCTGAATGGACACACGGACCTGCAGCTCGGCTCGGATGCCCCCATAGCAAACTGCTTCTGTGGGGGCATTTACCAGGAGAAATGGGCCAGGCGCTTCAGTCAGGGACCCAAGAAGAGGAGGATCCAGGCTGCCCTGTGCAAAACCACTGCACAGGGGAGGGGTAAGTATGATATGTTTGTTATTTAAAAAAAAAAAAAAAACACAACTTCACAATCACTTTAAAGGATAAGTTCACTTTAAAAATGTAGCACTACTCCCTAGGGAGCTTCTGGTGATGGGTTCCCCTGGGTTAGCGATGAAGTAGTGATAAATGAACCTCTTTAGATAAGCTGTACTGTACTGCAGAACACACTTCCTGGCACCCCCTTTTGTTCCTATTCTTCAGGGCTTTGTACATGGCACCCCCTTTACTGTAATACTCTCCGTGTGAGCTAGCTCCTTGATCCCAATGACTTCACTGGAGTGGTCCCCCTTCCTGGGCCAGACCCTTTGGCAGGTCCCTCAGTACTCACGGACACTGTTTTTCCCAAGAGACTCTGCCAGCAGCTCCACTGCCAATTACACCGGATCCTCTGCAGCTCAGCTCCACACCTGGTTCACTAGGCATAAAACCTTCCTTACACACTGCAGGAGGAGAGACAGCCGTCTACCTCCTCCTGGGACTCTGCTTCCCGCCAAAGACACCCTGTCACATGCCCCCTCTGCTTTTATGAGCAATCCCAGGATGCATTGCAAGAATACCCTCCCACTGGGACTCCCATAAAAGCTAATGTGTCACTGGCTGGGTTTCCTCCACTGTCCAACAAGCTCCCTCTTTGGATACAGTGGGGACACTCCCTCAGACCAAGTAAATCACAACTGGAAACACATGACAGGCAACCTAATAGATCAGGCTCCCCTGATAAGCAGCAGGAGCAATATATGCTTTACCTAGTACGTACCTAACTAGGAGGGTGCTACAAAAAAAAAGAGCATTTATTATTTTTTGTTGCAGGATCCTGGAAAGCATTGCACCAGTGATCAGCAGATCGCTGATGCCATGCAGGTCTTCTGCATAGTTTGTATTGGCTTACCCATACATCCCAAGCCAATACTTCCTGACATGAAGACTCAATGAACTACCACAGTGCTCCACAGCGCCCTGGTAGTTCTTTGAGAACTACAAGCCAACCGCCACTAAGGATTGCGTGGAACATGTAACATGTTCCCAAAGGTGAACTTATTCTTAAAAAACCCTCCTATCCTTTATAGCCAAGGAAGCTGCTTCTGTTTGATCTACAACTGCCATGATGCTGCACATGTAATCAGTTATGACACTAGACATTTGATGGTTTGACAATTTAGTTGAGGACACAAGCAAATATCCCAGCATTTCAGGAAGTAACAATTAATTTTAAACCGTTGAATAGATGGGTTTAGTTCCGCTATTTTACTGCTGTTCAGGGGCTCTGGGCTTCAGCAAAATGGCAGCCTCCAGCAAGCACAAAACAGTAGCAATGCTGGAAGCAATTTACAGAACACTAATTTTGGTAGCATATTTTTTAATTTGGACTTTCCTTGCTAAAGAACATAATTTTTTTTTTTTAGTTGTTATGGGTAAAGTGCCACTTTAACAATTTAAAAAAAAACAGGAATGGCGGGACTGCTAACTGTCACATTTGCTTGTGTCCTCGACCAAACTGACAAACCATCAAATGGCTGGTGTCATAACTGATCACACGTACAATACCATGGCAGTTGTGGATCAAACAGAAACTAAGATGGCAGCTTCCTTGACTGTAACGCATAGGAGGGTGTAATATTTGCTTTAAAGGATAAGTTCACCTTTGGGAACATGTGAAATGTTCCCCCCGTTTTTAGGGTGGAACATGTAACATTCCCAATGCTTCAGCCGCTGTCCGCTGCCCCTTCTCCCTGTGGCAGCAGTACAGGGAGAAGTTTCCATGCCTGGCAGTACAGGGAGAAGTTTCCATGCCTGGCTGTGCGAGGCTCCGCCCACACGGCTGTGTCATTCATTCACACAGTTCTGTGTGTGAATCAACTACAAGCCCTGAAATCCTTTTCGGTTGTTGGCTTGTAGTTCTCAATGAACTACCACGTGGCTTGGTTTGTTCCTGTCCATGAATCTGCCTGTCTGTATGGGTACACCGATATACTGACAGGTCTGCAAGAGACCTGCATGGCACCAGCGATCTTCTGATTGCTGGTGCAATGCTTTACAGGCTCCAAAAGAAAAAAAAAATAATGCACGTTTTTTTGTTTTTTTTTTACCTGCAAAAAAAAATGTGCATTTATTATTTTTTTTCTAAAAGGTGAACTTATCTTTTAAGGTTGTCAGCAGATCGGCCTCTACAACTTTGGCAATGTCTAAAAATAGAGAGCAACTGAGCATGTGCAGAGCAGGGTGAGAGTGTATTACTGCATCTTAAACTGAATAGACACTTATTTTTAATGTTTTACATAGCTATACCTGCAAAAGGGGCCAGCCTGAAGTCATCTAGCAGGACTTCATTTTCTGACTAAAGCTCCATTTTAAGACAGAACGAAAGGATGAATATTTATCTATCCAGTGGTCCCTCACAAGCATCTTTTGAGTGCCAGTTTTTGGCCTTTTCATTGACTGGCACAGGAGCCAGTCATCCCTGCACTCAGAGACTGGTACTGCCCTATAAGCCTAGTTTCAAGCATAGATTGAGTAGGCAGGTAGGGGCATTTCATTGCTGAAGAGACAGTGCATGCCTCTTATGCAATAGAAGCCGACCTGCTCGCTGTTTCATACAGCAAAACTTTAGTTCCAAATGAACCCGCTCTATAGATAATGGAGATGTGTGTCAGCATTATAAGAACACTATAAGGAGAGAGGGGGAAGGGTGCTCCTGGGTGATATAATAATAGCCCTGTGGTGGTGGAGGAAGGGGGGGGGGGGTTGATGGAATCTACACCCAGATAATGAGATATAACAGTGTTGCATTGTGCTTCACATTCAGCAGATTCTCCCTGGAGAAGAATTCATGGGCTACCATTATAAGCACACTGGCCGTCTACAATGTCTTCAATAAAACTGTATTAAAGAGGATTATTTGTCACCTCCCTGTTTTGTGTTTTCTCCTTTCCCCTGTTACCTGATTTGCTGATTTATGCTCAATAATCATACTCTCAGCCAATTTGGGGGTGTTCTGTAGTGAACCACCGCTCTCACTGGGTCTGGTGCTCTTATCACCTCAGAAGCTGGATGTCTCTTTCTGATTCTCTTCCCTGGTCAGGCACCCCACAACACATCAGGAGACCGGCTGCGAGAACCAGGAAGAGACCACCAGCTTTGCATAGCGTTTTCAACTGCTGACCTACAGCATCCTGGGATGTGTAATCTGTTTATCCAAAGAGGCCTTTGGAGCTTTTAGGCTTCACCATTTTCAGCTAGGTGATAAATGAGAAATTCCAAAGTGGGGCTGCATGCAGGGAAATAAATGTGTACATTTTTTTTTTATTTGTGAAAGAAAGAGGGGTATTCATATTCGGAATAGTAGGTATGGGGAGTGAAGGGACACTCAATCACTTCCTGTCCGCAGGACGTCATATGACGTCCTGGATTTTAAGTGGAGATATCTGAATGATGCCTGCAGCTGCTGGCATTCAGATATCATTCCTTTTTGCCGGCGATTCCCTGCAATGTAAGAACAATCCTAGCGGCTGTTCATGCTTTATTGTTTCTACAGGTGGAGGGAGGGGATTGCCAGAGGGTCCTTGGCAATCTCTGTGACGTCACTTTCAGTGCCGGCAGATGTGAACACTGCCGTGTTTTTAGCTAGAAAGGCAAAGATCGCATTTTTTTTTTTATCTCAGGCTTTCCAGCCTAGAAGAGAGATCTGGGGACTTCTAGAGCTCAGATCTTTCTGTAAAGACGAAGACCTGTCATGTCCTATGTCTTTGTAATAGAAATAAAAGTGGTAAAAAATATAAAATCAAGGGAAAGTTTAAAAATAAAAAATAAAGCATCCCTGTCCCCATGTGCTTACATGCAGAAGCGAACACATACGCACGTCGCGCCCAACAGCATTCAAACCACACATATGAGGTATCGCCGCAAACATTAGAGCGAGAGCAATAATTCTAGCACTAGATCTCCTCTATCGCTAAACTGGTAACCTGTAAAAAAAAAAAAGAGCGTAGTCTATGGGTATTTTAAAGTATCAAATTTAGCTTCATTCCACGACTGTGCGCAATTTTAAAGCCTAACAGGTATCTATTTATTCGGCGTAATATCTTTCACATTATAGAAAAAATGGGCCAACTTTAGTATTTTTTTTTTTTTTCTTTTTTTAAACATGTTCGAAAAAGTGCTGCTCAAAAACCGTGTGATATGAAAAGTTGCAAGTCCCACTATTTGATTCCCTAGGATCTCTGCTAAAAAATATATATAATGTTCGGGGGTTCTGAGTAATTTTCTAGCAAAAAAAATTAGGATTTTTGCATGTAGGAGAGGAATGCCAGAAATGGCTTGGGCTGGAAGTAGTTAGAAAAAGCAGGCCTTTTCTTGCACCTTTTCTTTACATGTAAAAATCTGTATTTTTTTTTGCTTGAAAATTACTTAGAACCCCAAAACACATTGGGCACGTTTGAGTAACAGCGACAAACGGCGTACATTTTACTATCCATAGGCAATGCTTTAAAAGCCTCTACAGGTTACCACTTTAGCTCAGGTGCTAGAATTACTGGCCACGACATTCACGGGGATACCTCCCAACTGTGGGACGGTAGCTGTTTGCGCACGTGCAGGACTGATGCATGCGTTTACCATTGCATGGGAGCATGTGGGGATGGGGACGCTTTAAAACGGAGAAGGTAGAATGCCAATTCTGCGGGTGAGAGTTAGCTGGAGGAGGGCCAGGGTTTGGGGCATTATCCCCAGACATTAGGAGTAGTAGGAGGGTGAGGGCGGTATGGTGGAAGAGGAATATATACAAGGGCAGGTGTTGCAATGAAGTGGCAGTGGTGACATTGTGTGGGCTTAGAATGGGCAGGGGGTGATAAGTGCAGTAATATTGAGAGGGCAAAAGTAAGGCTAGGTGTTTGATCTTGGTCAAGGCAGCACAATAAAAAAGTAAGTGTAACTTCCAAAAAGACAAGTATAAACAGCAGTTTCTAAGTCTTAGCGAGGCAAAAGTTGAGTTCAGTCATGCAATGTAGCCCAGTGTTTAAGAGAAGAGCTTAGTCAGTGGTTACCAATGGTTACAGCGAGGCAGGTGTGGATTGCAGGCAGGCAAAGTGGCTTTTGTGTTGCAGGCAGTTACTGATGGTTACAGCGAGGCAGTCAAAGTGGTTTTTGTGTTGCAGGCAGTTACTAATGGTTACAGCGAGGCAGGCAAAGCGGTTTTTGTGTTGCAGGCAGTTACTGATGGTTACAGCGAGGCAGGCAAAGTGGTTTTTGTGTTGCAGGCAGTTACTGATGGTTACAGCGAGGCAGGCAAAGCGGCTTTTGTGTTGCAGGCAGTTACTGATGGTTACAGCGAGGCAGGCAAAGTGGTTTTTGTGTTGCAGGCAGTTACTGATGGTTACAGCAAGGCAGGCAAAGTGTTTTTTGTGTTGCAGGCAGTTACTGATGGGTTACAGCGAGGCAGGCAAAGTGGTTTTTGTGTTGCAGGCAGTTACTGATGGGTTACAGCGAGGCAGGCAAAGTGGTTTTTGTGTTGCAGGCAGTTACTGATGGTTACAGCGAGGCAGGCAAAGCGGCTTTTGTGTTGCAGGCAGTTACTGATGGTTACAGCGAGGCAGGCAAAGTGGTTTTTGTGTTGCAGGCAGTTACTGATGGTTACAGCAAGGCAGGCAAAGTGTTTTTTGTGTTGCAAGCAGTTACTGATGGGTTACAGCGAGGCAGGCAAAGTGGTTTTTGTGTTGCAGGCAGTTACTGATGGGTTACAGCGAGGCAGGCAAAGTGGTTTTTGTGTTGCAGGCAGTTACTGATGGTTACAGCTAGGCAGGCAAAGCGGCTTTTGTGTTGCAGGCAGTTACTGATGGGTTACAGTGAGGCAGGCAAAGTGGTTTTTGTGTTGCAGGCAGTTACTGATGGTTACAGCGAGGCAGGCAAAGCGGCTTTTGTGTTGCAGGCAGTTACTGATGGTTACAGCGAGGCAGGCAAAGTGGTTTTTGTGTTGCAGGCAGTTACTGATGGTTACAGCAAGGCAGGCAAAGTGGCTTATGTGTTGCAGGGAAGGGTGTAGGCAGTTACCTGAAAGAATGGAGCAAAGAAGGCAAAAAAGCTCACATATCAAACATCAAATCCATGTAGACTCTCCCAATACACTGGATACAGATGGTCAGCTGTTGAACCCATCCATGATCATTTAAAGCAGAATTAAACCCTCCTATCCTTTACAGCCAAGGAAGTTGCCATCTTAGCCTACACCAGCCATTTTTGATGGTCTGACAAATAAAACTAAAATCTAAATTATAACTTTATTTTCACTAGAACTGAATAGAGTGAATTTTCCCAGCAAAGATCCACACCTCTGTACCATGTTGCTCTGTTTTTTGGTGATCCCCTGATATTCTGGATTTAGTTGTCTTTGTACCATGTTACACTCTGTATATTCTGCTGATAGACTCTGTCCCTTCCACATCTACTTCCTGCAGCAGCTAGAGCCTAAAGCACTCCCCTTTGTAGTCTGATGATAAATGGAAATCAATACATCCTAATTAGTATTCAGTCCTGCCCAGTCACACCTACAGGAAGAGTCCAAACCTCCCAAGTCCCGCCTCACAGATCACCGCATTATTCAAAAAGGAAACCCCTTCATACACAGCTGAAAGCTAGCTGTGCTGCTGCTGGGTAGGACTGAATGATTCACAATTAGAATTAAATCCTGCCCAGTTAAATATTCCAACCAGTGTAAACAGGGTGAGTCCTGCCCTCCCATAGGCCATTTACATATGAAGGAAACCCCTTCATAATAACCCTCCCGTAGCCCTTCTCTGTAGTCTTGCAGTAAGCCATTATTCTTTGTCATTCTGCAAGACCGGAATGACACCGGAGGAGGTATGACAGATTTACACCTTTCGCCACCCATATGAAGGCCCAGAAACACCCACGGTAACCCTGGGACCCACCCACAGCAGCTCCAAGATTTGGTACAAGTGACTCCCATAGCCCAGCTTGAAACTACAAAGGTTCTAAGGATCATGGGACATTTAGTATCAGGACTGAAAAAGGAAGGAAACAGGAAGTTAGGGAACTTTGAAATTCAGCCAGGAGGAGTGGCGTCATAGACACAGAAACCTGCTGTATACAGCTGAAGGAGGTAAGTTACACTGAAATTGACAGTGTGTCTGGGATTCACTCACATACACAATGCATCTGTTTTTTTGGGAAGTAAAACTGTGAGCAGGCAGGTAAGTGTCTTAGGGCTGGTTCACACCATGCCCGCACACTGCACAGTAACACACTGTGCATTCCTGTGCGGTGCAATTTAAGCCCATTCATTCTGAATGGGCTAAAATCGCACCACATCAAAAGTAGTGCATACACTACTTTTAGAAATGCACTGCAGCCGGATCGCATGGTAGTTTTTACCGTGAAATCTGGTGCAGACAAACACACTGCATTTGCAACCTTTATTTGTGGTGTCATTTACTTTTTATGGACTGTGTTTTGAATGGTGTGAACGCCTCTTATAGTAGAAGAGACATGTTTTCTGCAATAAACAGCTGCCTGCTTAGAATTATTTCAATTATATATTTAGTTCTGCTTGAAAACAAAACTAAACCCATCAATTTTAACAGTTTCCCAAAATGGTTCCTTTCATAGTTTGTCATGAATGATAGCCATTGTAGTTACAAGTTTGCTTATGTTAGCTCTCAACTGAACTGTCAAGCCATCAAATGGATGGTGTCATAGCTGAGCATGTATAGCACCATAAAAACTGCAGATCAGAGGCTAAAGGCCCGTACACACGTACCGAACAGTTTCGGCCGATTTTCAGCTTGTTAGTATGATGCTTCCGACAACCGACAGCGCACTTTCGGCCAAACAGAATCTGTCGTGCAAGCATTAAAATTTTTGTATGCCGACACCAGAACGGCCGATTGTTCGCCAGTCAGTACAGAATTCGGCCGACAGACAGCAGATTTGCAAGACTGGGCATGCTCAGAAAAGAAAAAACACAGGGAAAGTTAACCATCACATTATATCACTTCTGCAGTCGGCGGACAAAATTCGTGTGCAGTCTTTTGCAGTTTTCAGCGGACACGACAGCCCAGGTACAAAAGACGGCCGATCGGTCGGCCGACGATCGGTACGTGTGTACGGGGCTTAAGATGGCAGCTTCCTTGGCTGTAAAGGAGAGGAGGGTTTAGTTCAATTTTTGCATTGCCATCTACAGCACCTGTAGCTGTTAGAATCCCCAATCAGTGACAGCATCTGTTTGAATGCAGGCTCTGTTCAACTGAGCATGTAGGTAAAGCAAAAGGTTGTGGAATTAGTTAGCCAGCAGGCATCTCTTGAATTATTTAGAACCAAGTTTTTTTTGGGTTGTCAAAAATAACTATTGTTTTATTACAATGCTGGTGTTCTAAAATGAAAGTGCTGTGACCATAGAACTCAATTTCATGTTACTTTTTTTGAAATTCCAAGTTAACCTGCATCCCAAAATCTTCTCTCCTAGTAACTGAATTCTCACCAGTACAGAAAATAAATTGATTCTGGGCAGCATAGTGGTCTATAGCCTATCTCATTTCGGCCGATAATGGGTTAACATTGCCGAAAATAATGGCCGCCGTGGAGAAGGAGGAGGGCGCAGCGCAGGGCAGGCTTTAAAAGTCCCGCCTCTGGCCGGCCGTCCGCCTCTCAATGACGTCCCTACTACTCTGTGCATTAGTGAATGGACATACCAGGCGGGAGGGCGGGGCGAGTGGCCGCTATAGATATTACTATGTGATCCTTCCCTGTGCATCCCTGTCAGCCTGTCAGTGTCAACTATGTGTGAATGAGAACAGAACTGACCTAACACCGGGCGGGGCGAGCGGCCGCTATAGATATTACTATGTGATCCATCCCTGTGCATCCCTGTAAGCCTGTCAACTATGTGTGAATGAGAACAGAACTGACCTAACACCGGGCGGGGCGAGCGGCCGCTATAGATATTACTATGTGATCCATCCCTGTGCATCCCTGTAAGCCTGTCAACTATGTGTGAATGAGAACAGAACAGAACTGACCTGACACCGGGCGGGGGGAGCGGCCGCTATTAGCTGTAACTATGTGAGCGTTTCACTTCCCTGACAGGCATGTATCTCCGCTGACAAGGAAGTGAAGCGCTCACATAGTTACAGCTAATAGCGGCCGCTCCCCCCGCCCGGTGTCAGGTCAGTTCTGTTCTGTTCTCATTCACACATAGTTGACAGGGATGCACAGGGATGGATCACATAGTAATATCTATAGCGGCCGCTCACCCCGCCCCCCCCGCCCGGTGTTAGGTCAGTTCTGTTCTCATTCACACATAGTTGACACTGACAGGCTGACAGGGATGCACAGGGAAGGATCACATAGTAATATCTATAGCGGCCGCTCGCCCCGCCCTCCCGCCTGGTATGTCCATTCACTAATGCACAGAGTAGTAGGGACGTCATTGAGAGGCGGTGTCCCCGGCCAGAGGCGGGACTTTTGAATGAAGGACACCCGAGGAGGGGTAGCTGAGGCAGTGGGGGGGGGGGGGGGGGAGAGCTGAGGCAGCTTACCAATGATATTTGTATTATGAAGCATGAGGGGTTAATGTATTGTCACTGCTGGTCACTCATCTATTAGTGACTGACCAGTGGCAGGTAATTAACCCCTTTGTGCTGCATTAGTGCAACCAGTATCAGTGCAACCAGTGTTAATTAACACTGATACTGGTTGCACTAATGCAGCACAAAGGGGTTAATTACCTGCCACTGGTCAGTCACTAATAGATGAGTGACCAGCAGTGACAATACATTAACCCCCTCATGCTGCATAATACAAATACCATTGGTAATTAAATTAACCTCTTGCCAACCCGTCACAGTACATATACTGTGACAGGGTGGCAGCGACAGGTGTACGCCTGCCTGTTTTTGGTGTATGCCCCTGTTCTATCCATTTTAAAAAATTTTTGGGGGAAAAAGTCATTTTCGGTTTCGGTTTTCGGCCAAGGGCATCCTGCATTTTCGGTTTCGGCCCAAAATTTTCATTTCGGTGCATCCCTAGTTTTCATCCCAACCAGGACACTACCTACCTGGAGTTTGCCTGTTCTCCCTGTGCCAGCATGGATTTTCTCCGGTACTCTGGTTTCCTCGCACACTTCAAAGACATTCTAGAAGGTTGATTGGCCCTAGAATGTGTATGTATGCTTGTGAGTTTGGGACCTTAGATTGTGAGTTCCTTGAGAGCAGGAACCAATGTAAATGTACAATATATGTGTAAATCGATGCGTAAATTTATAGCGATATAGAAGTACCTGTAATAATAAAAAATCTCCACAATACAAACCTAAGCACCCCCCAAACAAAAATAATATATTGCAGTTTTCCAGTTCTTGGATGTGGTGGCTGCAAAAGATTTGAGGCTAAAAACATCTTCAACAAGTACAGAAAGTGCCAAGTCGTTGTCATGTCCTGTGAGCTAAAAAGAAAGCGCTAACCATGTTCTCTTTTTTGTGGAAACTACAAATTCCATCAATCTACCATATAAAGGAGATGGGCAAGGCCAGACAAGTCCAGCAGTGGAGAAACAAGTGTTAGGGCCCTTTCACACACAGAGTCCATCAGAAGGATTCTGTTTTTCTCAGTGGGGGATCTATCCGCCGATCCCCCGCTGAGCAGGAGGATGACAGCTGTGTCTCCGTGCTGTGTGCAGAGACAGAGCTGTCAGGTCCCCATGCATCTCTATGGGGGAATCGGATGTAAACAGACCATCTGTCTGTTCTCATCTGATCTGTTCCGCTGGACGGATGGAAAATAGGGTTTCCATCCGTCCAGATTTATCGGATGTCAGCGCTGACATCCGATGCCCCATAGGGATGCATGGGGTGACCGTTCAGATCCGCCAAAAAAACTGACAGGTGGATCTGAACGGTCCACCTGTGTGAAAGGGGCCTTAGTGTTATCGGCAGGATCACCAGGTGAAAGTAAAGGGGGGGGGGGGCTTGAAAGAAACAAATGCAGTCACTGCATAGAAGGTCTGGTAAGCTACAATGTATTACGTTCTTGTTTTGTTGTTCAGATATGCTTTAAAGTAGAACTATAGGCAAAACTTGTTTCTTTTTTTTAATTTTGGATAGAGTAAGGGAGGGTTATAACCCTATCAGATTTCTTTTCACCATCTGCGTCCCATTTCAGAGATTTATCTTTACTTTCTGTCCCATAACCAAACGGGAAGTGAGGATTTCGAAATCCCTGTAAATGAAGGTAATTCCTTGGGGACCCCCAGGTCACAAGAACTAGTGTCCCCATTGGAGGATTCCCCCTATTACTTTTCTGGGGACAATCCAAAATTTGGGTGATTTCTTTTATTTTCACTTTCAATAATAATGGTAGACAAATGGAGAGGGAGAATCTCCTTAACGGGGGCACAGACAGCAATAATAACTGACAGGGGATCTAAAAGTTTTGCCTTTTATACTTTAAGTCAGTTACATCAAACATATGTATTGAAATATCAAAATTGTATTTTGTAACCCAGCTAAGAGGTTGTGCATTAATGTAATCAATGTTTTTCAGCCCCAGCTGGACCCTCTCCTGACAAAGGATCTCCAAATGGCAGCGCCAGTGCCAAACGCAAAGCAGAAACCAGTGACTTCGACACGTCTGAGGGCAAACACCAGGAAAAGAAAGTTTGTAAAGGTTTTCACACAACTTAAACTGCACATGGAGTCTGTGTGTCAAAATGGCTGCCTTATCTGTGTTTGTCAATCACACAATTACAGTCAGATTGGGTGCTACATCATTATGCAATCAATAAAGCTGAAATATGATATAACTACCCCTGTAGGAAGGCTCCTCCAAAGGTTTAAGTGCTAGATTTTAGCATAGGATACCAGTAAAAAGTAGCTTTAATTAGCTTATCTTTAGCTATCCCAGCAGTCTGAGCTCTGGGTTGTGGACAGACCCTGGGCGTCCTCACTTACATTTCAGGACTGATGGTCTTGTATCATATGTGTGACATAACAGTTGCAACCACTGGTCCGAGTGCAGAGAAGAGGCTTTGGGAGAATGGTCGCTTGGAAGGAGGAACCTGTGGAAGTGAGAGATAAGCTAAGTAAATGTGTCTAGTGGTATTCTCATGTAACCTGACTTGTTCTGTAATGTTGAGGGGGTTTTGCAGCTTGTCCAAGCCACTTCTGCAGTTCAGAATTTCTGCTGGATATAGCATGACCTGCCTAAATGAGGACCTTCATAGATGTAAGTAAATGTGCTTTTTACTGGTACACTAAGCAGAAACAAGCATTTAATCTTCGCAGTGCAGATGTGGGGGGGGGGGGGGCGTAAGCACCACTGCAAGGGTCGTTTTTTATTTATTTTAATCCATTTCCCTGATCAGCTTTATGTAAATGCCTAAATTATATCTAAAACCATAATTGTATTTTATTTTTGAAAAGAGTACACAAGGATTAGAACCTCTGTTAGGTCTGTGTTCCCCCTAGGTAGATTCACTTCCTCTATATGTCCTGATGATCCTTGCTACCAGAAGTGAAGGGAAAATCCAGAATTGTGATTATCAGAACAGGAATGGAGGGGAGGTTTTAAATTGGAGACATTTTGTTCTGGTGACAACTGTTCAAAAAGGGATTTCCCTTAGGCTCCTTTCAACACGGTCTGCCTCCGTCGGCTCACTCTGTGCTGCTCAGTGGGGGAATCGATACACTGATCCCCGCTGAGCAGGCAGGTGACGCTCTGTGTGCGGAGAGGGAGGTGTCAGAGCCCTGCTGCTCTCTATGGGGGAATCGGATGAGAGCGGACTGCCTGTTTATAGGGTTTCCATCTGTCTGGATTTCACGGATCGGTTGCGGATGTCAGCGGACATGTCTCCGCTGACATCCGCTGCCCCATAGGGATGCATGGAGGTTTCGATCAGATCCGCCTAAAAAACTGACAGGCGGATCTGATCGGATCGTTTGTGTGAAAGGACATTTATTTAAAGATTTGCATCTTGTTTTCTTTTGTGTATGCAGAGCAGGAAATTTTTTTCCAGGGGAAGACCCTGGATCTTAGCTGAATCCTTCACACAGGGTATTGAGTTCACTCCAAATTGATATAAGGCCCACCACAAAATGTAGTTGTCAAAAGCCGGAGCTTCTACATGCCACTAAAGGTCAGACTTTTGTCAGTTGTGGATAAAGCATATTTATAGCTGTGAGAGATAAAGACTCTGAATACAGCCTAAGCCTAGGCTACAGAGTCCTATTTAATTATTTATTTAAAGAAAAGCATAGGTACATGGAGGCACTCCTATTTTTCCTTTCTTGTCATTGACTGGTTTGCTACTGACTATACCAACCTTAAGAAGTCATTTCTTAAAGGAGTTGTAAAGTCTGAAGGTTTTTTTTATCTTAATGCATTCTATGCCATTGGCTCCCACAGCTGTCAATCAAAGTCAGTTAGCTAATCAGAAGTGAGAGGGGGTAGGGCTGAACGGCAGCTATGTGTCTGTGTCTATGTGTCTGTGCCCCCACAGCAAGCAGCTTGCTGTGGGGGCACTCGACAGGAGGGAGGGGCTAGGAGCAGCAACGAGGGACCTGAGAAGAGGAGAATCCAGGCTGCTCTGTGCAAAGCTACTGCACAGAGGAGGTAAGTATAACATGTTTGTTATTTAAAAGATAAGACTTTACAATCACTTTAATCTAAGGCCATTGTACTTGCATGGAAAAATTATGTAGTGCTGCATCCAGCTGCAGCAGGCCTGTGTTTCCTTTTGGAAGCAATTTATGGTGCCTTTTCATGAAAAAGAGGGATGAGTTTTTGGATGAGAATAAAGCCCCGTACACATGATCAGATTATCGAACGATCTGTCATCCGTTTTTTGTGGCATGCTAGTCTGATGTGGAAAGTGAAGAGGTTATTTTCATACGAATTTTCCCGTATGACAGAATTCTATTTCAGAAGTGATGTCATGTGTTGGATTGCTTTGTATGTGTTCTTTCGTCTCTGAGCATGCCTAGTCTTGCTCTTAAGATTTTTTTTCCGTCGAAATCTGTACTAATGAGACGAAAATCGGACGTTGTTTTGACGGACGACAAAAATTATATAGCCTGCACATCAGGAATTTGTCGGCCTAAAAGTCGGAGTCGGCTGTCAAAAGCACCATACTAGCAATCCGAAAATCAGCAGATCGGTCGTCGGACGAAACTTCCCTTCAGATTTTCTTATCGTGTGTACGGGCCTTTAAACGAAATCCGCAGTGTGTGATTTTGGTGGCTACCGTTGCTGATGCTTCCTTATAAAAAAATGTTAATCACCTGGCCGTCAAGGTGATCCAGTGTTTTCTATGCTTTTTCTAAGCCATTGACAATAAATAGGTGTAAGATTAAAATTTCTGACTTTACTGAACTTTGTGCTTGTCAGTGTCTCAGGAAAAAATTAAAGCTGATCTCTAGCTTTTAGTGAAGTTTAAATGGGTTGTTTGGTACAATCAGGTCAAATTAACTATTACCTTCACTAAGTGATGTAGCAGCTGGTAGCACTGTATAAGGCTGGGTTAATATTTGTGCTGGAAACGCAACAAACTAGTATAGGAACCTTTTCTAAAATCGCACCATGCTGAGTTGCATTGATGTGAACGGGCACCATTGAAAACAATGTGATTTCCATTGACTTGCAATTCTGTGTGGCTCAAGTCACATCTTAAATGACGCTAGTGTGAACTTACCCTAAACTGTATGTAGCCTCTGCTAAATACGGTATAGAATGCTGTGTTTTGGCAATGGGATAAGAACTTCCCAATCCCATCCCACACCTCGAACAAAATTTAGACAGGTTGAGTGGAGTTTTGTATTTTTTGAATAACAAAGCTTCCTTTGGTAGAGATAGAGAGGTGGGTGGATGACGACATGAACTCCTGGAGGGGGTTATCGGTTGCTTGGTGCAAAGCTGTGCAGACTTCAATCATCTATTGATTGATCATCTATTATGTATTGATTCAGAAATATAGAATTGATTAACTGAATTAAGTGACAACTGACAATGTAGTTACATGTTCACGTATCCTACTGCCTCCAAAGATGTGAAATAAATGTCTTCCATCAGACATAAAAAAAACTGTTGGGGAAAAGTAGGGTATTCTCTGCTTCTCTCTCTCTTTATTGGTATGAAAAACCTAAAGTATATCTGCATAGTGAACAGTTTTCTATTCCGCTCTTTTATCTATGTCAGCCTTTTTCAACCAGGGTGCCCAGAGGTTTCTTAAGGGTTGCCTTGGCAAAATGCCTAAAAATTGCCTAAAAATTGTATACAAGCCAGCGTGTGGATTAAGGCTGCCTTTTAGTTGCACTAATGGCACTTTTCCACTGCAAGTACCGGCTCGGCTCTGTTTGGTTTTCCACTGCATGGTACCGCATGGTACGGTGTTGGTACGGTTTGCTTTTCCACTAAAGTAAAGTGGGTGGGATAACAACGATTCTCTGACCAATCAGTGGCTAGTAGTGAAAAACAGTCAAGGCTGCATGCAAAGGATTGTGGGATATGGTACCGGTACGGCCCTCTTGGAACCACAACTGAGGTGGTACTGTTTAAGCGGGCCGTACCATTCGGTTCCATGTAGTGGAAAAGCACCGCCGTACCGAACCGTTCCAACACCGTAACATGCGGTACCATGCAGTGGAAAAGCGCAAAAGCGTGCCGAACCGTTCGGCTCCATGCAGTGGAAAAGCGCCATAAGTCACAGGTTTTCATTGCGCACAAATAACAACCTGCTAGCTGCCAGTGTTCTAACACCCAATGGCATCATCAGTTGGTAAGGAGGATATCCGTCGCCTGCATAGCATGCTCGTTTGACCTTCCCCCTGCTTCTCTCCATCAGCAGTGGGGTCACATTAGCTGAGTGATGGAGAAGCTTTGGAGTACTAGTCAGTACCAGTTTGCTAAAGTGTATTCGCTTTTGGAAGAATAAATTGCTTCGAATGTTGGGTGTCCTACTGGGACTTGTGGATGTTCCTGCATTATATAAAACTATTAAAATAGGTTTTACATTTTAGAATGGTGGGGTGCCTCAAGACTGTCCAAAATTTTTTTTTAAAAGGTGCCTCGAAATTATCCATAAATTAAGGGGTGCCTTGACTGAAAAAAGGTTAAGAAACACTGCTCTATGTGTGTCTCATTTTTGTGCAAACACACACTGCTTTGTTTTGACCTACCATGCCCAGAAATGGTCATTAGATTGCATTTCAGGGTAAGTTGCTCTAGTGGAGTGTATTGCTGAAGATTTTTATAGTCCCAGCAGAGGATGCTATAGAAAGCCTTCAGCTGGCCATACCTAGTTCCAAACTCAACTGCTTCAGCAGGGACTGGATGCATTTTGATCCATGTATGGGCGGAGAGGTTGTCCAGAAGTTGATCTACCAATCTACTTTTGTACAGTTGCCCTGTCAGATTGTCCCTGCTCAATCAGCACCATTGGCTATAGCCGGCAGCTTTGATCAGTGTACTCTGTCTCCCCACTCTCAGAATACAATAGCTCAGTGGGGAGGATTCGCCCATCTCCACATCGAATCAAGTCTTTTTTTTTTTTTTGTTCAACTCACTGGTTGAATATAAATGAGGCATGTCTCTGTACTACCTCTAGTCTGTTTCCCTCGAATAAAAGTGCATAAAGGGGTGTATTATTTGGAATTTGGTTATTCTGCTTTACATTTGTTCTTAGTTTTGCTGGAACAAAGTACTATACCATCAAGTTTGAGTTTATATATCTGGTTTTATATTGTAAACTAGCACTTGTGAGCATATAATTGACATGTGTTCAGTACAATTTCTTCCACTAGGAGGCAACCCACAACCTCTTAAAAGCCTTCTGTAGATTAGAAAAACATAATTGTAGTGTGTGCTGAACAGGTTTGAGGCTAATCCTGCAGGTTCAAGATTTATGGTTCTGGTGAGTTTATGTGCAGATTCACCCACTGGTGCACTGCATGAGCTTTGAGCTATGGACAGCAGGCCCTTTCATCCGCTTTTGATGCCTTCCTTTGCTTTACAGTGGAAGGTGCTTTTGAAAAACTGCGCCAAAGATGCATCTTGCTGGGCTTTTCAAAGTGCAATGCACCTGCAGTGCCAAGAGTTCCATAGAATTTTAGGGGATATATATTTCATGCATTCATCTTCAACTTTTTAAACCCCAAATGTGCATCAAAAACTGATCAGTGTGAAGGGCATCTTAGAAGGGCCTATAAGGGTACCTTTTGGATAAGCGGACCCCTTCACTAAAAAGAGGGGGGGGGGTGCAGGAAAGCCATAGTATCAGTGTATTGGAACCTGCTGTAGGGAAAGGAAAGGGGGGGATCCATAGGAAGAGATTAAGGTCATAAAGCAAAATGTTTTTTGCTTGTTGCTAGATCATTGGAGAACCAATACCTTTTCTGCATTTTTTGCTCTTACTACTGAGATTTTTTGCCTTTTTTATTTTGTAAATGTTTTGAGTTCACCTGCTGTCCTGCCCAGAGCAATGCAAAGCAGTTGTTTGCGCTGGAAAAAGTAGGGCATGTTAATTTTTTTTTCATTGCAGCATGTTGCAACACACTTCACTGCATCACAACCAACTGCTGTGAATAAGGATGCATGAAATGTGAATTTGTGACATTTCAATATATTTGGAAAAACTCAATAGTACGAAGCGTCATTGCAACACACCGGCTTTTCTCCCTTCACAGTGCACATCATCGCTTGTGGTATAACGCGACACACTAAGGTTATTGATTAAAGAAAACGTATTTCACGCAAATTGAAGTTTATCTGTCATATTTAGTATAGGAATAATTAAAGGAGAAGTCCACCCTAAAACTAAAATCCCTGCATCTATAGATCTCCACGTTCTAACACTAACCTATCTAGCCCTGTAAAGAAGAAATTATTATGCTTACCTTTTTTGAAGCTGATCCAACCCAATCTCTAGGTGGAAGCTCTGCAGAGAACACGGCCAACAACGGCTGTGAAAGGAATGGGCTGTTACGTCACTCATGGAGTTACTATGGGGCTTCCATTGTCGGCTGTGTCTTCTGCAACCGCCTCCACAGCGAAGCCGCGGCTGACAGCTCAGCATGAGATCGGGTCTAATCGGCTTCAAAATAGGTATGTATACTGATTTCTTCTTTACAGAGCTAGATAGGTTAGTGTTAGAACGTGGAGATCTATAGAAGCAGGGATTTTAGTTTTAGGGTGGACTTATCCTTTAACATCTTGTTTTCTGTAATTATGTATGCTCTTTGGTTGTTTGCTTGAATAATGCTGTGTTTGTACTTCTGTTTAGGAATCTTGGCTTTAAAAGCTCATGTAGCTGAACGACGGGGAGAGCGGGAAGAGCTGCAGGATGCACATACCATATGCTATGACCTTACCAAGGAATGCCAGGCTATGCCAACTGACGTGTAAGTAGCTATTAAGCCAGCTGTGGGTTCCCGGTGACCTGAATACGTCAAATTTTCTATCTTTTATCAGTCTACAGCCTGAGATTAGGTGACATCTGTTTTCAGGTTATGCTTGCAGTTGATTTTTAAATGTGTTGCCATCCCTTATGCCTGCCACAAAAATTCTATTTCTACTAAATAAGAATTGGAAAGTGCACTTGTAACTCATTTGAAGTGCTCCACAGTTCCATGCCACATCAAACTGTTCACATTGGTGTGTCTTGTTTTAACTGTCTAGATGTTGCCCTGTTTACAACCACTGAGAAAGGAGACCAGTCTAAAAAAGCACATAGAGAAAACTAGAAGAGGTAAACAGAAGGCAAGTGTATTGCTTTCTGTTAAAATTAATATAATACATGCCAAGCTGAGTCCTGGCGACCATTGAGAGCAATAGAGAAAGTTAAATTAGGAACTGGTTGAAACATGCAAAATACATGTAAAAAAAAAACATGCGTGCTGTAGAGGGACCAAAGACCATCCCATCGAGATGTGGCTGAAGTGACTAGTCTAGAAGTGGGCAGTGTAGGTTTATAAAGTGTAATAATGAGCACTTCTGACTGTTGAAAGATCCTACTGTTAAACACAAAATATTTTCAGCATCAGTTTGTCTCCTATCTAGATAGAAAAGGAAGGAAGTGACAATAGCATATATCCACATTCTCTACAATTGCACAATTACCCAACAAGTATTAGTCTGTTAAGGTATACAAAAAAAGTTATACAACTCATGCAGCCACTTTTTTTTATACATTTGGGTTTTCTGATTTGATTACACATCAATATTTCACTTGAGGTGATTGTAGCCGTACTAGTGCACTTGTGACAGAAACAACTGAGTACTCTCCGTGATACTTTTTTATTTGCACAAACCCTTTTCAGGACAGGCTTTCAGGATATGTCTACTTCATTAAGGTCCCAGCAGTACCAGTGCACAACATTTTAGCAGTGTTAACAAGGCAGTTTCTAAGAGAAAAACAAAAACCCACAATAAATGTACACAGCAAAGGTAAATAAGCTTGGATAGCTGGAGAGATAAGGCAGAGAGTGGGCTATGGAATTGGAGTGGGGACGGGCATGAAGTAAGTCATAGAGGTGGTGATTTTGGAAGCTGAGGTTCACATTTAGACCATTATTTTTGTGTTAAATAGCATTATCATTCTAAGTTCAAACGTTTTTGAAACGTTTTTCTTTCCCGAATAGTCTGAAAGTTCCATTTTTAAGAGTTAAACCATAAACCATTCAGATCTTCTATAGTGTGGTCTGGTTGGAAGAAATGATGTCCCACAGGCATAAGCTAATCAGCAGAAAAATTCATTCTGATTATGAAGTCACAAATAATGGAAGCAAACCCTGCAATAAAAAAAAGCTGCAAAGTGTGTAACCAAATCAATCCATCTAAAAGTTTCACACACCCAAAAGGGACCTTCAATATCCCAGGATCGTACTACTGCACCTCCAGTAATGTTTTTTAACCCATCCAATGCAAAAGATGTAGCAAAGGATCTTACAATGGTGAAACAGGACAGAAGTTGCGAACAAGGAGGAATTTGCACAGACACACCATCAAGGAACATAAAGATAATGAGTTCTGCACACCTGTGGGACATCATTTCTCACAACCGGACACCACCTCGGGCTTCCCAACCAGTGTCATTAGTACAGTGACTGTGCATATTTTAGCAGTGGTCACTGTATTGGCGTCACTGGTTCCCAAAAAAAGTGTCAAGTGTCCAATTTGTTCGCCGCAATATCGCAGTCCTGTTATAAGTCGCTGATCACCACCATTACTAGTAAAAAATTAAAAATTCCATAAATGTATCCCATAGTTTGTAGACAATATAACATTTGTGCAAACCAATCAATATATGCTTCTTGATATTTTTTTTACCAAATAAATGTTGCAGAATACATATTGGCTTAAATTTATGAAGAAACTAGATTTTCTCTTCATTAACAGACACAGATCCAGAAGCTTCTTAACCACTGGGTTATGCTGCCCCCTACAGGAGTAGCAAACAAGGCAGGAAAAAGCTTTACCATGCCCATGGGGCAGTCCCAGGGGATATACTCCCGAGTAAGGACCTAGTTCCTTGCTGGGATCTCTGGTCCTAGGATTTTTTTCTTTTTAAATGGAATTTCTCTTTCGTTCATTGACTAATACCGATCCATATCTTTTTGACCAATGGGTTATGCTGCTCTCCATAGGAGTAGGACTAGGTTGAAACAAAACTTGAATATGCCCCTAGGGCAGTCCTAGGTGGTATACTTCCCTTTTCCTGCTATAGGACTTCAGTTTTTTTCTGCCTAGTCAGGAGTAAGGGCCTGGTTTCCTGATGGGATCTGTGGTCCTGGCTTTTTTTTTTTCCTTTCTAAATTGATTTTCTTCTTCTTTTATTATTTTCTGTTCCTGTGAGAACTACAATCAACTGCCGGACTGGGCGACGCACTGGATATCCTAGCCTTGTGGTCTTCCCAGTCTGTGCACATTCCAGGGGTGGAAAATTGGCAGGCGGACTACCTTAGTGGACAGGCGTTGGTGCCGGGCAAGTGGTCTCTTCACCCAGAAGTGTTTCAACAACTGTGTCTCTGGTGGGGGACACCGGATGTGGACCTGTTTGCCTCTTGTCTCAACCGGAAGGTTCAGAGGTTTGTGGCAAGATCTCGGGATTCTTTGGACGCCAACGCTCTAGTGGCTCCTTGGGGGTCAGTATTGTCTAATTTTACGTTTTTCCTCCACTACAGCCTCTGCACAGAATCGAGGCAGAAGGGCTTCCAGTCATTCTAGTTGGTCCAGAATGCCCCCAACAGTCTTGGTACGCAGGCCTTGTAAGGCTGGTAGCCGATGTTTCTCTGAGACTCCCTCTCAGAGAAGATTTTTTGTCTCAAGGGCCGATCTTCCATCCTGCTTTACGGTTGCTGGCTTTAACGGCCTGGCTATTAAAAGCCAGGTACTGATGGAGGGTTGTCGGATTTGGTTATCCCTACACTGTTAAAAGCTAGAAAATCGACTTCTGGGAAGGTATATCATAGAGTTTGGGGGGCGTACATTTCTTGGTGTGAGTCTCGGGGGGGGGGGGGGTTTCTCCACGTTCCTTTTCGGTGTCACATCTGCTGGAGTTTCTACAGCAAGGTGTAAATAAACATTTGGCTCTGGGCACCATCAAGGGCCATATTTCTGCCTTGGAAATTTGTTTCCAATGGCCATTGGCTACAAATTCTTTAGTTCACACTTTCGTCCAGGGGGTTCACAACTTGGCTCCTCCAGTAAGGTCTCTGGTACCTCCGTGGGACCTCAATTTGGTACTGTCGGTTCTTCAAAGACCGCTTTTTGAAAATATTTGTAAACTTCCTCTGCTTACTTTGTCACAGAACGTAGCTTTTTTGGTGGCTATTACTTACCTTACCTGGTGGTTCACAGATACAAAGTGGTGCTACGTCCCTTTTAGTCATTTCTTCCAAAGGTCGTCTCGGGTTTCCACTTGCATGAAGACATTGTGTTGCATTCCTTGTGCCCTAAGCCGAAACATCCTAAAGAAATTGCTTTGCATTCCCTGGATGTGGTTCGGGCAATCAGGGTGTACCTGGCGGCAACTGAGTCGATTTGAAAAATGGATTCTTTGTCCTTGTGGATGGATCTCGTAAAAGGCAGGCCCCGTCTGTGACCATTTCTAGATGGATCAGGCAGACGGTGGAGCAGGCCGATTTCATTAAGGGTCAGGCTCCTCATTTCCCTGTTAAGGCGCATTCTACACGGGCGCTTAGTGCCTCTTGGGCCTTCCGTCATCGGACGTCAGTGGTTTGGGTGTGCAAGGCGGCCAAATGGTTGTCTGTGCATACATTCACCAAGTTTTACTAGGTGGATATACTCGCATCTGCCGATGCTGCGTTCGGCCGCAAAGTTTTGAAGGCTGCTGTTGCAGAAGTTCCTACCTCTTGTATTCTTTCTGGTTGGTGAGCTCCAGACGTTCCTGGTTGAGCTCCAGACGTTCCTGGTTGAGCTCCTGGTTTACCTGGTTGGCTATGTTAAGCCCTTTTTGGGAATTATGTGCATTGATGTGTTTTTCCAAACCCTTCATGTTGACACTGCTTTGGGACTTCCTATCGGTCAAGAAAATATGGAGCTGTGTGCATTAATGAACGAAAGAGAAAACTGGATTTTTGTCTTACCGTAAAATTATTTTCTCTTACGTCCTCCGACAGTCGCCGCCTCTTCATATTCGTCACATATGGGTATTAGACTTTGCTCCGAAGGAGTAGCTAGGCAACAGAATATGTTAACAATAAAGCTTTAACATATCCCACCCTCAAGGGGTGGTCCCCTCAGTCAATACCCTCCTACTTCCTGCAACCATATCTCAGTTTTAATGTCTAGCTTGTCAGGAGTGGCTGGCTCTCTCTGTGCTGGGACTTTCTGTCCCAGACTCTTTCTTCTTTTTAATATTTTGTTTGAGTTTTCTCTCTATCTTTACTTAGCTGTTATTTTTGTCAGCATTAGTTAGTTCTTCGGACGAAGAGGATCATGCGGACTGGGTCTCGGGCTGATCCCCCTGGTCGCAGGTCGTGGGTCAGTGGCTTCCCAGTCTGCCATCGAGCGTTCAGCCAGGTAACGCTCCTGGCACAGTGAACGACCCATCCCTGTTCGGTGCAGGGATGATTGGTGAGGTGGCTACCTCACCGGACGCTGTGCGGTTTCTTAACCTCCATTGTGTGCGTCTTGAATTGCGACTCTCCCTGCCTCATGTGCAGCGGCTTGTTCGCCTGTGTGGGTTCCCCACGCCATGTGAGGTAAGTGTATTTATGTGGGGACCTGTCTGTCTGGGGGGGTCTCAGTCTGGGACTGTGTAACCTGCCTTTAATCACACTGCTTGTCTCCCTATCTCTCGGCTGCATGCTGTGGGCTGCAAGGGGGGGGGGGGGAGCTGTATGACACTGTGTGTGTCAGGCTGGGCAGTGTGAGAAGCTGTGTGCTGTGGGGCATGTTTTTTCTTGGCATGTTTGGGCATATACAGCGATCGCTGCGGCGATCTAACATGTATCCTTATATTGGGATGTAATGTGTGTGTTTTTATGCACTGTGGAGCGGCGTTTTCGGCGCCAAACGACGCCATTTTTCCGGCGCCCGCTCCGGCCGCATGGTTTACATGCACGGCGGCCATTTTCTTGTAGCCTCCATAGGCTTACATAGAGCGCCCTGGCAGCATCACTTCCTCTTTCCAGGAACACCGATCGAGGCAGCAGCAGCAGCGGGGTCTCCTCAGGTTTTATCCGTCTGTTCTTGCTATCCATTGCCTGTATTCAGTTTGTATATTCCCTGTGGGGGTCTCATTGTGCCTGAGTGTGGTGCGGTGGGCTGCGCTTGCCGCGCTTGCTAAAAGGGGGCAGTTAACCCTTGGTTGTCTGGCATTACAGGGGCAATGGATTCTCAGGAGGGCAAGTTTCCTACAGTATTGGTGGAAAGCCAGGGGACCGCTGTTTCCCCCCCAGGGGGGGATTTAGCCACTATTGTGGCTGGCCTTGCTGCCCAGGTGCAAATGCTGGTGGCTGCTCAATCTACTAAACGGCCCAGAGTTGCTCTGTCCTCTGATTCTGAGGGTGAAGGTGATGGGGCTGTTCTGGCAGGGACCTCCTTATCGGGGTCCCGCTCCTCTCTTGATCTAGTGGGGTCTGAGGTAGAGGCTGAAGTTGAGGGGGTTGATAATTCTCCCCCTGGCTCGCCTGAAGAGCTTGCAATCATGGATGAGTTGATTGCTTCCATTAAGCAGACGCTACGTTTGCAGGACGAAGTGTGTCCCCCCGCTGCCTTGGCGGCTTATGGGACGCAGAGGAAACGCAGGACGCCGCAGGTTTTTCCCTGCAATGCTGATTTTCAGCGCGCTGTTAAGGATCAATGGCGCGATCTGCGCAAGCCTTTTGCGGTACCAAGTAAATTCAAGCTGCGTTATCCTTTCTCGCCTGCCACTGATGAACGGTGGTGTGTGCCTCCGCCAGTGGATCATGCAATTGCGGTTTTGAACAAAGCCACTGCGATTCCTGCAGAGGGTTCCCCTGTTTTCCGTGATGCCACGGATAGGAGACTGGAGTCTCTTGCCCGTCATACTTATTCTGTTACGGGTTCTATGCTTAAGGCTCTGTTTGCTTCTCTCATGGCGGCCCAGGCGATCGCAAGTTGGACGCAGATGCTTAGGCGCGTCCTAGTGGCCGATTCGGCCTCGGCGGCGACCCTGGATATGGTGGATCAGATCCACCAGGGTGTCATGTATCTGTGTGATGCGGACCTGGACCTGATTCCGTTGGCTGCACGTGTGCACAGCGTGGCGGTGTTGTCTCGCCGCCTGGTTTGGTTGAAATGTTGGTCGGTGGACCAATCTTCACGTAAGACCTTAGCCAATCTGCCTTATGATGGGTCTCGCCTTTTTGGGGAGTCCCTGGATGTGTTGATTAAGGGGATCACCGGGGGTATGAGCACTCTCTTGCCCCATTTCCCCAAGGCTAAGGGGGCTTCTGGGAAGAAGCATGCTAATTTTCGGCCCCCTCAGGGGTCCTTTCGTGCCTTTCGGCCGCACTACAAGGGCAAACCGTTCAAAGGCCAAGGCTCTCAGAAGAAGCCCTGGTCTGGAAAACAGAAGTCCGGCCAATCCGGACCTGCAGCCCATAACAGTTCGGCCTGAAGGGGCGCCCTCACCCAGTTTTGGGGTGGGGGGACGCTTGCTCGGTTTTCTTCAGCCCTGGTTGGCCCGTGTGCGGGACAGATGGGTTCTGGAAATCGTTCGATCTGGTTACAAGATCGAGTTTCTCTCTCGGCCGGAGAGCAGATTTTTTCCCTCAAATCTTCAACTGTCTCCAGAGCGCCTGCGGGATCTGCACCTGGCGGTGCGGGACCTGAGGGCTCAGGGAGTGGTGGTTCCGGTGCCTCATCGGGACAGATTTCGGGGGTTTTATTCCAATCTGTTCACCGTGCCCAGGAAGGAGGGCAAGGTTCGTCCTATTCTGGACTTGAAGGCTCTGAACCGCTCTGTGCGGGTTCGCAAGTTCCGCATGGAATCCCTGCGCTCGGTGGTGGCTGCCCTCGTTCCGGGGGAATTCATGGCCTCCATCGATTTGAAGGATGCGTACCTTCACATCCCCATATTCGAGGGTCATCAGAGATACCTTCGATTTGCCATTGCGGAGGATCACTACCAGTTCGTGGCGTTGCCCTTTGGTCTCGCCTCGGGTCTTCACCAAGGTGCTTGCACCGGTTCTGGCATTATTGAGGGCCCAGGGCATTTCTGTCCTGGGGTATCTGGACGACATTCTGGTTCGGTCTGCGACCAGACAGGGTCTGGAGGAGGACCTGTCTGTCACAATGCAAACTCTGCAGGAGTTTGGTTGGACGATAAATGTTCCAAAGTCGACACTGAGTCCGTCGGTTCGTCTCCCCTATCTGGGAATGATACTGGACTCGGTGCAGGCAAAGGTCTTCCTGCCGGAAGACAAACTCAGGACTCTTCAGGAGGAAGTCAGGTCCCTCAGGGACGTTCCACACTCGTCTCTGCGGACGTGTAAGAGATGTCTGGGATTGATGGTCTCGGCCTTCGAGGCGATTCCTTTCGCGCAGTTTCACACGAGGGGTCTCCAAGCGGAGATCCTGTCCAGGTGGGACGGGCGACCTCAATCTCTGGATCTTCAGATCTCGTTGAGTCATCGCACCAGGGAAAACCTTCTGTGGTGGCTCCAGTCCCCATTGGTGTCCGGGGGCAAGTCGTTTCGTCCGATCTCGTGGACGGTAATCACCACGGATGCCAGCCTGTCGGGCTGGGGTGGTGTTCTGGGCGTTCTGTCCGCCCAGGGGACCTGGTCGGAGGGGGAGTCTTCCCTCCCGATCAACATTCTGGAATTGCGTGCGATAAGGCTCTGTCTTCTTCGCTGGACGGACCGGCTGCAGGGCTGCCCGGTTCGGGTGCAGACGGACAATGCCACGGCGGTGGCCTACATCAACCACCAAGGGGGCACCAGGAGTGCCCGAGCGGCTCGAGAAGTGGCCGACATTCTATCTTGGGCCGAGACTCATGTCCCGGCGATAACGGCGGTTCACATTCCGGGAGTGGAGAACTGGCAGGCGGACTATCTGAGTCGCCAGACCCTGGATCAGGGGGAATGGTCTCTCCACCCGGCTGTCTTCCAGATGTTGTGCGCGAAGTGGGGTCTTCCAGATGTGGACCTGTTCGCGTCTCGCCTCAACTACAAGGTGAAGAGGTTCGTGGCAAGGACGCGCGACCCTCGGGCAGACGCGTCGGACGCGTTAGTGGCCCCGTGGCATCAGTACAGGCTGATGTACGCGTTTCCACCGATTCAGTTGCTGTCCAGGTTCCTTCGCAGGTTACACTCGGAACGCAGCACGGTGATTCTTGTGGCACCGGACTGGCCTCGCCGGTCCTGGTACGCAGACCTCGTGAATCTGGCGGTCGACGCCCCTTGGCGTCTGCCTCTTCGAGACGATCTACTGTCTCAAGGACCGATTTACCATCCTGCTTTACAGTCGCTGGCTTTGACGGCCTGGCTGTTGAGACCGAGGTCCTGAAGGAGAAGGGTCTCTCTCCAGAGGTCGTTCATACTTTGATCAACGCGAGGAAGTCTTCCTCAGGGAAGGTTTATTACCGTACTTGGAAGGCCTATTTTGCCTGGTGTGAGTCCAGGGGGTTTTCACCCCGCACGTACTCGGTTTCCCGTGTGCTGTCTTTCCTTCAGACGGGTGTCAATCAGCGTTTGGCGCTGGCTACGATAAAGGGTCAGGGGTCTGCGCTGGCCGTTCTGTTTCAACGTCCCGTGGCTTCCAACTCCTTGGTTGGCACCTTTATTCAGGGTGTGCGGCATCTGGTTCCTCCTAGGAGGGATCCTTTGCCCCCTTGGGACTTGAATCTCGTTCTATCTGTGTTACAACGTGCTCCTTTTGAACAGATCAGGGAGATCTCGTTGTCTATGTTGTCCAAAAAGGTCGCCTTTTTGGTGGCGATCACTTCGGCTCGCAGAGTGTCGGAACTGGCGGCTTTGTCCTGCAAGTCTCCGTACCTGGTTGTTCATTTGGATAAGGTGGTCTTGCGACCTAATCCTTCTTTTCTGCCGAAACGAGTTTCGGAATTCCATCTTAACGAGGATATTGTTTTGCCTTCGTTGTGCACGAAGCCTAAACATCCAAGGGAGATGAGATTGCACTCTCTGGATGTTGTTCGGGCGATAAGGGTTTACCTTAAATCGACTGAGTCTTTTCGTAAGACGGACTCCTTGTTTGTTCTTCCAGAGGGTCCTCGGAAGGGCATGGCGGCTTCGGCCTCTACCATCGCCAAATGGATCAGGCAGACCATTGAACAGGCCTATGCCTTGCAGGGGAAGGTTCCCCCTGTGCCTGTGAAGGCGCACTCTACTAGATCTCTGAGTACGTCTTGGGCCTGCCGTCATGGGGCTTCTGTAGCCCAGGTGTGTAAGGCGGCGACTTGGTCGACCGTGCACACTTTCACAAAATTCTACAAAGTAGATGTTCAGGCATCGGCGGATGCTTCCTTTGGCCGCAAGGTTCTTAGTGCGGCTGTTCCCTAGGGTTCCTTGTGGAGACTCCTGGCTGTTGGGATAGTTTTTTGTATCCCCTGGGTTTTTTGTCTTTTCCTGGGTTGTTGCTCCTGTTGAGCACTTATTTTTGCTGTTGCCCAGCTGGTTTCCTTCCTTTGGTAAGGTTCCTTTCTTTGATGTGGAGACTGCGTTGCCTTTCGGCGCGGATGCGTTTCCCACCCCTCATGTTTGCACTGCTTTGGGACGTCCCCATATGTGACGAATATGAAGAGGCGGCGACTGTCGGAGGACGTAAGAGAAAACGGAATTTTTGTAAAATCTTACCTGTAAAATTCCTTTCTCTGAGTCCTCCGACAGTCGCCGCCCCCGCCCCTCTTTTGGTGTTTGAATGTATACTCTACTGCTATTCCACTAAAACTGAGATATGGTTGCAGGAAGTAGGAGGGTATTGACTGAGGGGACCACCCCTTGAGGGTGGGATATGTTAAAGCTTTATTGTTAACATATTCTGTTGCCTAGCTACTCCTTCGGAGCAAAGTCTAATACCCATATGTGACGAATATGAAGAGGCGGCGACTGTCGGAGGACTCAGAGAAAGGAATTTTACAGGTAAGATTTTACAAAAATTCCGTTTTCTCTGATGTTCATTGATGGACACAGCACCCACCCCTCTGTTGAGTTGGGTTATGTATTTTTCTGACACTGCTTGTTACAAACTTAAGTCCTGCAGGAAGTGGGAAGTATACCCCTAGGACTGCCCTAGGGGCGTAGTCAAGTTTTGTTTCCATCTAGTTCTACTCCTATGGAGAGCAGCATAACCCACCAGTCAAGAAGATATGAAGCTGTGTCCTTCAATGAACATCAGAGAAAAGGATTTTACAGTAAGACAAAAATCCAGTTTTTGATTTGTGAGAACTACAATCAACTGCTGGATTGGGTGACTGACTGGATATTCTAGATCCTTAAGGTCTCCCCAGTCCGGCCAGCTAGCGGGCAGGCCTCAGCTCCGCGCTAGGTCGGCCGCGAAATAGCCCTACTGAATGGGTGCTGGCCTGCGAGTTAAACGTCTCGCGAGGATGCATACAACCTGGTCGCGGCCTGAGTCACAGCGTTCCTCCTGGCCAACAGCACCCCCATTCCAGTGGAGAGGTGTTCTGTCCAGAGCGGTGCCCATCTGGTTCCACGGTATGGTTCCACGGTATGGTAAGTAGTTGTCCCCCCTCTCCCCCTTGCGGGTTTTGGGGTGGAAGTGGGCCCCTCCCTGGGGCGGTGAGACCCCTGGGTTCCCCTCCTTCTCCCCAGCCCCTCTAGGGTCACTGTACCCCTCCCTGGTTGTTGCGAGCTGGCTTTTGCCATGTGTTATGAAGGGGGGCTTCCTTTGGGGTTGCTGCTGACCGGTTTTCACCAGGCGCACACCGGGGGTTATAATGGGGTCCTTCGCCACCCTGGGGATTAGTGAGTCCTAAGGGCTGTTGTGTTGGGCTGGGGGAGCAGATGGGTTCTCATCCGTGGGTCAACACCACACGTGGTCTGACACGGCCTAAAATTTAGACCACGGCCTACCAGCCAGACGCTGTGTGGGAGGCCCCAATGAGGATGGCTGAAGCCACGACCCTCCCACTCTGCCGCGCGGCCTAAATTTCACGAGATTTGTCCTCAGACCACTTCTCTTGGGGCAGTGCAAGACTTGTTACTGCAAGGGGTGATTATCCCGGTTCTGACTTTGCAACGATTTCAGGGGTTTTATTCAACCAGTTTACAGTCCCCAGGGAGGTAGGCAAGGTACATCCAATCCTGGACCTCGAGGCTTTAACTGGTTTGTGAGCGTACAGAAGTTCCCAATAGTATCCACTTGTATTGTAGTGGCGTCCCTATATCGGGGATCTTCTCGCTTCTATGGATATCAAGGATGCTTACCTTCATATTCCAATATACGCTGGTCATAAGCGTTTCCTCTGTTTTGCCATTGGCAGGGAGCATTATCAGTTTGTGGCTTTAGCCCTTGGCCTCACTTCCGCTTTTCAGGCCTTCACGACAGTGTTGGCCCAGGTGCTGGCCTTGTTGCGTCAGCAGGGGATCACGGTGGGGTACCTGGATGATCATCTTCTGTGAACAGTGTCCTCGACAGTTCCGATGGACTTACATGGAAATTTTTCTGCAAACTCTGAAGGAGTCCAATCGGATTCTGATTTTCAGACGTCTGTTCCGGTTCTGTCCACCAAGTTGGACTGTCTGGACCTGTCTCTGGTCCAGACCTCAGCCAGGGTGTTTACCTCTGGACAAACTTCAGAAATTGCAGGATGCAATTCTGCTTCGTCTTTCTGGACCTACATGTGTGGGCTTAACGGTTTCTACCTTTTGAAGCAGTTCATTTGCACAGTTCCATTTGAGAACTCTGCAAAGGCATTTCTGTCAAATTGGACAAGGTCCACAGTCTCTAGACAACCCGATCCTGTTGAGCTGGGGTACAAGAGGATCCCTCCCTGCATTGGTATCTTCGTTCTCCGGCGACGTCTTCATGCCTATTCTTTCCTTCCTTTTATACTAGACGGTGGTCATCCCGGATACCAGCCTGTACAGGTAGGGAGGCGTTCTCGACACAGATTGTGCTCAGGGGGTCTGGATTTTAGAGGAGTCCAGACTGTCGATATGTACTGGAACTTTGAGTGTTCAGACCTTGTCTGGATCTTTGGACAATCATCTTAGGCGAATCCTATCGGCCATTGCCTTGGCTGTGGCCTATGTCCTTTACCAAAGGGGCACAATAAATGTCCTGGCAGCTTGGGAAGTAGCCTGCATTCTGATATGGGCAGAACATTCTTTCCAGCCCTCTCTGCTGTACACTCTCCAGGAGGGGAAAATTGTCAGATTACCTCGACAGGCGTTGGACCAGGGGGAATTGTCAATTCATCCGAAGGTGGTCTTCAGTTGTGTCTCTGGTGGAGTATTCCCGAGATGGGCCTGTTGGCCTCTCGTCTTAACGGTAAGGTACATAGGTATGGCCTCGGAATCCTCTAGCCGATGCCACAGAAGCACTAGTGGCTCCTTTTGGGGGTCAGTATTTTCTGATTACACCTCCCCCCCCCCCCCCCCCCATCAAGCTTCTGCAAAGCCTCCTGCACAGGATTGAGGCAGAAGGGATCCTAGTCATTCTAGTGGCTCCAGACTGGCTTTGACGGTCTTGGTACTCCGATTTGGTATGGCTGGTCGCCGCTGGTTCTTGGAGACTTCCTCTCAGAGAAGATCTATTGGCCCAAGGGCCAGTCTTCCATCCTGCTTTACAGTCGCTGGCTTTAACAGCTTGGCTGTTGAAAGCCAGGTGCTGAAGGATAGGGGGTTGTCTGAATCTGAGATTCCCATGCTGTTAAAGACTAGAAAATCTACCTCTAGGAAGATTTACCATCGCGCCTGAAAGATGTACATTGCGTGGTGTGAGTTTCTTGGAGGTCACCCCCATTCCCTTTTGGTGGCTCAGATTTTATCATTCCTCCAACGAGGTGTTGAGCAGCGCCTGGCCTTGGGTACCGTCAAGGGCCAGGGTTTTAGGCCTTGGCGGTCTTCTTTTACTGTCCTTTGGCTACACATTCTTTGGTTCTCACCTTTATTCAGGGGGCACTTGCCCCCCCCCCCTCCCCCCCAGTACAGGTGCTGTCGGTTCTTCTGTAACCGCCTTTCAAAGATATTCGTGAGATTCCTCTGCTTACATTGTCCCAGAAGGTAGCCTTCTTGGTGGCTATTACTTCTGCATGCAGGGTGTCGGAGCTGGAGGTGTTGTTTTGTCATTCACCCTAACTGTTGGCTCACAGAGATAAAGTGGTGCTTCGCCCTTGTCAGTCTTTCCTTCCTAAGGTTGTTTCTGGTTTCCATCTGAATAATGACATTGTGTTGCGTTGCCTTCCCTGTGTCCTAAGCCAAAACATCCTAGGGAAAATTGCCTTGCACTCTCTGGATGTGGGTCAGGCATTCAGGGTGTACATTGCAGCAACCGAGTTGTTTAGGAAATCGGCCTTCTTGTTTGTCTTTACAGATGGACCTCACAAAAGGTTGGTTGCGTCTGCCGTGAACGTTTCCAGATGGACAAGACAGACGATGGTGCAGACCTATTCCATCAAGGGTCAGGTTCCTCCGTTCCCTGTTAAGGTGCTTTCTATGCGGGCGCTTGGTTTCTCTTGGGCTTTCCGCCATTAGGGGTCAGTAATACAGGTTTGCAAGGCGGCCTGGGCAAATCAACTGCCGGACTGGGCAACAGGATGGATAATCTAGATCAAGTGGTCATCCCAGTCTGGCCAGCAAACGCACACAGACCACAGTTGCGCTTCTCATCTGGTGGGGGGGGGTTCACTGGCTACTACTGGGGGTCCTGTGCCCAGTCCCCCCTCCTTGCAGGATATAGTCAGGGCTCCAGGGATACGCCTTTTTGCCATAGTCTATGTGTTTTTCGTTGGTCCAGCGTGCTAATAGAGTGACGGCCATGACAGGGGAGCCTCTGGGTGGGGATTTCAACTGTGAGAGCTCCTCCTTTTCTCCTGGTGTTGACTACTGGGTTTTTCCTTCCCCTTGGACGCTGTGCGTGGAGCAGTGCTATCCTGGTGCAGACTGGTGCTATTCTGGTAGGGTGATAAATTTGGTAGAGTTATCCCTCTCTCTACTGTAGGTTGTGGGGTGCTCTGCTTGCTGGTGATCCGGTGGTGCTACCGGCACGTTGGGGATGTCCCTTAGCGGTGCTAGACACTTTTTGAGGGGGTCCCCCTCTTTACCCATCGAGTCTCAGAAGCACGTTTCCCCACTTGACCCCCTCTCATAGGCTGCAGGTCCCTCTGGGTCCCAGCCCTCCATTAATGCACTGACGGTGGTCCTGGAGTGCTTTGTTTTCCAGGAGGAGGTGGCCTTTGGGCGGTGGGCTAGCAAAAAGCATCCTCTGCCTCATCTGTCTCATCCGATCCTGAATCTGACTGGGCCACCGCGAACCGGGTCTGCAGCCACGCTCTGATTTAGTTGCACACAAGAAGGCGCTAGTTGACCCACTGATTGCATCTGTGCAGGAAACTTCAAAAATGGAGGATGCAGCTGAGGCTGCGGCAGAGGCGCTGGTCCCCATTGCCACCAACAAGCCGTCTCGCAATGGCAAAAGTGTTTCATTATGCCTCCTATTCTGACAGATTTGTCTCTAAAGAGTGGAAGCGTCTGAAATGTCTCCAGGTTAAACAAGGTAACCATGATTCCAGTTCAGGAACCTCCGGCTTTTAAAAGTCTGGCTGACAGGAAGGCAGGGTCTGTGGCCTGCAATATGTTCACTGTTGCTGGTTCAGCACTTAGGTCAGTCCTGGCCATTGCCCTTGTGTCGCAAACTCTGACCGAATGGGCTAAACTTTTGCACCGTGACCTAGAGGGTGAGCTGGTTCCCCCTGCCTTTGCATACTGCTTTACTGTCATTGGCTTTGACGGCCTGGCTGTTGAAAGCCAGGTGTTGAAGGATAGAGGTTTGCCTGGGTCAGTGATTCCGACACTGTTGAATGCTGGGAAGTCTACCTCTAGGAAGATCTACCACCGTACGTGGAAAGTGTACGTTTTGTGGATTGAACTTCACCCTCGTTCTTTTTCGGTGGCTCAGATTTTGACTTTTCTTCAATGAGATGTTGAGCAGAAATTGGCCTTGAGTACCCTCAAAGGCCAGGTGTAGGCCTTGGCGGTCTTCTTTCAGCGACCCCTGGCCACACATTTCCTGGTGTGTACCTTTTTTATTTAAGGGGTTTGACATCTGACTCCACCGATGCGGTCTCCTCTACCGCCTTGGGATCTGCTTTTAGTTCTGCAAAAGCCACCCTTTGAAAATATTCGGGAGATTCCCCTACTTACGCTGTCCTAGAAGGTGGCCTTTTTGGTGGCTATCATCTCTGCTTGCAGGGTGTCGGAGCTGGCGGCGTTATCTTGTCGTACCCCCCATTTGGTGGCCCACAAAGATGAGGTGATTCTTCGCCCACGTCTGTCGTTCCTCCTAAGGTGGTCTCTGACTTCCATTTGAGTGAAGATAATGTGTTACTTTCCCTGTGTCCCAGGCCCAAACATCCTAAGGAATTTGATTTGCATGCCTTGGATGTGTTTTGGGTGATTCGGGTGTGTTTGGCAGACACGGACTCTTTTGGGAGGTCAGACTCCCTGTTTTGTTATCAAGGACGGGCCAAGAAAAGGGCTGTCCGCTTCTTCTGTGACCATTTCCGAATGGATCAGACAGAGGATGACTAAGGCCTATTATTCTATTAGGGGTCAGGTTCCTCCTTTCCCTTTATTGGCACACTCTATTCAGGTGCTTAGTGCTTCTTGGGTCTTCCATCATCAGGCGTCAGTGGCGCAGGTTTGCAAGGCGGCCACTTGGTCATCGGTGCACACTTTCACTGCATTCTACAAAGTGGATGTGTTGGCATCTGCGGATGCTTCCTTTGACGGCAAAGTTTTGTAGGCTGCTGTTTTGAGGGTGTGTTCCCGCTTTGGGGGTGTATTGTTCAGGTTGGGCTCCAGTTGTTTTTTTTGTTGAACTCCTGTTTACCTGGTTGGCTGTTGTGTTTAGTCTTGGGATCTTCTGTTGTCCCACCCCTCATGTTTGGCACTGCTTGGGGATGTCCCTGTAGTTCTGAATAATAGAGAGAGAGCTGTGTCCGTCAATGAACGAAAAAGAAAATAATAGGATTTTTGTACTTACCATAAAATCCATTTTTCTGAGTTCATCGATGGACACAGCACCCACCCCACTATGGAGTTTTGATACTTCTGACACTGCGTGTTACTAAACTGAAGGCCTATAGCAGAGAGGGGGAGTATACCAACCACCTAGAATTGCCCATAGGCGTAGTCAAGTCTTTTTTTTCTGTCTATTGTTCTACTCCTGTAGGGGGCAGTATAACCCTGTGGTTGTGAATAATGGAGAGCTGTCTGTCAATTAACTCACTTTACGGTAAGTACAAAAATCCAATTTTTAATGTTTTTTTCTTTTTTCTTCTTTTTTTTCTTTTCTTTTGAAATTATCAGTCTTTTTTTGTTTACAGTGCAAAAAAAAATACCTCGGTGATTAAATACCACCAAAAGGAAGCTCTATTTGTGGGGGAAAAGGGCATAAATGTTATTTGGGTACAGCTTCTCCCAGCCGCGCAATTGTCAGTTAACGCAGTGCCATATCAGAAAAATGACATGGTCATGAAGGGGGGTAAGCAGTGGCGGCTGGTGCTCAAAATTTTTGGGGGGGCGCAAAAAGAAAAATGTAATAGGTATTGCTTCGCGTCAAAAAACGCAGTAAAAATTGTGTGACTTTGAAGTCTTGGTACAGGCATGGCACAGGTAATGGTATAGGCATGGCACAGGTGATGGTACAGGTGATGGTACAGGAGATGGTATAGGCATGGCACAGATATGGTATAGGCATGGCACAGATATGGTATAGGCATGGCACAGGTCATGGTACAGGAGATGGTATATGCCCCCTTTCAATGCAGTGACCAGCGTACATGCCCCCTTTCAATGCAGTGACCAGCGTACATGCCCCCTTTCAATGCAGTGACCAGCGTACATGCCCCCTTTCAATGCAGTGACCAGCGTACATGCCCCCTTTCAATGCAGTGACCAGCGTACATGCCCCCTTTCAATGCAGTGACCAGCGTACATGCCCCCTTTCAATGCAGTGACCAGCGTACATGCCCCCTTTCAATGCAGTGGCCAGCGTACATGCCCCCTTTCAATGCAGAGATCAGCGTACATGCCCCCTTTCAATGCAGAGACCAGCATACATGCCCCCTTCAATGTAGTGACCAGCGTACATGCCCCCTTTAATGCAGAGATCAGCGTGCGTTCCCCCTTCAATGCAATGAACACTGTGCTGTGCCCCTTCAATGCAATGAACACTGTGCTGTGCCCCCTTCAATGCAATGAACACTGTGCTGTGCCCCCACGATGCAGAGTTCAGCGTGCGTGCCCCCTTCAATGAAACTGTGCTGTGCCCCCTTCAATGCAATGAACAATGTGCTGTGCCCCCATCAATGCAGAGTTCAGCGTGCGAGCCCCTTTCAATGCAGAGCGCCACAGCATTGTCCCCAATGATTGCAGAGTGCCACAGCATTGTCCCCAATGATTGCAAAGCGCCACAGAATTGTCCCCAATGATTGCAGAGCGCCACAGCATTGTCCCCAATGATTGCAGAGCGCCACAGCATTGTCCCCAATGATTGCAGAGCGCCACAGCATTGTCCCCAATGATTGCAGAGCGCCACAGCATTGTCCCCAATGATTGCAGAGCGCCACAGCATTGTCCCCAATGATTGCAGAGCGCCACAGCATTGTCCCTAATGATTGCAGAGCGCTACAGCATTGTCCCCAATGATTGCAGAGCGCCACAGCATTGTCCCCCCAATGATTGCAGAGTGCCCACAGCATTGTCCCCCCAATGATTGCAGAGTGCCCACAGCATTGTCCCCCCAATGATTGCAGAGTGCCCACAGCATTGTCCCCCCAATGATTGCAGAGTGCCCACAGCATTGTCCCCCCAATGATTGCAGAGTGCCCACAGCATTGTCCCCCCCAATGATTGCAGAGTGCCCACAGCATTGTCCCCCCAATGATTGCAGAGTGCCCACAGCATTGTCCCCCCAATCAATGCAGAGACCAGCGTGCGTGCTCCCTTCAATCCAATGCACTTACCTGGCGGCGGCTCGGGTCCCGGCGGCGGCTTCTCCCCTCCTCGATACTTCGTCATCTTCTGCAGCGGCGGGAAGGTGAGCGGCTTCTCCCTCTCGGCCTCTCCTCTTCTCTGCGGCGGGCGGCAGGAACCGGCGGGAAGGTGAGCGGCGCCGGCTTCTCCTCTCCTCGAGACTCCTCTCTGCGGCGGCGGGAAGGTGCCCGGGCAGTGACGGTGAGTGACTGATGCACACACCGGCACCGCCCCCATTGCGACGTCAGCGGGATGTCCTTGATGATTGGTCCAGGCTGGAGACTGGACCAATCACAGCCAGGATATCATGAAAGTGGGGGTGTCCTAGCGCTATGACTTGCGCCCAGGTTACGCCCCTAGAAGGCAGCCACTCGGCGCCTCTTCTGGGTCATAAACCCCCCCCCCCCCCCCCAGCCACCACATAGGCCGGCGAACGCGATTTTTTTTATCTTTTTTTTTACCACTTGCCGACCGCCACACGACTATCTACGTCGGCGGTCAGCCCCTCACAGGCAAAGCGACGTAGGTCTACGTCGCTAGCCTGTGAGGGTCTAGGGAGTGAGCGCCGCCGGAGGCCCGCTCCCACGTGGTCACGGACCCCCCCCGCGCGCGTGTGACCGGCGGACTCGATGTCCGCCGGTCACTCTGCGATCGTCGGGGAAGAGGGAGAAAGTCAGGCGGCTTGTGTAAACAAGCTGCCTGTCATTCTCCCCTGTGTATGAAGGATGATCATACGGTTCTACTATGTAGAACCGTTGATCACTGTTCATACATCTGAAGCCACAGCCAATCACAGTAGAAAGCACGCCCCTAGGGACACACATAGCCCCTCCCTTTCAAAAAAAGTTAACCCCTTCACTGCCAGTGTATTTTTACAGTAACAGTGCATATGTATATCACTGATTACTGTAGAAATGTCACTGGTAACCCCAAAAGTGTCAAAAATGTCAGTCAAGGGTCCGATCTGTCCGCCGCAATGTCGCAGTACCGCAAAAAAAATCGCAGATTGCCGCCATTACGCGTTAAAAAAAAAAACAACAAAAATGACAAAAATCTTTCCCTTTGTTAGTAAACGCGATAACTTTTGCGCAAACCAATCAAAATACGCTTTTTGCGATTCATTTTTTTTTTACCAAACATAGGTAGCATAAAACAAATTGGCCGAAAATGTTAAAAAATTTTGATTTTTACATTTTTTTGGGGGGGAATTTCATATAAAAAAATGTGAAAAATATTGCTATTTTTGCAAAATTTACGCTTTTTTTGTTTATAGCGCATGATCAAAAAATCACACAGGTGATCAAATACCACCAAAAGAAAGCTCTGTTTGTGGGAAAAAAGGATGCCAAATTTGTTTAGATACAGCGTCGCACGACCGCGCAATTGTCCGTTAAAGTCACGCAGTGCCGAATCGCAAAATACCCCCTGGTCAGGAAGGGGGTAAAATCTTCCGGGGCTTAAGTGGTTAAACTTTATTGTTCTTTTTGTAATTTTTTTTTTTCTTTTTTTTAGGGGGGGTGGCGCCCTGGCGCCCCCTATGCACAGGCCGCCACTGGGGGTAAATCTTCCAGAACCGAAGTGGTTAAATGGAACTTTAAGTGTACTCAGTAAAGAAACTTTTGAATGATTAATTTTTTTTTTGACACAAAATAACGGTCTACACTTTTATGATACCCTAACCTTCGTGACTTACTTCACACACACACCCCCCCCCCCCCCTCCAATTCCATAGCCCTCTCTCTGCCTTATCTCACCAGCTATCCAAACTTAATTACCTTTGCTGTGTACATTTTGTTTTTTTTTTTCCTCTTAGAAATTTTCTTGTCAACACTCTGCTAAAACTTTGTGCGTTAGTACTGCTGGGACCTTCATGAATGGGACATACCTCAACAGCTTGTCCTGAAAATTTGTATGTTCATGGAAATAAAAAGGGTATCACAGACAGTACTCAATTGTTTACATCAATATTTCAATGCAATTGCAACCAAAACATAGTAGAATATACATTTTAGTGTTTATATGTGGCTATATTTAGACATTAATTCTCTTGCATCTGAACTTGCATCTAAAATGATACATATACATTTTTAATAAGTTTGCCTATACTTCCTCTCCTTTTAATAGACAGCATGATTGTATTTCCCTTGTAGGTCTCGGCTGTCATACTTCGCTGTATTTGATGGTCATGGTGGGAGCCGTGCAGCACGGTTTGCATCTCAACATCTACATCGGAATCTGGTGAAAAAACTGCCTCGAGGTGCGTTAACGCTGACCAACTTGTTTCGGTAGATCAGTCTGAAGATTTTGAGTGTGGCAACTCTGTTTTTTAGGTGAGGGAAGCAGTGTAGACAAGGGAATTAAGAAATGTCTTATCGATGCTTTCAAGCAGACAGATGAAGAGTTCCTGAAACAGGCAGCCAGCCAGTGAGTATCATTTTTGGTGGTTAGTTTAATATAAAGGGAACCTGTTTGCCTTAGAGAAAAGTGTTCTCACATAAATGCTGGTTTATGTTAAAAATGTTCTTCCTCATACACAGCCCCCTAAAAGCAAGCTGTGCACCAAACTTAGGCTGGAAAATAGGAATATGTAAGAAAAAAACTGTACATTACAGCCAAAATTAAAGATGAATCCTTGAGACGCATACATGGATATAAAACTTGTGGTGTTTTTTTTTTTTTTTTATCCAGACATTGCTGTAGTGTACCAGACTTCCCCAGTCTCTTTGTCAGTAATCTTGGGACATGCATGCTAGTTATCTTGAAACACTCCCCTGACTTCCTTTGCATACAGAATACTAATATATTGTGCTTAGAGTCTGTCATTTTAATAAAATTTGTGGAAACAGGGAGAGAGAGGAAGTTGCACAGCAAAAGCAGTAGTTGCTATTTTTTTTCCCAAGACGGAGTTACCATACAGTGAATGGCATATAACTGAAATGCACTGTTTCCATTTACTTAAAGTCTTGTGTCAAAATTTGTGTACAGAGCATGGTTCTCATAATGTTGCTTTTCCTATGTGTTCTCTTCTGTATACAGGAAGCCAGCATGGAAGGATGGCACCACTGCTCTTTGTGTAATGGTTGCAGATAACATCTTGTATATTGCAAATCTGGGGGACAGCAGGGTGAGGAACTAGAATCTGTTTTGTGGTGTTTATTATAAAAAGACATCCACTAACTAATAAAAGCATAGATCTGATGGCAGTGATTTAACATGGGACTGTAGTTCTCTACTGCTCTAAGGACGAAGTTAAAAAATATTCATTCTGTGGATAGACTTATTGTTATGGTTGTTTGCTATATATTTTGGATTTAAACAAAACAAAAACAAAGGATACAAGAGGAGGATTTTGATTTATGCGAATATTTGAAACCTGGTTTGACAGCTCACATGACTGGCTTGTGACTGTCCAGGGGTAGTCCCTGTATCAGAGGGACAGGGTAGGTAGAAGAGGGGAAGGTGTGCGCTTTTACTTGAGGAGTAATTTGATAGTGAATATGAGGGATGACATTGCTGATGGGGCTGGCGTGGAGGTGGAATCTTTGTGGTTGGAGCTTCAAAGGGATGAAACAAATGGTAAAATAATTGTGGGTGTATGTTGTAGGTCCCCTAACATTGAGGAAGAGACCCAACTACTTTCACAGCTATGGATTATGGGAAGGCAGGGCAATGTATCTTGGGGGACTGATATTTATTAGGCAGATGGAATTTTTCACTCAGCTAGAGGTCGTTATTTCTTGAATGTAATGCATTACAACTTTAGAAGTCAAATGGTGGAAGACCCAACTAGAGATAAGCTAGACTTACTACTTGCAGATCACACAGAACTGATTGCAGATGTGGAAGTAATCGATCATATAGGTCAGGGCTCGACAAACCCTGGGCGCCAGGTCGCATTGGCGACTAGAATTAGCGACCTGGCGCCTGGGGTGCACTGCAGGAGGTGTCCTATCCCTTTTTTGCCCCCCCCCCCCCATCCACTCACCGAGTGCACGGACTACCGCGGCATCCAATAATTGAGGCCGCGGCTTTTCGGCCTTCTTCAGTGAGAGAACGGGGAACTGGCGCCCTCTTGTGGTGGCCGGGAGTTTGACATGCAGTCACTAATGGCTGTTTCCCCCTGTCTGTCCTCAATGCCTGTCCATCTCCTTCCCAAGAGGAGATGAGAGGGAAGTTTTTGCAGGCTTCATCTCCCTGTCCACTTACCTTTGCTAAAAGGTAAGTGGACAGGGAGTGTGGTTATTATTATTAAATTTTTTAATTATTAAAAAAAAAAAATAATAATAATTATTTTTCTTTTTTTTTCAATTATTATTATTTAAAAAAAATGTTATATAATTTATTTTTTTTCCTCATCGCCATGCCACAGCCACACAGCCGAAGGCCTCTTTCACACAGGCTGTCTGATCAGGTCCGCCTGTCAGTTTTTCAGGCAGACCTGATCGGACCCTTCAGTCTCCTCCTATGGAGCAGTAATCTGCCGCCATCTGATCCTGTCCGCAAAAACAGATGGATGGTGGTTCTATTTTCATGGCATCGGATGGAAAGAGACAGAAAAAACTGGCTCCTAACTTGTTTAGCTGGCTCCTAGATTTCAGGCAAATTTGTCAAGCCCTGATATAAGTAACAGTGGGTTTAATAAACAAGACTGTAGTTAGTAACCATATATTGAGACTGATAGAGACCAGTATTCTAAGAAAACTAGAAAAACTTCATGTGAACAAATCACTAGGACCAGGTGGCTTACACCTGAAACCTCTCAAAGAATTTAAATATGTTTATAGCCAGACTTCTTTGTAAAATTTAAGGACAGCTTACTGACTGGAATGGTACCAGCAGATTGGCAAAAAAGCATATATGGTACAAATGTTCAAAAAAGGTCTAAGATAAATATCTGGAGACCAGTCGGCCTAATCTCAATAGTATGTAAACTTTTGAAAGGAATGATAAGGGATTATATCCAAGGATTTGCTAATGAAAATCGTATCATTGGTGGCAAAAACCAATATGGTTTTATGAAGAACAGTTCTTGCCAGACCAACCTTTTGACTCCTATGAGGAGGTGATCTATAATTTGGATAGAAAAAGGCCTGTGGATGTAGTGTATCCAGATTTTGCGAGGCATTTGATGCAGTACCCGACAAATGATTAATTTACAAATGAAGGTCTTTTGACATTGATGACAGGTTATGTACCTGGATAGAAAATTGGTTGCAGGAGCACATCCAGAGGGTGGAATAAAATAGAGGGGGATGGGCATCTAAATGGCAGATGAGGTTCAATGTTGGAAAATGTAAAGTAATGCACTTGGAAGCTAAAAATATGCATGCAAGTTGCATGCTAGAGAGGGAGAAAGGGGGAATCAAGAATGGAAAGAGTCTGGTAGGTCCTAGCAGATGACAGACTCAGAAATACCAACACCAAGCTGCAGCAAGCAAAGCCAGCATACGTTAAACAGGGTATTTACTCAAGAGATAAAACTATAATTCTGCCATTTTACAAAACTCTGGTTCAGCCACATCTTGAATATGCTGTCCAGTTCTGGTCACCAATTCTCAGGAAGCAGGGCAGCAAAACTACTAAGGGGGCTGGTGGACCTCAGTTATAAGGAATGACTATAAACCTTAAACTTATTGTCCTTGGAGAAGAGATGCTTAAGAGGGAATATGAGAGCAATGTATAAAGTCTTGAATGGTGACTTGCATTGGGAGGAAACTATTTTTTACCTTAGGTCTCTAAAAAAGACACTTGGCCAGACAATAAAACTGGAAGAGAATCCTTTCAATCTTAAACTGTGTTAAGGGGTTTAAGGAGTTCTTTACTGTTAGGGCAGTAAAGATGTGGAACTCCCTTCTTCAGTAGGTGGCATCATGGGGAGTGTAGTTAAAGAGGAAGTAAACCCTCCTCTGCAACTTTTACCTATAGGTAAGCCTATGATAAGGCTTACCTATAGGTACTGCAAATATCTCCTAAACATGTACCGTTTAGGAGATATTTACTTTACATGCAGCCAGTGACATCACTGGTGCATGCACTCTGAAGGAACGGGCGTTCCTTCAGAGCCCGTGCCGTGCGTGTGCGCGGGAGTAACGTCACCGCGGTTCCGGCCAATCAGATGGCCGGATGCCGCGATCCCGGAAGACGGGCAACTGAATATGGCACAGCGGGGGCTCGTTCTAAAGTAAGTATTTCATAATGAGCTAGTATGCAATGCATACTAGCTCATTATGTGTTTCTCTTTCACGTTGAAAAAAAAAAATTATAATTTTTATTGGTTTACAACCTCTTTAAGTTAAAAAAAAATCGAAAAGCTTTTAGATGTGTTTCATAGCGAGCACAATGTAAAGGAATATGGAAAACGGTAGGTGTGTGCGCACGCACACTCTTAGCTTAAACTGGATGGACAGGTGTCTTTTTTTTTTTTTTTTTTCAACCTTACAAAATATGTAAAGGTTAGGTGTTTGTAATGCAACATACCAAACAGCTAAGATGAGACCATCTGTGTGTTTATGTAATGGTCTACTTGCAATGGGGGACTATTAAAAAAAAAAAAAAAAAAAAAAAAAAAAAAAAACGGGATGTTCTGAAAAGAATCATTTATGGAAAAGAGAAATATAAGTACAAGGGGTGGATACATTCTGTTTAGCATACTGGGAATATGCTTTTAGTCATTTGCTTATTTTTGTCTTCTTGATCTAAATTTTCTGTAGGAGCTAAGATGCTTGAGAAGTGAAGAAAATCCCTTATTTCTTGCTTTTCAGCTTCTCTGCTCTTTCCTTGCTAGAGGCCTAATTTGTCATCATTACTAATGTTGGGCTGAGCCAGAGCTCAGTTGCCACCGCCCCCTGTTCAGAGAGCACACCTTTTAAGTTCACCTATTCCATCACCTCTGTGTTTTCAAGCAAATTTGGCTGAATTTGCCTCCTGCCAATCCATCTTCATTAGTTGCTAGGACATAGGTGGCCATGTCGCCCAGCATTCTTGGAAGTTATGCTGTGGACTGCCTGCACCACAGAAATGCATGGCGCTGTGTGTCCTGTCCACTTCTGTCCTAGCAGCCAATGACGTCAATGCATGGCTGATTTTCTCCTAGCAACCAAAGATGCTCTGCAGCCCAGCAGCCTGCTTCTTAGCATCCAATGAAGTTGGCTCACCAGGTGGCCAATCCAATAGAGCCCATCACTGCTTGAAGTTATAGGGCTGGAACAGGTGAGCTGACACACACCACCTGCTTACCCAGTGGTGTGTTATTTGTTCCAGGGAGGCACCTGGTGCACAACACCTGTGGTGTCGGTCACTGCTAGTTAATAAATTTGTCCCCTTGCTAGATTGGACAGCAGTGAAGGGGATAAGCTTGCTGATGACTACAGGCTACATGCACTTTGTTGCCTGGGGGGCAGGAGCAACAAATAAAATATTTGGTGAGGCTTATTTAAGAGATGACCCAACCAATGAAAGACCCACACTTCACTTGCTTAGTCTTGTTGTGCCTATAGGTAGCATCTGTATCCATTTTGTAATTTTGATTTCTCTTGTTGTATAAAGGCTATCATGTGTAGGATGAATGAGGAAACTCAGAAGCCCACTGTATTAAACTTGAGTAGAGAACATAATCCCACTCAGTATGAAGAACGGATGAGGATACAAAAAGCAGGGGGAAATGTGAGGTGAGCTGCACTATTGGTATAACCAACAGTTTACATTGCTAAGTATGAACACTGGACAACCTCCCTTGTTATTACAAAAGTGTAAAGTAAGTAATGATTAAACTGGCAGATTGTATCTGACACCTCTTAAGTGTTACTTAATAGTGTTTGTCTTAAATCATCCCATCACATCTCTCTTCTGGGTGGAGGAGCCCCTGCCTTTGGGGTGTGTACAGTGTTCTGCAGAATAAGCAATTTCTGTGAAATGCCAGTCAGTTATCAGTCTAAGCCACACTACACTTTCTGCCTTGCCCGAGGGTCAAATTTGCAGAAAAAATGTCACCAACATATGGAGAGCAAGATGCCTCCCTGCTGCAATCACTTTCACAGAAGACTCCACACTATCTTACTCTGCCTTATGGAACCTCACAATGCACGAACACAACTTTTTTTTTTTTTTTTTTTTTTTTTGTTACCTCATGCCTACAAATACAAAAAACTATTTTCATCAGAATCTTACTTGGCTTTAAAAGACAAATTGAGAGCATTGGTGCCAAATCACTACTTCACTAATTTAAAGTGGAACTTAACCTAAAACGGGAAGTCCTGTTCATCCTCCTCCTTCTCTGCCTTCTTTGTTTTTATTTTTCTTGGAGCAGGTACCTACTTCTGACACTTACCTGCTTCCACTTCAGCTTTTCTCATCTAGACGAAACTACACACAGTTACATTTTGCACCCCTCCAGATACAACCTCCTGGGACACAAGTTATGTTTCAGAAGACTGCTGGATCAGTCTGCGAGCGCAGTGCGTCTCGCGCATGCACATTGGGGAGTTGGTTGTGAAACGGCAAGAAGTCACAGCCAGCTTCCCACAGCTGAAGAGCCAGCCGTGTTGGACTCCTGGACTGGTAAGTGTTTGTGTATTAAAAGTCAGCAGCTACAAATATTGTAGTTGCTGATTTTTAATATACATGTTCTTCTTTAAGATGGCATGATTTATTTATAAGCGTGGAGATAATAAGCACTCATTTCTTTACATCACACATCATCCTGAAGGTTGTAAAATACATTTTTAGCAGACCAGTCAGTCATTTGCTATTATTTGTTCTAGTGCTCTCAAATCATATCCCTATTTATTTATTTATTTATTTATTTGTTTGTTTTTGTTTTTTAATCTTGTGAACTGTCAGAGATGGCAGAATTTTGGGTGTATTGGAGGTTTCTCGCTCACTCGGAGATGGACAGTTCAAACGATGTGGCGTCATCAACATCCCAGATGTGAAAAGGTGTCCTCTGACTGACAATGACAGGTAAATAAAGACATCCTAATGTAAGGTATAACTCGACACCTACTACCTTTTACCAGCTGTCTACAGGATTTATTCAATTTTCCATCATAAAGAGTACAGCAAAAGGAGTGAGGGATCTCTTTGCTTGGGCTCTCATAGTGATTGGTAGGGAAGAGCATCATATAGGGAGTCAGGTGAGAAGATCTTTAAATATGAGGAGCCATTTCAAACAACTTGACCATTTGTAATCTTGCAAAACTGAAAGGATTTTGTTTCAGAGTTGCATATTAGGTCAACAAAATAACATTTTTGATTTGTTTTTGTGAACAAATGTAGATCACACTCAGTCTTTGCGCTAATATAGGCCTTTTTATGCCTCTTATAACTTATCAAGCGGGTGCATAAGAATTATCAGACACAGATTGTCATAGCACATATCACGGCCTAGACAATAATATAGTTTTGAGATCTGCATGCAAATAGAGAATATTACTTTGTGTGTGCACTGCTGGAGGACCTAAGGGCTTTGTTCACATGTGTGTTGATTATGAAAAACAAAGCAATACTCATTAATGCTTCTATAGCTGTTATAATGTACATGTTCATGATGTGTTTATGAAGCATTGAAAATGCTTCAAGAATGCTTGATAAATAGCCATGGAAGCTTTATTTTTCTAGTAGGCGGTGCTTAAAGGGGAATGTAGAGAAATTGATCTACTTCCAGGCATTGCTAGGGTGTGGTGTGATAGCAGACATTTTTTGAATTCTCTGTAAGATGGATTTGAATATTTTGATATCTCATTGACACTTGGCTTTGTCCAAGTGTCAAAGAGATTATACTAAAAGTTTTGCCACTGACCATATTGCTGAATGCCTCTGCTCCTACCTGACACTGTCAGTATTGCTGGTTGGTTAAAGCTTTTGCCTGCACACAGAAGCAAATAGTGTTACCACATGGCTAGTCTGTACAAACAGGAAGTGGCTGAAGCTGCTCTGTCCAGTTCTCTATTATCTGCCCTGTAGAAGTTACAAATGTAACAAAGTAATGTTTGTTTTTCAGGTTTGTTTTGCTGGCCTGTGATGGTCTTTTTAAAGCTTTCTCAGCAGAAGAAGCTGTAAACTTCATCTTAAGCCAAGTGCAGGTAAATATTCACAGCCTGTGAAATATGATTTTCAGCTCTGTCACCTTGCTGACTTTCCTTCTGTATTTGTCTTCACAGGATGAAAGTGCCCAGGCAGAAGAGGATCCTGGAGACATGGATACGCGCTATGAATCTGCCTGCCATCGCCTTGCTAATGAAGCAGTGCGGCGAGGTGCTGCCGACAATGTAACCATACTCATTGTACAGATTCAACATTGATACCCAAAGTATGGGTAGCTGAGCGTTACAGAGAAATTAATTATTAATGCAACACATCTACATCTTCCACTGCACCATAACTATATCAGTCTGTTGTACAGCTAAGATGTTATGAAGTACAGTGCTGTAACCTTTTTAGAGATTGCCAAACGAGTACTGGAGAACTTTTTTTTGTTGCGTTTTTTACGTTCAGATCAGGACATGCTTGGTTTGAAAGCCTGTGATATATGCTTTTATGCAGGTAGAGGATATGGAAGGAAATGTTTGTGGTTTGGATGTGTGACTGATGAATTTATGCCATTATTTCAGTAAAAAAAAAAAGTTTCAATTTTTTTTTTTTTTGTAAGTTCTTCGCAGTATTGCATTGCTCTAATAGATAACCTTTCCCTGGAGAACATTTATGAAGCTTGTACATGATGAAACTGGGCTGGGCAGGGCAATTCTGGTACTTTCTGCAAGATTTTGGCTACTCAGCATTCCTCGGGATCTTGCCAGAATTGTGATGTCATCACCATCCTCTAAGCCAGGAATCTCCAAACAACGGCCCTCCAGCTGTTGCGGAACTACATGTCCCATGAGGCATTGTAAAACTCTTGACATTCACAGACTTGACTAGGCATGATGGGAATTGTAGTTCCTGAACAACTGGAGGGCAATAGTTTGGAGACCCATGCTCCAAGCACAGCTGGCGAAAGCCTGATAAAGGGGAAAGAAGTTTACCTAATTCCCCTTTTAATGTAGTGTTTCAGGAAGGGAAATGTGTGCTACATTAATTAGGGGACCTTACTGTTTAGGTGCAAGGTCAACTTATGCAAACAGGAGTTTAACTGCCATGAGAATATGAAAGTTTGATCTATACCTCACCACACAAAAACTAGTGTGCATGTTATAAATCCTAATTATAAAACAAATATATGCAACATGCAAAGTGTCCACTTATTCCTAGATCAGCACCATATATTAAATGATAACGAAAAGTAATTTTGCGCTTACTAGTTTTAAGTTTCTTATGCATTTAGATATTAATTTTTGCATACCCTTTGCAGTCGAACTTGTGATCTCATTATTATATAATAGATTTTATGATATCCCTTAACAGGTTGGCAAGCATACATAGTGTATTCTGCTTCCGTGTTTAATTGAAGCAATGTTTGGTTTTGTTTTGCAATTTATTGACAGCAGGCACACTGCTAAGTAATTTAATTTATTTATTGTAGACAGAATAGGACAGTTCAGGCTGGTGATACCATAAATAGATATATGCACAGTAACTGTAGTTTAAGAAAATATATCAGTCTTTTAGGAAGGAAAAGGCAAATTCTCTGCTTCGCCTGTACAAAAGTGCTGCTACTGCCATTGCAGTATTAACTCCAGTTCCTGGGATCTTTCTGTAGATCATTGTCCAAGGAGAACTCCGCTGAAGTCTGAGCCCTTTAGGAGTGTGATCCAAGAGTCCATCTTATTATCAAGGAAAAGTGACACATACTGTCCTGCCTGGAAAGAAAAGAAAACGTATTTTTCATGCAAAATGTCTGCTAGTTCCAAAAGACATAGATCTTCATTGTGCTATGATCTCACCATATTTGTGGGTAGCTTCAGAGATTAGAGCATGATAAGGTTACATTTTGTTGTCTGTAAAGAAGAGAATGCCCGGATTCACTGGTCCTAAAAATTGCATCCCAATCTTTATGTAAACGAGTCAATCGGCTAACTGATTATTGCTTTTACACATAATCGGCATAATTAGCAGTACCTTCACAACATCACTGTGCACTAGGAGATTAACAAGACAGGATGGAGGCTGATCCCGCAATCCCTTTTCTATACATGTATACATTCAGCATGGGACTTCCTCCATTGTCAACTCAGTATGACAATTTGCCATGTATCTTGTTTATTCAGATTTCTTTTAAAGATTGGGCCAACATTCATAGTGGAGTGCAGATAGAAATGTAAAATAATCCAGTATATGGCAAGCTTTAGGAACGGCTGCTATCGTAAAATGTAACACATGCAGCCATACTGCTGCTTAACCAAAATAAAATAAATATATATAAAAAATTAATCCTCCAGCTCACTTATATAGTAAACATTTTTTTTTTCTGCAGAGCCACAAAGCAAGCCTTATTCATTGTATTGTCATATGACTTGTTACAGGATTCTTCTATAACCCTAGAGTGTTCTCATGCAGATACACTCCATAAGTTTTATAGGCAATCGGCTTTTTGCTTACACAGCCTGTAGCTCATACCCAGAACTAGCGATCTAACGGTGCGCAGGGAATTGTTTGAAGTTCCAGAAAGGTAAGTGCCAGTGTATCTGCTGGTGAGCTTAGTGCTTCTTTAGTTTAGCATTCTGTGTAAAAGTTGTCGAGTATAGGAGGGACAATGAAAAAGATCAGTTGACAGATATGTATTATTCACAACAAACACAGTCAGTTAATTCTGCCTTGGTACTGAGTAATATGAGGTATGCATCATATACCAAATTGAACACAATCCTACCTTTTTCAATTTGAGTCAAAATGCCTTTTTAAATTAGCAACATACTGAAAGTAGTATAAAAACAAGTGTTTTTTTTTTACCTGTATATGTAGAACTCCATTCAAAGTTATTGTGGCTGTGACTTCATTGGCTGTATAGCTGAGGATATGTTCCAGGGACCTAGAAAAATTACATTGTGTTACCACTGAGTATTCCAAGGTATGTTTACTATTCAAACCGATTACACAGGATTTCAAGCAACTTTACCAATCTGTTACCTCCTGTATTTTCTTTACCTGTGCTTTGACAGGGCCACTATAAACAAATCTGTTTTGCATTCAGCTTGTCTACATCCTGCAAAGTAATTGCAGACAATGACTGGCTGCGAACTTGTACAAATTTGCAATCCTCAGTGAAATCAACCTTTATGAATGTGGCAGTATAGACATTCACTCAAACAAGCATATGACAGGAGCTAACAAGCAGATGCAGACCAACTAAATGTAATCAGATCAGTGCTTACCTTGGCCTAGGCCTGTCATCCCAACTTTCACTGGGTTAAATAACAGCATGTAAAATGCTTTAAATCAGTTGTGAAAGTTCAATTCACTAAGAATTTACCCCTAAATACCGAATGCAGTATTTGTTAGATTTAGCAGTAATTATTGCATTATTTATTGCGGCAATTACTTGCATTGAGCTGGTTGCTAAGGAGCGGACAGGGATTTGTCAAAAAATAAGCCTGGGGGTCGGGGGACCCCCAGGCTGTTCTTTGACAAATAGCTGGTCGCTAGGCAGTGGACCGGAAAGCTGGTCACCGCGTCCTTAACAACCCATGACTCATAAGCTGTCAGCGGGCTTCCCTGCTAACAGCAGATTGTAAAAAAAAAAAAGCGCCAATTAAAAAGATCCTGCTCCCCATTTGTGAATGAGTATGGGGTGCATAGTACCCCTACACATTCCCCAAAAAAAGAAAAACCCAGAGACAGTTTTTGACAAATCCTTCATTAAAAATTCTCCACCAATGTAAATCCATCGTCAATCACGTTGCCCGCCGGAACCCAAAAAACAAACAAAAAAGAGCTCCACTCCCAAGCACGGCTTGCAACCGAATGCCTCCTTTGCTGTTTGACAGTTCTTATATAGGCAAGGGTGGGGCCACCCTTGCTGTCGTGGATGGAACTTTTTATATGGCCACCTAAGTCGTGGGACTTGTGTGTGGCTCCAATGCAGTCATTAGACCACCATTATTTCAAGGCTGATATAACCTATTGGTAGTCACTTGATTTCACATGGTGATATATGTCTGTTATTGACCTCCGTAGTTTTTTTCTTCTGTATGTTTTTCGGGTCCTGGCAGTGCGGCGGGCGTCCTGATTGACGAGGGCTTTACATCGGGGGACACTTTTTTTTAAAAAAAAATTTTAATAAAGGATTTCTCAATAGCTGTATCTGGGTTTTTCATACTACTTGACCCTTATTTGGTGACTGGGTATGGGGTACATATTACCCCATAGTCATTCACATGGGGGGGCAGGGTTCCAATAAGCCCCCTGCCCGCAGACCCCTACAACCACTGGCCACAGTTGAGACCCTTGTCCCCATCAACATGGACACAAGTTGCTTTGGGGTGTTGAGGGCATGTGGCCTGGTATAGTTAAGAAGAGAGGAGGGCACTTACCAGACACCCAGGCTGTTTTTTGACAAATACCGCATGTGATACCGCCAGCTAAACACTGGTGGTAATTATGTGTTTTCTCTTTGGTTCATTGATGGACACAGCTCCTGATCTTCTTAACCATTGGGTTATACAGCCCCCTGCAGGAGTAGGACACTAGGCAGAAAAAAAAGCTTGACTACTATGGGCGTATACTCCCACTTAGCTATATGTTCTCAGTTTTTTTTTTTTTTTCTGCCTAATCAGGAGTGAAGACCTAGTTCTTTGCTGGGATCTTTGGTCCTGGCAATTTTTCTCCAGTCATCTGTCCAGGACAGCATAGGAAAGACAGGCTCTACCTCTGGAGACAGCGAACACAAAAAATCAGGTGAATAAAGGGCAATCACCATCCCTCTTCCCCAGTCTTTAGTGTTTCCTCCACTAGAGGAGGAGCCGGTGTGGAGCTCTGGAGCTGGTACCTGGTATCGGCAAAGTGAGGCCCCCGGCGAGGCTGACGAAGCTGGTGGTCCTGCTCTGGCACTAGCGCAACGGCGCAATGATACAGGAGGAGGAGGGACCCATGGGGTCATCAGTAACAAGTGGCAGTGGCGCCGGCCCAGCTCAGGTAGGCAGTCACAGCAGTGGACTACCCTTTAGGGCTGGGTGAGAGGGAGTGAGAGAGGAGCCAATCAGGTAGCCGGTTGGTTTTTTTTCCTTTTTTTTTTTTTCTTGCCCGCTCTCCCTCGGGAGGCTGGATCCAGGCTAAAGAACCATGGAATCCTGCACCTTTTCACTGGCAGTGAGGGTGTTGGTGACAGTGCACTTTTTTTCTAGTAAGGTGTCAGTTTTTTTTTTCTCTTTCCCTTCTCTCTTGTTTCAGGCTCTGCCCAAAGAAACGTAGAAATCGGAGAGGAGAAAAAGATGTCCAGCCTGTGCATCTGAATTTTTAAGGAGGGCTGGAACAAACCGCTCTGCAAACCTTGTATAGACAAGTTAGTTTATAAAGAGGCAACGGGGGCATGTAAGGACTTAATTGCCGGAGTTAAAAAAAGAGATGAAGGCAATTGGGTCTATGTTGTCATACATTGAGCCCTCCAAACAGCCAGTGGAAGTACCCTTCGATTCAGCCACAGAGGAGGGTAGGGAAACGGGGGAGGAGGATTTGGATTCCCTGGAGGAGCTGTGTGAAGCAGCTTTTTCCAGGGATGTCCTTGAGCTTGGGACAAAATCGCCTATCGCCTAGATACAAGCTTTCACTTGAAGAAGTGGAGGCCTTGCTAGGAGTGATATATGAAACTCTGGATATCAAAGAGGAACAGGTTCCTTGTCCCTGCATGACCAAATGTACCAAATTCTGAAGGAAGGTCAAACTAGGGTTTTCCCGGTACATAGCGCCATATCAGACTCTATCAAGAAAGAGGAGTTGGAGCCTGAGAAAAAGCTGTTTTTTCTAAAAAAGTTTGAAAAGGAGGTTTCCCTTTAATAAAGATCCCTCCTGCATTTGGAATAAAGTTCCGAAGTTGGAAGCAGCATTCTTGCAATGTGCCAAAGCTACTGATCTCGCTTTTGAGGACATGGGGGTCCTTAGGGAGCCCATAGACAAAAGAATGGAAGTTTTATTAAATAGGTCATGGGAAGTAGTCATGGCTAATCTAAAACCTGCAATGGTTACAACAGTGGTGGCCTGTAATTTGGAAGTCTGGTTGGACCAACGTCAAGCCCATTTTTTGGACCGAACAGCGGATAAAAAGAAAGCTTTCCCAACGAAAGCTAAAAAGGTTCCGCAAAGGCGTTTTTTTTTTTTTTTTTTTTTTGTTCGCCCCCAAAAGCCGCAGGGGCAGACTTCTAAAGTACCAACCACTAAGAAACAGCGGGGGAGGGGAAAACAGAAGGGGGGAACCTTCTTTTTTTCCTCTCCTAAAAAAACAAAAACAAAGGTACTGGCGGAGGCACTGGCCTCCCTGAGACTAAAAGGGATCTCAGTCATCCCATATTTAGACGACCTTTTATTTTTCGCCCACTCATTGCCCCAATTACAGAAGGACCTGCGGGTGGCCATTCTTTTTCTAGAGGTCAGAGCCTCCCCCTTATGTTTCCCGAGAGGGAGGATCAGCTGGCTCAGGAGCCGGTCCAGTTACCAAAAGTTCATAGTCTGAAATTGTCAGCTTAGTATCTGAGGAAAGTCTCTTGAAATCGAAAGGGCTTTCAGCCAGAGTTGTGCTCACAATTCTATCTAGTAGGAAGAAAGTAACCCAACAATTTAAAGTGATGAATTTTTTTGTTCTTGGACACCAGAAAGCGGACGGCAGGTGTCCCAGCCATCTTAGAGTTTTTGCAGGAAGGAGCGGACAAAGGGCTGGCTATTAGTACATTAAAAGTCCAAGTGGATGCCTTGTTGGTGTTTCTCGAGCAATCCCTGGCACTGGAACCCTTGGTGGGCAGGTTCTTTAGGCGTTGGCCAGAATTAGACCAGTTCAGTTTTAAAATCCTACCTAAATGGTATTTGGCAATATTATTACAAGGTTGGATAAAGCTTTCACAGGGGGAAGTCCTGTCCTTGAAGTTGGTTACTCTCAAGACGGTCTTCTTGTTTGCGATTTCTACAGCCAGACGCATTAGCGCACTGCAGGCACTTTCAATTAAGGGACCATTTCTGCAAATGTTTGAGAACAGACTGGTACTGCGTACAGATCCGGGATTCTTGCGTAAAGTGGCCTCTAGGTTCCACAGGGCCCAAGAGATTGTTTTACCTTCCTTCTGTGCGTCTCCAGCTAATCCTAAAGAAACTGAATTCCACCTTCTGGATGTGAAAGCTTTTGTCTTGCGCAATTTAGAATTGTCCGAAGGCATTAGAAAATCAAATGCTCTGTTTTTATTCCACATTCTGGTAAAAAATTGGGGCATCAAGCCTCAAAGAACACAATTGCTCGGTGGATAAAACAGGCAGTCGTGAAGACCTATAAAATCCTAAAAAAAGGAATGCGCTTTTTCCCTGTTGGCTCACTCCACGCGGGCATTATCCACTTCTTGGGCAATGAGTGGGCGAAAAAGTGAGCTGGTGGGACACCAAAACAAATTTGCCGAGCAGCAAAATGGTTGCTGGTACTCGATTTTAATTAAACATTACAGAGTGGACCTCTCAGCGCAAGATCAAGCATTTCGGAGAATGGTCCTGCAGGCGGTAGTCCCACAACCTACCCCCCCTTAATCTGGTAAGTTCTCATTGATCCTCTCCTATGCTGTCCTGGACAGACGACTGGAGAAAAATCAGAGTTAGACTTAGCGGTAACTCGGTTTCTAGGAGTCGTCCAGTACAGCAGGGTTTTCCTCCCTATATGCTGTTGTTTCCTTGGGCTAGTATTTTTTTCTTGTTTCAGAAACTGTTTCCGAGGGAGTTCTCGGGTAAGAAGACTGAGGAAGAGGGATGGGGACTGCCCTTTATTCACCTGATTGTTTGTGTTTTCTGTCTCTGGAGGTGGCGCCTGTCTCTCCTATGCTGTCCTGGACGACTCCTAGAAACCGAGTTACCAGTAAGTCGAACTCAATTTTTTTCCTTTTCTAGTTGGATTTTTTTCTCTTTTTCCTGTGAGAATCTACAATCAACTGCTGGACTGGGCGACGGGCTGGTTATTTTAAAAAATCCAGTGGTCACCCTAGTCTGGCCAGTGAGCAGGCGCAAACCTAAGCTCCGCGCTGGGTCGGCTGCAGCAGGCCCCATCCTGGACCAGGGCGGCTAGCGAGTCGATGACCTTGATCCTCCTTACCATATGGAAATAGGATCACAAGAGACTTGGATGGTCTCCTTGACCAGAATGTTGTGTCCCAACGATCCTTTAGTCCCCCCTCCTCAGGGTAAGTCAGAGCTCCAAGCATGGTTTGCAGGAGACAAAAACGGAGGGCAGACTCCTCATCGTGTAAGATTGTAAGGTAGCCTTTATTTTTAAAATCTCAAAGTAGGCTGAAAACATATAATATTAAAAAATATTCTCCTGTGCGGGTTCCCGCAGGAGACCATCCAAGGCTCTTGTGATCCTAATGCCATATGGCAAACAGGCTCAACGTCATCTGGTGAGTGGATATTTTTTACACTCATTGATACACAGGGTGTCACCTTCCTTTTCAATATATCATTGCAGGAAGATTGAGCTGCTACCTTTAAAGGATATGAAAGACTTTCTTCTTCATATACTTGGACTATTGTCACTGGACATTTATGTGCACTGAGCACAGACACATAATTCATACTTTTTATCGAGACGACCACGACGATACGATATCGCGATATCTTCGATATCGTTACATCCCTAGTGGATACAAAGGTTTATTGTGCACATTATATGAGCAAGCGCTGTTGTCTGCTTAGAGTGTTATACTTTGGTGGTTCCTTTATTATCGTTTAACCATTTGGTTTACAACAGCAGCGGCTCACTCTATTATATTTCATTCAAATGTATTCACTGTTTTGCTATTGGCACGAGAGTGTGTGAACTCTGACTGCCTTCCTCCTTCAAGCAATCGCCTAGTTGGGATTACCCTGGGTGACCTCTTTTAAGAGTCTCACAGGGGGGAAGGGTACTTTTCTTCCACAAGAATGAAAACAGCTCTTTGTAGCAGACGTAGTCTGGCTTTCTCGGTTCACAAGAAGTCCTCCTAGGGAGGTTACAAGCGGCCCTGACCTGGCACGCCGAGAGCGGGATTTTTTTCTAGACTTGCAGACAAGGCATCTTCAGTTTGAAGGTGTGCCCTGGGTGGGGAGATGTTTTCACTGGTGTCCGGGCCCGTGGGCCTCCTTGGTGATCAACCAGTGGGTTCCAAGTAGTGATACGGTCTGGTTCCAAGTTGGAGTTTCGTTCTTGCCCTCCGAAAAGATTCATTCCTTCCAATGTGTGTCCCAGACCGCTTGCATGCTCTCCTTGGGGCGGTGCATGGCCTGTTATTTTTTTCAGGCATCGGATTCGTTTTAAGGCTTTTATTCAAGCCTGTTCACGGTCCCTGAGAAGGAGGACTAGGTTTGTCCAATCTGGACCTTATGGCTTTGAGCTGCTTTATGCGGGTACAAAAGTTCAGAATAGAGTCAATTTGCAAGGATGCTTCCCTGCACATTCCGATGTGTGCCCGACTCCATCGGTTCTTCCGTTTTGCTGAGGGAGTGGAGTATTACCAGTCATGGCGTTGCCCTTGGGTCTCGTCTCCGCCCCTGGGTCTTCACAAAGTGTTGGCCCTGGTGCTCGCATTATCTCAGCGGGGGATCGTCGTACTGGGCTACTTGAACGACCTTCTTCTGAGAGCAGAGTCCCCTCCTGCTCTGGTGGACAACTTTGAGATCACTATCCGAATTCTGAGGGAGTTTGGCTGCATTCTGAATTTTCAGAAGTCTGCTTTGGTTCCTTCCACAAAACTGGACTATCTGGGTCTGACTCTGGCTTTAGCCAGAGTGCTCCTTCTTCTGGCCATGCTCCAGAAATTGCGGGCTGAGATTCATCTTCTGTTGTCCAGCAGACGGTCATCCCTCCAGACTTGCATGTGGGTGCTGGGCCTGATGGTGCCTACCTTCAAAGCGGTTCCATTTGCGCCATTTCACACGAGGTCCTTACAAGGGAGATTCTGGGCAAATGGCACAACAATCTACAGTCTCTGAACAATCTGATCCGACCGAACCGAGGAACGAGCGGGTCCCTGATCTGGTGGCTTCGTTCTCCGGCGCTCTGATAGGGCAAATCCTTTCTTCCCTTGTATTGGACAGTCGTCACCACCGTCTGGAGGTACCGGCTTTCTACGCTAGTAACAGCCCATACTTTCCAGGGGTGGAAACCTGGTAGGCGGATTACCTTAGTCTACAGGTGTTGGACTGGGGGAATGGTCACTTCATCCGGAGGTGTTTCATCAGTTGTGTCTCTGGTGGAGCATTCCCAAGGTAGATCTGTTGGCCTATTGGCTCAGCAGGAATGTGCAGAGGTTTGTGGCATGATCACGGGATCTTCTGGCGGATGCCACAGACACGCTGGTGTCAGTATCGTCTGATTTGCGCTTTCCCTCCTCTCAAGCTTTTACCAAGACTTCTACGCAGGATTGAGGCAGAACAAATTCCGGTCATCTTAGTGGCCCTGGACTGGCCTCGCCAGGCCTGGTACGCAGATCTGGTGTGGCTGGTCCCCAATAATCCTTGAAAGCCTCCTCTCAGGGAGGATCTTCTGTCCCAAGGCCAAGTCTTCCATCCTGTCTTACAGTTGCTGGCTTTGACGGCTTGGCTGTTGGAACGCCAGGTGCTGTAGGATATAGGATTGTCTGAATCTACTTCTAGGAAGATCTACCATCGTACGTGGAAGACGTACATTGTGTGGTGTGAGTCTCTTGGGGTTCATCCACGCTCTTTTCCGGCAGCTCAGATTTTGACCCTCCACCAACAGGGGAGTTGAGCAATGCCTGGCCTTGAGTACCATAAAGAAACAGGTTCCGGCCTTGGCGGTTTTCTTTCAATGACCATTAGCCACCCATTCCTTGGTCTGTACCTTTATCCAGGGAGTTCGACACTTAGGTTCCTCCAGTGTGGTCTCCATTGCCGCCTTGGGACCTCATTTTGGTACTGTCAATCCTCCAGAAACCTCCTTTTGAAAGTCTTAGGCCTCCTGCTTACGTTGCCCCAGAAGGTGGCCCTTTTTGGGTGATAATCACTTCTGCGTGCAGGGTTGTTGGAGCTGACGGGGTTGTCTTGTCTTGTCCACCCTACTTGGTTCACAGAGATAAGGTGGTTCTTCGCCCTTGTCCGTCATTCCTTCCAAAGAAGACATGTTGCCTTCCCTGTGTCCCAGGCCAAAACATCCTAGGGAAATTGCCTTGCATTTCCCTGGATGTGGTTTGGGCAATTTGGGTGTACCTGGCAGCTACAGAGTCTTTTAGGAACTCGAGACTCACTGTTTGTGCTAACGGCTGGGCCAAGGAAAGGGTTGTCTGCTTCCTCTGCGACCATTCCAGATGGATCAGACAGATGATGATTCAGGCCTATTCCGTCAAGGGTTAGGTTCCTCCTTTTCTCTGTCAAGGCGCACTCTACTCAGGCGCACAGTGCCTCCTGGGCTTTCCATCATCAGGTGTCAGTGACGCAGGTTTGCAAGGCGGCCACCTGGTCATCTGTGCACAGTTTCACTAAATTTTATAAAGTGGATGTGTTGGCATCTGCGGATGCTTCTTTTGGTCGCAAGGTTTTGCAGGCTGCTGTTTAGAGGAGCTGGTCCTCTTTGAGGGTGTATTGTTTGTTTATTTGTTTTTTCAGGTGAGCTCCAGTTGTTTCTGGTTCAGCTCCATGTTACCTGGCTGGCTATGGTTAATCTTTGGGAACTTTTTCTGCTGTTCCCACCCTCGTGTTTACCACTGCTTTGAGATGCCCCAATGGTTAGGAAGATCAGGAGCTGTGTCCGTCAATGAACGAAAGAGAAAATGGGATTTTTGTCTTACCGTAAAATCCATTTCTCTGATGTTCATCGACGGACACATCACTTGTACCTCTGTGGAGTTGGATTTCTTCTGACACTGCTTGTAACAAAACAGTGCCTATAGCTGAGAGTGGGAGTATACCCCCTTGGGACTGCCCATAGGTGTTGTCAAGCTTTTTTTTTTTCCAATGGTTAAGATCAAGAGCTGTGTCCGTCAATGAATATCAGAGAAATGATTTTACGGTAAGACAAAAATCCAATTTTTAATGCTCTGGTCCGTTTTGTGAATTGGACTTAAGAGCTTTTTATGCTGTATTTACCGGCACATTTTTTTTTTCCGTTACCTCATAATCATTTATTATTTTTTGCGAATTGGACTTAGTTTACCGCATGCGATCATTTATGAAAATTAGTAACATGATACCCTTCTTGCATGAGGTAAACGTTAGTGAATCAACCCCTCTATCTGCAAAATGACTTGCTTTTTATACATATATTAACAGTGTACAGTTTTTTTTTTTTTTATTCTTTCAGATGTCTAATGACTTTAGTGACAGACTTGGATTTGAATGTCTAGCTCGTCTCCTGCTCTAGATGAGTTTTGTGTATCATACAGCTGCTGCTTTTCTTTTTCTAGACTTCTGTTTTCTTAACCTTGCATTTTGAAATTTTTGCTGTCTGGACACCTCACTAGAGCCTAAAACTCAAGGCAGTCAGAAGTGTCTATCTTGCCTAATAGTAGTGGCACTTGCTTGGTATGCAGGGAGGAGAAAATCTAATGATAAATATTAGAGACGCTTAAGTAGATTAGGTGCTTTTAGATCAAGGCATTTATAGACTAGTTTTAATGTGTGTTCAGAAAATTTTCCATGAATGTCTAAACCTAACTATAATTACCTGAGATCTGTCTTTATATTTGTAGAATGCGCTCTACACCAAACATTTGGCTGAAGGTGGGTATGCCAGTACTGTATTCAAGTCACTGAGAGTTGTAACAGAGTAGATTTCTCTCTATGGATATAATGTGTTTCATGTGTTGGTGGAATGTGGCTGTTTTTGGCAATTATAACTAAAAAAAATAATAATAATTTAGAGAAAACATGCTATAATAGCTAAGCTCATTTGTAATCAAATGAGGTGGAAAGTGGCTGAAAAGAATTAGTTATTTTTGGAATGATGTGTATACTGTTTATTCACATAATGTACATGCATACACATAAATTGTGCATGTTTATATTTTGCTGCAGTTATTTGATTTTGGTAAAAAATGTAATCTCTTACAAATGACTTACAGGTTGTCTTGACACAGGGAAAGGATACAGAGCTGTATCCGCAGAAATCCTTGAAGACGTTCATTGGTGTATTTCTGAAAATCTATAAAACAAAAAATATATGAAAGTGTTTTAAAAAAAAAAATAATAATCTACACATCAATTCTTGTATATGGAGTTTGCCCCCCCCCCCCAAAAAAAAAATTCTAAATTATAACTTTAATATTAACAGGAGAGGGGTTTGTGTTTCTATTAATACAGTACTCTTTATTTTATAGGATTATAGGCAGCAGTGACAGGCTACCATTTCTGCAGAAGTATGGACAGTTTTCCTGAAGTAGCTTTACCGCTAGAAAAGTTGTGGGTATAATCTATTTCCTAGCCAATAACAAGCCTCCTTGGGAAGGAAATATGTCTGTTACCCATGGCAACCAAAAATTGCCATTATCCAAACATATGGATAGAGAGCAATCAAATCCTCCAAAGGCTTCCAACCCTATTGATATCTCTGTATTATGTTCCTGTGACAACATTCATATTGGCACTGTCAAACCTGTGTTTATATGAATTGAGGGCATTTCTAAACTCCTATACTGTAAAAGCATGTAATGATATTTCAGTGGTGCCATTCACCTGTTTAGGTGCAGTTACTTAAACTGCGTTTAGAAAAAAAAGAAAAATAATTCTGTGTGTACAGGATCTGATTAGACATTCTAAACGTGGCCTTAGAGGAAAAAAAAACCTCTAAATGTAAGAAAAAGTTAACTGAGGGTCATAAAAGCTATTTATACTTAGATGGTTACCTTATCTAAAGGCAGGAGGGCCAGTGTAAATAAAGCTTAATAATGCTAAATTCCAGCATGCTGGCAATGTTCTCTTTTCTTTTTTGTGAAGCATGGCTGCTTATGGTGCTTTACTGGTTTTCAGCCTCATTACATGCCATTCAGCCCTGAGCAGTCTGTGCTAACCTCCTAGATCAGCTGTATCAACAGTTCGCAAGAATAACCTATAATGACGCAGGAAAACTAATTTTTTACGTTGTACATATGACCTTCTCCTAACCTGATTGGAGTCATGTGATATAAAGCCTTTATTTACTTATCTGCCACCCTTCTTACAAATGGATGATTTGTGCCTATAAAATAGGAGGTCAGTTGGCCATGCAAGCTCCATCCAAGTGCCCTCTGCCATCTTTCATAGATGATGCTAAGCTGAGCACTTGTATTTATCCCTATAGAGTAGGAGGATAGCATAGATAGATGCTACCAATATCACATAGGGGGATCTCTTAGGGTGGCACCTGCCCAGAGCCTTTGACAGCTGCCTTACCCATAGTAAGGATTTTAACCGAAGCCAGCAATTTTAGGCAACCAGTCATCAATGATCTAGAACTATTTTAAAAGTAATGGGAATAAATAACACCCTTTCTGGTTGACTTCTTTAGTATTTAACTTTTCAGAACATACAGTGAGGCCCTTCTGTGCACTTTTGTATTCAGTTCAAATAACATTTTGTGAATCTGTTTTTACCATCTATTTAAAGCACAAAAATCACTAATTATTCACTCAACAACAACTATGCAGGGTGGGAGACTGATTAAATATAGACAAAATAGAGTGTTTAGGTTAGCCGTTGCAATAGGGCTGGAAATTCTAAAAGCCATTGTGAAATATTGCGGTCAAGACTTACTGACATGAAATGGAAATACCTACTTAAAGGATGTTCACCTTTTTAAAATAATTAAATAAATACACTTTTTCGCAGGTAAAAAAAATAATATTTTCTAAGGAGCCTGCAGAGCTTTGTACCTGTGGTCAGTCGCTTGCCGGTGCAATCTCAAGCTCTTTTTCTTTTTTTAAAGCCCGTGGTGTGTGAAACACACTCAAAAGACTTACACCCGGTGCATAAAAAAGTGCACACACGCAAACGTGGACACACAAAAAGTGCACAAGGCGTACACATGGCCCTCCTCCGAAGAGGAAGGGCCCTGACCCTGATCCCCCGGGGCGCGAAGCTCCTGACAGGGACTGAGGTACTCACTTAGGTCCACCCAGCCGAAACTGGGCAGACCCCATTCTTCAGGGGGACTGCCGAAACAGCCCACCCCAAGTACTAGGTAGGGCTCCCCCGAAGGGAGACCCCATGGGAGAGGGCGAACTAAGCCAAAAGGCCATATCCACCCCCTCCCAAGACTTACAGGGCAGGCCCGAGGACCTACGCCATCAAAGTCGTGCAAGTGCTCAACCAAAAAAAAAGGGACAAACGTGACACACGACAAAGAAAAACAGAGTGGGGAAAAGGGAAGTGGAGAAGTGCAGGGTAGTGCCAAAGTGCAAAACCTTGGCAGGCCCCCCGGCCAGGAATAAAAAATTCCTCTGGTGTTGGCCAAAAGGCCCACCCCAAGAGGCAGGTGCTTGAAAAAGTGTGATGGTGCAGTGACCAAGGTGCCACAAAAACTCAGGCGAGCTGCCCCTCACCAGTGAGATTGAGGCACCCCTGGGCTGCCACCCCAGGGGCACATACACCACGGGCTTTTTCAGTCTCAGCCCCCGGCCAGACCCAGTGTAGCCCTATCCCATCAGGAGGCATCAGAATTTTAGACAGCTTAGGGAGAACCTGCCTTCAACTGGGGACAAGCCTTTTGCAAGGCCAGATTCAACCCAGGAGGAAAGGTTCCCCCACCACCATCCGCCATTCCTTACCAATCACATCCAGGAGCAGTACTAACCGTGGTCGCCCGGCTTTCCCACTCCCTTCAAACTGACAGGGGCGGACCCATTCAAATCAGGAAGGCATTGGAACCGTCCGGCTTTCTCTGGTTTGGCCTACTCCGGTCCTCCAGTTACGCCCAGAGCGCCCCGGTATACTTCGGCCACCACCGATACTAACCTTCAGGCTCCATTCCAACACTGATAAGAACAGATACTACACTTGATCTTAGCCAAAAGGCCGAGAATCTCAAGCTCTTGCAGACTGTCAGCATAGGTGTCTGCCCATACCTTGTGCAGGCAGGCAGGAAGATCAATTGACTACAGGAGCGCTCACCAGCGCCCTCGCAGCTCATTGAGAACTATGCTGATCCTATTAATCATGTCTTGGCAAAACACCTGCTTGGTTTCTTTATACCATTTACCAAATTTTGTTTAATAATAATATTACCACTTGTACAGATATTTTCAGAATCTAAATAAATAGGTTAAATCATATTCTGATTTGCTCAGTAAAGCATTACCATACATTATTACTCAGGATAGCCATATTGGGCCAACAAGGCTTAAAATCGACTCTTATTCCATCTTAAAATTATCAAGTTGGTAAATTTTTTTTTCAATCTGTGACTCACCAACGTGTAGCCTGGCAAAGAAGGTATAGAGTCCAGTGTAGGGAGCGGTGTATCGACCACTGGTGAGGTTCAGGCCAGCTCCTCTGTAGAACGAGCCTTCTAGGTGGGACTAAATACAAACAGAATTACTATTAGTGGAACACAAGCTTTATAGAGTAAGAAGCTTTTAACTGGCCCTAACAGGAGATATACTGTGCAAACCTTTTGGACTGGTGTGAAGAAATACTGGAAAGTAAAAATGCTTTCAAAAATATTTTAATTATTTTTTTTTTGGGTGTTTTTTTTTTTATTTTTATCAATTTACAAAATGCACCAGCATCAACTCTTACACTTGTACACTTGCACAAAATCAGGGATTTTATAAGACTAGAGTCAGGTGTATGATTACCAATTATACCAAGCAGGTGCCAATGATCATCAATTTTATATGTAGGTTGAAACACAATCATTACCTGAAACAGATGTGTAGAAGGTTTAAGGCTGGGTTCCCATATGTGCAGCTGCGGGGCTCAGCCTGGGGTCCAAAGCGTTTGTTCAACGGTTTAGTTGCGATTCAGGTCCGTTTTTTTTTTTTTTTTGCCTGAATTCGCACCTAAACCGGACCCAAAAATGCATAAGACCCTTTTGGAATCCGCACCAGTCTTGTGTGAATCGGCTCCAATGAAAGCCAGTCACACTCGCATGTCATGCAAATTGGATGTGGTAAAAAACGCACATATACAGTATGTGAACCTGGCCTATTACTGGTTGAGGAACAGCCAAACTCTGCTAGTAAGGTGAGGTGCGGCAAACCACGCCCCTGACGGTCATTGTTGACGAAACGCCACGTCGGACGGGCTACGGAGCGTGTGACGTCATTGCGCCGGAGGACGCAGCGGCCATCTTCTTGGAAGGAAATAACCCACACTGTTTATACGCTGAAGCCATCCTGATAGAATGTGAGTGTATTTTATGATTTAATAAAGCACTACTTTAATTTAACTTACTGCACTATGAGCCTTTTCACTATTTTTGGGGCCATATTAGGATCTGTGACTCATCTGCCATTCATGTTCCTGAGAACTTATGGAGATCTGTGGTTAAGTTTGGATGAACCAGCTTGGAGATTATTTATCTGGTGCAGTCTTATCAGCCTGACGGTAAGGGTCAGTGTGTTTGGTGACATCTGGTGGTGGTGATATGTTTAACCCAGCAATACCATCTTGGAATCACAGACATTTGCTGATTTAAACCAAATGGGACCACACACAGATTTTTTGGAACTTTTATACGCTTGTTCTCTAGCGCTGCACCTATTATAAGTAAGGTGAGGTTGTGGAAGACCGTTTAATATCACAGGTTGTACACCATGGCAAGACTGAGCACAGCACCAAGACACAAGGTACTTATACTGAAGAAACAGGGTCTCTCCCAGGCATATATTTCAAAGCAGACTGAGGTTTCAAGATGTGCTCTTCAAGTTCTTTTAAAGAAGCACAAAGAAACGGGCAACGTTGACCATAGACAAAGTGATTGACCAAGGAAACAATGCAGCAAATGAAATTAACATCCTGCTTACTTCCTTTCGACATTGGAAGATGTTCAGCAGTGTCATCAGCACCGAACTGGTGGGACCCAGGTACACACATCTACTGTTTGGAGAAGTCTGGCCAGAAGTGGTCTTAATGGAGGAATTGCAGCCAAAAAGCCATACCTCTGATGTGGAAACAAGGCTAAGCAACTATGCACGAAAACATAGGGAACTGGGGTGCTGAAAAATGGCAGCAGGTGCTTTGGACTGATGGGCCAAAATTTTAAAATATTTGGCTATAGCAGTAGACAGTTTTGTTCATCGAAAGGCTGGAGAGCAGTACAGTAATGAGTTTCTGCAGGCAACAGGGAGGCATAGTGGAGGCTCCTTGCAAGTTTGGGGCTGCATTTCTGCAAATGCAGTTGGAGATTTGGTCAAGATCAATGGTATTCTCAATGCTGAGAAATACAGGCAGATACTTGTCCATAATGCCTTACCATCAGGGAGGCGTTATTGACCCAAAATTTATTCTGCAACAAGACAATGACCCCAAACATACAGCCAATGTCATTAACAACTATCTTCAGTGTAAAGAACAAGGAGTCTTGGAAGTGATGGTTTGGCCCCCGCAGAGCCCTGATGTCAACATCATCGAGTCTGTCTAGAATTACATGAAGAGACAGAAGGATTTAAGGTGGCCTACATCTACAGAAGATCTGTAGTTAGGTCTCCAAGATGTTTTGAACAACCTACCTGCTGAGTTCCTTCAAAAACTGTGTGCAAGTGAAGAATTGATGCTGTTTTGAAGGAAAGGGTGGTCACACCAAACATTGATTTAATTTGGACATCTGTTCTGTTCATTTACTTTCTATTCTGGTAAATGATAAAAATAAACTGTGAACCCAATGTTGCAGCGCTGCTTATATGCTAGATAGGTAGGTTATAGATAAACCTGAAGAAATTAGTGCAAATATGTGAACTAGTGCAAATGTGCAAACATGTGCAAAGTATACTGTGCTAATCTCGCAAGATCACGCAATAAATATACTCCAAATTCATACAATATCAAATTCATGTATATTAAATTGTATAGTCCATATAAAGTGTCCATCAAGTGCAGATAAGGTGCTCCTGTGCTTCATTGTATGCATAAGTGGGGGTGATTCCCTTGTGGTTTTCTACTTACCGGTATGAGGCATTCAGTAATATCCTGCAGTGTAGTCACAGCATTTTCTGGCAGCCTGGAATTCACACTTATGTAGGAGAGGTCCTTATATATGAACTGTTGTTCCATAGAAGGAGCTTCTATGGAACAACAACAGTTCATAAATGTCCATAATCTGCAGGGGACTCGGGATATGTTTAAAGGACCAGCAATAAGGACCTCTCCTACATAAGTGTGAATTCCAGGCTGCCAGAAAAGGCTGTGACTACACTGCAGGATATTACTGAATGCCTCATACCGAGCGTATTGTGGTAAGTAGAAAACCACAAGGGGATCACCCCCACTTATGCATACAGTGAAGCACAGGAGCACCTTATCTGCACTTGATGGACACTTTATATGGACTATATGATTTAATATTCATAAATTTGATATTGTATGAATTTGGAGTATATTTATTGCATGATCTTGCAAAATTAGCACAGTATACTTTGCACATGTTTGCACATTTGCACTAGTTCACATATTTGCACTAATTTCTTCAGGTTTATCTATAACCTACTTATCTAGCGTATAAGCAGCGCTGCAACATTGGGTTCACATTACTTTAAAGGCACTAGCACTTTCATTTGCAGCAAGCAGCTATTCATTGCACAGACACTTTTCTAATTTATTTATTTATTTGCATAATACCATAAGCGCGAGGCTATACCGATATACAGATAATAGTTTATTTTTAACACTTTTCTATTTTTGAAAGTTATTAATTTTCAGCATTTTTTCACAACTGCCTAAAATGTTTGCACGCTAGTGTAGATTCTTCAGGTATATCTAAAGTCTTTTTTTTTTTTTTTTTTTTTTTTTTTTTTATACAATAGGGAAATCTTGAACCCATTGTTGGCTTCTGTGGGGGAAATTTTGCTTCATGTCCTGTCCCATCTATACAGCAAGAAGTTAGAAGAAATCTCTCAAGAATGAGGGAAATCTTCTCCTAGACACTTCTGAGTGCACAAAAAGTATCCCCATTGAAGACTTGCTAATCTACTTTTAGTTCTGATAGCAAAAAGGGAATTGTGAATCTCCCTAAAGGAAGGCATGCACAGCAATAAAAACTGGACAGTTGCTAACCCTTCTCAACTCTATCCAAAACAAACTTGGCTTTTGATGCACACCACTAAGCAATGTGTACACCCAACAATCCCAGGTATTTATTTCCATACAGAGATTACTGTACTTCCCCAATGTCATAATCTTTTCTCTTCATAAACATGACACTGTCTTTATTCAGGCAAAAAAGGCTAAAAACAGCAAACTGATGCAGCCATCACATCTAAGAATTGGTAAGCTGCAATATAATAAGTGCGTGCTTTTGGGTTTGACTGCTTTTTTTTTTTTAGTTTTGAACAAAGTGGAGCAGAATCCAAACACCTGTCTCGTTGTCTCAGCATGGTTTCATTGCAGTTTGTGTGCCTGTTAGGGAGATACACCCTCTTTATATGTCCTGTCCTGTTTTTACTGATAGTAAAAGAAAATCCAAAATCCCCAGAACAGTAATACAGGGGAAGTTTTCCAATGGGGTCACTAGTTCTGTTTTCAATGGTTTTTATTGAAAATTTTCAAAGTATAAACATAGGAAACAATAATAGAAAACATCGTTCAGTGGTATAACAATCACATCAGTCGGCTATAATAGCCCCAAAGGGGCAAGCAAAAGAAATACAACAAAGACCTATACTGCATTGAACAAGAAAAATGGTATATGCATGGTACCCTAAGTTACTAGTGGAATGGTGATTCTGAAGCCATGATCCACAGTACACTACAACACTGGATGCGAGCACTTAAGGCCAACCGGGGTCATTAGTTCTGATGACAGCCAGAGATTCCCTCACTTTGCAGGGATTTCATCTCACTCCCTGTTTTAGTTATGGAACAGGAAGGGAAGGGAAAAGCTCCCAAACGGGGCACAGATGGCAAAAAAAAAAATGACGAGGGTTATACCCACTCTAAAGCAGACTTTGCTGCGCATCTGCAAAACCCTAAAACATGACTAGAGAGCGAGAGAGAGACCCCAACTGTTTAGTGTCTTCTAAAGAAATATCTGAAATGCCATTGTTAACCAGCTGTCAGGTTTACATACTGATTTAGTATCTTTTATACTTTCTATGTAGAATGCCCGTGAAGAAATATATAGACCAGTTACCCAGTATGGAGAAATCTTTTCGTCAGAGACACAGCAGTAAACCATTATGTGTATTTTGGTTCCTTGTACATATTTAGAAAGTTTCCTATTTAAAAAAAAAAAGGTAGAGATATGCTTGTAAAGACTCACCATTTTATAGAGCTGCATCTCCCTCAGTTCCCCAGGTTCTACATGAATGTCGCCGCGGGTTTTGCATGTAAAGGCAATGTGCACCTTTGCAGGTGAAATAGTCTGGGTACGCTTGTAACTTGAGGTATTTTCGCCATCTTTCTGTCTCAGCAGGGCATCTGTCATAGAACAGAATGTTTACAATTATTCTACAATTTCTTAAATTGTATCGTTGATAAGCAACATTTAAATTACATGTAGATAATGTTGCCTTACCGTGGCTGCCAATAATGCTGTTTTGTGGCCATGTACCAAACCATAGAGTAATGAACTAATTAAACTACGCTAGTGCTATTTGGAAAACTAGCTCTATAGTGCTGCATTACCCAACACAGTCCCAATGCAAGGAAATGCCAAAAAGCCTTATGTCCTATTGTTTGTTACACCAATTTGCAGTTTCGGCATACACTGAAAAAAGACATTGCCGTTTTGCACAGCATGTTACAACATGCTGTAACACACTCACGCAGTGCATTGTAATAGTAATCAAGTAAAAAAAAAATCACTGCAATGCTTGTGAAAAAAAAAAAAAAAACAGTGCAACTTTAAAAATGCATGTGCTGTGGTACCCTTCAGGGTCATTCCAATTATTTTAGACTTTGGTAGATGCTGAAAAGCTAAACCCACCCACTACTGTTTTTTTTTTCTCCTGTAATCCCCTGCAAAAGATACTTACCTTTCCAACAGGTAGTACATCTGAACTTTTCTGTCTTCAAGAGCTATGCCCTCCAGCAGAATTTTCAACATCCAACACTTCTAGGTTTATCAGATACCAGTAACCCAAGTGTTGTAGTTCCATCCATCACTCCCTATGTCATAACAGGACACAGTGTTGATGTAAAGGGCTAGCATGAGGAAGCCCAGCTTAAAAAAGGTGAAGATTGGCGATGCTAGCAGCAGGACAGGTGAGCATTCACTATCTTATTTACAGCATGCACTTTACTTTAAGATGTTTTTTTCTAGTGACAAAGCTGCTTAAACAGATCTAATTTAACTTGGTTCCAAAGTCTTAGGGTTTTTTTACCTTTAATTCCTTCTCTGCATCAAAGTAAAAATGCCTTCTGTAACAAGGATGCCCCCCTAGCCCCAAATTCTTGCTTGAGCTCAATCTCAATCCAGTGCTGTACTTGAGAGCTGCAACTCTTTGCTCTCTTTCTCCTCACAAGACAGAGAGGCAGCAGCAGGAGCCATTGCCTCTTGCTACTGTCAACCAAATCCTGCGATGAGGGAGTAGGGACGGAGCCAAGCCTGGCCGTGTGTGTCTATGGACACAGGCACCACAGCTCAGGATAAAGCCTGCAGGAGTGCCCCCATAGGAAGCAGCTTTTCATGTGGGAACGCACTGAGGAGAAGGAGCCGGGAGCTCTAGCAGGCGACCCTAGAAGAGGAGGTTTGGGGCTGCTCTGTGCAAAATCATTACACAGAGCAGGTAAGTATGGCAGGTTTATTTATGTATTTATTGTAAATTAAGGTTTTAAATCGCACTGAGAGCTTGACAACTGGAATATCAGTAGATGCCATGGGCAAATGCAACACCCTTATTTTTTTTCTACAAATCTTCCCCAGTGTTGCAAGTGCCTTATGTTTAAATACAGTATGGTATAATTAATTATTCCATAACAGGAATTTAACATAAAAATTCAGCTGGAAAATAGAATCATCTCATAAGGTAATACAGTAAAATCTTACTCACCACTTAACAGCTGAATAAACTGTGACAGCTTCCTCTCCCGCAACACATGGTTGACAGTGAGACTCTGATGTCTTGGAGGTGCTGGAGCACCAATTGGACCCGAGTGATGATGCTGAAAGCAGACGATGATGGATGAATTAATTTCTGTTTTTCAACTTGGTTTGGGATTTTTTACTGTTAAACAGATTGGTTCAGCTTTGCTTGCTTGCAGACATTTCGTTGGTCCGATGAGGGGAATGTGGGATGATTTGTTTGGATGAAGCACATGGATTATGTTATACATGGTCATGAATAATGGGTAATGATTAAAAAGATGAGGGACACGGTGTAAGTAGGGTTGCCACCTAGGCAATATTTTACTAACCTGGCTGGTAGAAATAGGCATGGTGCTAATGCTATGAATAGTTACAAGAATTTAAAGAGCTCACATGGCTTTTTTTTTCCCAGAAAAGGTGACAACCTTGGGAAGAAGTAGCAAAAATGAGATGTCTACAGATTTGCTTAGTAACTCTATTTGATGAAGTGAAGAGTAGAACTATGTGTTGAAATGTATGGAAGGCTTTCCTGATGGTTGTACACACATGACTAACCTGAAGCCCCAGGGGCTACATGGACACACAATGGCTTGTCACTAGTTCATCAATAGCTCCCAGATAATCTAGGAAAGGGTGAAAATCCTCAAACCCCTCACAAGAGAAGTCTGGACTAAAAGCCGGCCACAGACGGTTCAAATCTCAGCTGGTTAAACAGGGACCCATGTATGGGCAGGCTGATTGTGCCCAAGTTGATCAATTAACCTGGGTACAACCAGCCTGTCAGAGTTTTCATGCGATTATTGCCAGTGTCTATAGCCGATAACAATAATCACTGTGTTCTCCCAGCAGAGACAGCTTATTTTAATACCTTTTACATGCAGCTATTTCTTTATAATCCAATCCTATGTACATTAAAATGTGGCTCTCAAGTTCCACATTTAATCATGATATTAAAAAGTAAACTTAAATATTTTATAAACCTTTTGATTGAGTCCTCTGCCAAGTCAAACTAAGCCATCAAATGTAATAAATAAATGACAGCCTTATATACAGATGGCAGAGCATAACTCATTTCCACTGAGAGAGAATAGTAAACATGTATATCTTACTCTTTTTGATTCCTCTTGTCCTTTCCTCCTGGTTTTTGCATCGTGATCAGAAAACATCATCCAGGTATATCTAGGCTGCAGTGGCGGCCTCTTCTTGTCTGTCAGCTCTGATGTAAAGTCTCTCTCCTGGGGGGGTGTAAGCACAGGGGTCCCTAGTGATGGTAGGACTGTGGCTGAAATTTCCTAGGGGTAAGAAAATAAATATTCACATTCAGGACAGAGAAGCTAAAAAGGTTCAGCAAACCTGATTGAGAGAGTGTTGCAACAATCCAATGGGGAGCAGAAATCCATAGTAGGCAAAACTCCGCTTTTTGATTCTGTACTAAACATCAGCAAACTGATTTCTGTTGATTGCAAGGTCACAGAACCTCATTCCTTGTACACTATGCTTTGGTTGACAAAATTTCACCGGCTTTTAAAACACATTTGAATTATTGTTTTCATTGCGTGAAAAAAAGTAAAGCGTTTATAGGGTAGAGTACAGTCAGATATATGAGAATAACCTGGTCATCAGTAAAGCTCTTTGGTGGAAGCTTTATGCATGAACGTGCTTTTTAGGGTTCCTAGGTATGGTAAGCCCAACAATTCCAGATGCTATTTATCTTCAGATAAACAATGATTAAACAAGCTTCTCTGAGCTGTGCTCTAAGGCTCTGTTCACACCTTGGCGTTCTGGATCGTGGGCGGAATTGCTGCGATTCTGCCTGCAATTCCCGAATCGCCATAAGATGCGTAACACGCTTTCAATCCCGTTACCTTCAATGGCACCCATGTCGTGGCACAATTTTTCCATAATTGTTGCCCTGCAAAATCGCGCACACAATCGCAGGATGCCTGTTGCCAAAAAGAAGTTCTAAACCTTCTTTTTGCGGCAGGTGTCCCACGATTTTGTTTGCGTGATTGTTGCATGCCGCGATTGGGGTGCCATTGAAAGTAACAGGATAGCAAGTGCTTCCAGTGTTTCGGGAATTGCAGGCAGAATCACGGAAATTCCTCCTGGGATCCGGAACACCAAGGTGTGAACGGAGCCTTAGGGTTTGTGAAGGTTCTCATTTATCCAGGTCATGGTATAATTGGTAGTAATTAGTCAAAGTCAATTGCACTTGTTCTGTAAAGTTGAAGGCGTTTATCTAAGAAGTTTCTTCAGTTGTGAAGTGTGTCAGGAACATACCCCCAACATATTTAACCGCTTAGGTAAAGAAATCAGGTGCGCTGCCCTAGTGCATATGTGCAACATACAAAATGATGTAAACAAATAAACCAAAAATGCAATAATAATGCAAAAAAATGAAAACGTATGCAAATCGTGTAAAACAAAAAATGTCCAGAAGGTGACTAGTGATACACCAATGTGCAATAAACGTCCATATTATAAGTCCATAAATAAAGTGCAAAAAATGGTGACAAAAACTTCCAGCTTGGGGAAAGGTGAACTGTGATTGGAAGGTGCAAAGTCCCACCACCAGCTTGGCCTCTTACCAGAAGTTAAACGTTAAGGGCATATATGAATATGACCGCTCCAAAGGTCATGCAGCCAGGTAGAAAAATTCCCAGAAATACATTTATATACAGGCATACCCCACTTTTAAGTACGCAATGGGACCGGAGCATGTATGTAAAACGAAAATGTACTTAAAGTGAAGCAATACCTTTTTTCACTTCTCAATGCATGTACTACATTCCAATAGTCATTTAGAGGCATAACTGATATAAATAATGCATTGATAACTAAAATAAACATAATACAGAACAGTATTAAAAAAAAAAATTGTAAGCTTGCCTTGCCCTTGCTTGTGACAGGGACCCACAGTGCACACCTTGGCCTGCACTCCCATCCCAGAGCAAAGTAGGCTTAGGTGTTATCAAACTATACCTATTTAAGCCCCTTCCAGTTTGGCCACACCCAACTGTTGGCGTGGTGCACTTCACATGCTGCCATTAAAGAAGCCCCTCTGCTCAATCCTACCCCACCCCCCCCCCCAAAAAAAAACTGGGTGCAGTCAGTAGGGTCTCCCTGAATTTGATTTTCAAAAAGTGGTCACCTTATCATAGCACAGCCTAGAACATAGAGCCACAAATACACACAGCTGTTTCCAACTTCTTAACATTGGCACAAGTAATGGAGGTAAAGGCTTCTATGGGCTCGGCTTATGTAACCTGGCAGGCAACTCACGGATGGCTGGTGGTCAACTCCAAGCTGTCTGTGGGCATATCTCGCAACACCAGGGTATACTGCGGCTGCGCAGCGAGCTGTCTGTGGGCGTATTCTGGGCAGGAACCTGGCCTCTCGCACCTCCAGGGTATACTGCGGCTGCGCGGCGAGCTGTCTGTGGGCGTATTCTGGGCAGGAACCTGGCCTCTCGCACCTCCAGGGGATACTGCGGCTGCGCGGCGCGGGAATGTCGGAACGTCCGTACTTGCGAGGCACTTTACGCACACTCTCGGGGCATGTCCGTACTCGCGAGTGTACGTAAAGTGAGTGTACGTAAAACGGGGTATGCCTGTAATATATTTTTTCTGGGAATTTTTCTACCTGGCTGCATGACCTTTGGAGCGGTCATATTCATATATGCCCTTAACGTTTAACTTCTGGTAAGAGGCCAAGCTGGTGGTGGGACTTTGCACCTTCCAATCACAGTTCACCTTTCCCCTAGCTGGAAGTTTTTGTCACCATTTTTTGCACTTTATTTATGGACTTATAATATGGACGTTTATTGCACATTGGTGTATCACTAGTCACCTTCTGGACATTTTTTGTTTTACACGATTTGCATACGTTTTCATTTTTTTGCATTATTATTGCATTTTTGGTTTATTTGTTTACATCATTTTGTATGTTTCACATATGCACTAGGGCAGCGCACCTGATTTCTTTACCTATTCTACAACATACACTCTAAGGTAGCAGCACACCCTATATTGAATCAGCGCACTTTCCTACCCACCACATATTTAACCGCTTGCCGACCGCCACACGAACATATACGGCGGCGGTCAGCCCCTCACAGGCAGAGTGACGTATCAGTACGTCACTAGCCTGGGAGGGTCTGGGGAGCGAGCGCGCCGCCGGCTGCGGTCACGGACCCCCCTCCCCCCCCCCCCCCCCGCGCGTGTGACCGGCGGACCCGATGTCCGCTGGTCACTCGGCGGGGGAGAGGGAGAAAGGCAGGCAGCTGCCGGTCAGTTCTCCCTGTGTAGAAACACTTATCATACGGTTCTACTATGTAGAACCGTTGATCAGTGTAACTACACCTCAAGCCACAGCCAATCACAGTTAGAATCACGCCCCTAGGGACACATACAGCCCCTCCCTCTCAAACAAAGTTAACCCCTTCACTGCCAGTGTATTTTTACAGTAACAGTGCATATATATAGCTCTGATTACTGTAGAAATGTCACTGGTAACCCCAAAAATGTCAGTCAAGGGTCCGATCTGTCCGCCGCAATGTCGCAGTACCGCAAAAAAAATCGTATATCGGCGCCATTACGCGTTAAAAAAAAAAACAAAAATGACAAAAATCTTTCCCTTTGTTAGTAAACGCGATAACTTTTGCGCAAACCAATCAAAATACGCTTTTTGCGATTTTTTTTTTTTTTTTACCAAACATATGTAGCATAAAAAAATTGGCCGAAAATTTTAAAAAATTTTGATTTTTACTTTATTTGGGGGGGAATTTCATATAAAAAAATGTGAAGAATATTGTTATTTTTGCAAAATTGACGCTCTTTTTTTGTTTATAGCGCGTGATCAAAAAATCGCACAGGTGATCAAATACCGCCAAAAGAAAGCTCTGTTTGTGGGAAAAAAAGGACGTCAAATTCGTTTAGGTACAGCGTCGCATGACCGCGCAATTGTCCGTTAAAGTCACGCAGTGCCGAATCGCAAAATACCCCCTGGTCAGGAAGGGGGTAAAATCTTCCGGGGCTTAAGTGGTTAATGACTAGGGATTATTTTTCACTTGGTTGTAATTGGCTTGTAGCAAAATAATCTCTGAATTGTTGTTTCCACCAAGGTTTTATGATGGATTCCTTTTATTTATATGAGTTTGTGTGCTGGAGACATTTCCATGGTTCACTGGTTTAAAGACAGTAGTGTATAGCCATCAGAGAGAAAGGACCAACAAGCCCAACCCTAAACTCGCTGCTTATAGTTGGATGTTGCAGAGCATCTATAGAGAGATAATGGGTATTACAATACATGCTATTCCACAATTCAAAGATAACTGCATTGACATATAAAACTCTTTGGGGTTGATTTACTAAAACTAGAGATTGCAAAATCTGGATCTGCATGGCAACCAATCAGCTTCCAGTTTTTTTGTCAAACATTAGTTGAACAAGCTGAAATTAGAAGCTGACTGGTGTCTATGCAGAGCTGCACCAGATTGTGCATTCTCCAGTTTTAGTGAATCAACCTCAAAACTCTAAAAATTGACCTACATTTTCTGATAATGGCAGTTCATGTTGCAGAACATTTGACTTTTGACAACATTTCAGTCACTGCTGAACATTCTCAATCTTCTGATGCTAAAACGTTTGTAAAAGGTAGAGATCTTTTTACATCAGTAAAATCCTTTCCTCTGTACAGGTATTTGAAGAAAACCGGATCTGAAGAAAATTGCTGACTTCCATCTAAAATACTACTGTAAGCTTGTAGTATAGAATAGTACTGTATATAGCTGAGTAGGCTTCTATAACTGGAACTGTATTACACCAAAAAATAATCTTCCCAAACCACTTTGGAATCATCTTGACGTGATCCTAAAATAGGCAATTTCATGGCATATGTCCCACTTTGAATTTTTTTTTTGTGTCCTTGGCTCTAATGATTAAATGGCAAACTTGTCATTACTACAGATGTGAACATAATTAGTTATAATGTGAATTCATAAAAGGCACGTACCTGAAACTTTGATCCCCGGTTTTTATGAGTGCAGGCAGGTCCAGCACAGAGAAGAACCAGTAACACACCCATACTGATAGTCATTAGCACACAGCGCAGAGGGATTGGCTTTCCACCTGTATCCATTACACAGGGGCACTGATCCTGTATTATATCCAATAGGTCAGAATGTGATATAGTAATCTATACAAGTGTGTGTATGCTACCCAGGTGTATGTGCAAAAAGTTATAAGCAAGTGTGTGCTTTGCTAAGCCTTTTTTGTACTATCCAGTCAGAAATATTGAATTTGCTGTTTAAATATATAGCATTGCAATGACCCTAGTCAAAGGATAACTCCCTGGCTTTAAATAAAAAATAAAAATAGATATTTCTCCAGTCTGTGCTTTGTGTCTCTCCTCTGGGCTGCTGTCTCCTCTCTGTCGGTATCTCCTTGTAGCTGTCGTCCTCTTAGTTTAGATAACAGTCCAGTGTACCCTACGCCCCACACACGCACATTGAGAAGCTCAGAGTGTAATTGTGAGTTTATTCCAAGAAACAGACTTAGAGGAAAGTTTAAGATGTGCAAAGTTTGAGAATGAAGTCTGGACTAATAGACGTCTCTTACACTCTCTTCTGTACTTATGATGGTCTCTAATATCATAGAGGGCTCATTAGGTTAATGTCTCGTTTAATCTGTGCACTTCTGAAAGGAAAAATGATGAAACACGACTCCATCTGTATTCGCTTCAATGGGAAACCTGCCTGTGCTATTGCATTCTGAGGGGATTTTTTTCCATTTCGGCATACAAAATGAAGGCCACTCTGACTTTGCTGGGTACATATCCACATCTGTTTTAGTTCTGACTTTTAGAAACGAGGACATTAAATAACACAGTGTCTTTCCTAAGAATTCTGTTTACTGTAAAAAGGCCAAAATCGTCTTATGAGTACATGACAACTGATTAGTTTCAAAATAAACAACCTTCAGGGTAAAAAAGCAAGTGTTAGAATTTACTTATGTCAACAGCCAGAGCACATCAGCCATGAAATGAATGAAGTGCTCTGCCAGCATTAAACAGGACAATTCATCAACACTAGAGTTGAGCGGACACCTGGATGTCCGTGTTCGGCGGGTTCGGCCGAACTTGAAAAAAAGTCCGGGTCCGTGACCCGGACTTTTTCCGAACTTTACCCGGACACCGAACCCCATTGAAATCAATGGGGACCCGAACTTTCAGGCACTAAAATGGCTCTAAAAAAACAATGGAAAGGGCTAGAGTGCTGCAAATGTAGTTAAGAGCATGGCAAGTGCTCTGCAAACAAATGTGGATAGGGAAATAACTTAAAACAACAAAAAAAACAGAAAAATAAAACAATTTTCTTCATCTGTGAAGGACGAGGCCCATATGGAGTAGGAGGGAGGTTGAGGTGGCGGTGTAGGTGGAAGCGGCGGTAGAGAGGGATGACGTAGCCAACACTGCTTTTTTTTAGTCATTTTAAATTAGGGTACACCCCAAAAGAGTGAGAAAGATCAAAAATATAGCAATGGCTGGGTAAGGTCGGTATCCATCTCTATTCTGCACAAGGTACGGAAAAGTCCTGTGGGATCCATGCCTGGTTCACTTTAATGAATGTGAGCTTGTCCACATTGTCTCTGGACAGGCGGCTGCGCTTGTCTGTGATAACACCGCCAGCCGTGCTAAATACACGGTCAGATAATACACTGGCTGCAGGGCACGCCAGCACCTCCAAGGCGTAAAGGGCAAGCTCAGGCCATGTGCCCAATTTGGAGACCCAGAAGTTGAAGGGGGCAGACCCGTCATTCACTACATGTAGGCGTGTGCACACATACTGCTCCACCATGTTGGTGAAATGCTGCCTCCTGCTAAGACGTTCCATATGAGCTGCTGGTGCTGCTGTTTGTTGTGGTGTGCTGACAAAGCTTTTCCACATTTCGGCCATGCTAACCCTGCCTTCTGAGGTGCTGGAGGTGCCCTGGTTGCATTGGCGACCTCTTCCTCCTCCTCTTCTGCCTTGGCCTTGTGCTTCCACTGTGGCCCCGCTGTCAGGTGGGAATGCCAGCAGCATCGCGTCTACCAGCGTGCGCTTGTACTCGCGCATCTTGCGATCACACTCCAGTGAGTGAAATAAGGACAGTACGTTGTCCTTGTAACGGGGATCCAGCAGCGTGGCCACCCAGTAATCAGCACAAGTTAGAATGTGGGCAACTCGGCGGTCGTTGTGGAGACACTGCAGCATGTAATCGCTCATGTGTGCCAGGCTGCCCAGAGGCAACAAAAGGCTGTCTTCTGTGGGAGGTGTATCGTCTGTGTCCTCTGTATCCCCCCAGCCACGCACCAGTGATGGCCATGAGCTGGCCTGGGTGCCACCCTGCTGTGAACATGGTTCCATCTCCTCCTCCTCATCCTCCAGAACTGTGCCCCTGCTGGACAATTGTGTACCTGGCGTTTGTGGGTGCAGGAACCCACCCTCGGAGCCACTTGTGAATGACTGCCCTGAAAGCCTTGGAAATGATCCCTCTTCCTCCTCCTCCTCCTCCTGTGCCACATCCTCTTCCATCATCGTCCAAATCGTTTTTTGAAGGAGGCATAGAAGTGGGATAGTTAAGCTGACAATGGCGTCATCGGCACTGGCCATGTTGGTGGAGTACTCAAAACAGCGCAACAAGGCACACAGGTCTCGCATGGAGGCCCAGTTATTGGTGGTGAAGTGGTGCTGTTCCGCAGAGCGACTCACGCGTGCGTGCTGCAGCTGAAACTCCACTATGGTTTGCTGCTGCTCGCACAGTTTTTCCAGCATGTGCAAGGTGGAGTTCCACCTTGTGGGCACGTCACATATGAGGCGGTGAGCGGGAAGGCCAAAGTTACGCTGCAGCGCTGACAGGCAAGCAGCAGCAGGGGGAGAATGCCGAAAGTGCGCACAGACGGCCCGCACTTTCTGCAGCAGCTCTGACATATCGGGGTAATTTTTAAGGAACCTCTGCACCACCAAATTCAGCACATGCGCCAGACAAGGGACGTGCGTCCAACCGGCTAGGCCCAGAGCTGCTATGAGATTTCGCCCGTTATCGCACACCACCAGGCCGGGCTTGAGGCTCGCTGGCAGCAACCACTCATCGGTCTGCTGTTCCATGCTCCTCCACAACTCCTGCGCGGTGTGTGGTTTTTTCCCCCAAACAGGCAAGTTTTAAAACTGCCTGCTGTCGTTTACCCCTAGCTGTGCTGAAGTTGGTGGTGAAGGTGTTACGCTGACCGGATGAGGAGGCGGTAGAGGATGAGGAAGCGGAGTAGGAGGAGTTAGGAACAGGAGGCAAACTGAAGCGCCCTGCAATCCTCGGTGGTGGAAGGGCGTGCGCCAAATTGCTATCCGCCTCAGGCCCAGCCGCCACTGCATTTACCCAGTGTGCCGTTAGGGAGATATAACGCCCATGACCATGCTTACTGGTCCACGTATCGGTAGTTAGGTGGACCTTGGCACAGATGGCGTTGCGCAGTGCACACCTGATTTTTCCCCCACTTGGTTGTGCAGGGAAGGGATGGCTTGCCTGGAAAAGTAGTGGCGGCTGGGCACGACGTACTGTGGGACAGCCACCGACATAAGGCTTTTAAAACTGTGCGTCTCCACCAGACGGAATGACAGCATTTCAAAGGCCAAGAATTTTGAAATGCTGGCATTCAGGGCCAGGGATCGCGGGTGGGTAGGGGGGTACTTCCTCTTCCTCTGAAGTGTTTGGGAGATGGAAAGCTGAACGCTTCCACGGGACATTGTGGAGAGGGTTGGTGACCCAGTTGGTGGTGTTGATGACAGATCCTCTGTTTGCGGGGTGGCAGGTGCCGGTATCACTACAGAGGTGGATGAAGAGGCCGAGACTGCAGCAGAAGAGGAAGCAGGAGGAGCCAGAGACCTTTTTTGGTTTTGAAGGTGTCTACTCCACTGCAGCTCGTGCTTTGCACTTAGATGCCTGATCATGCAGGTTGTGCTCAGGTTGAGAAGGTTTATGCCTCGCTTCAGGCTCTGATTGCACAGGGTGCAAACCACTCGTGTCCTGTCATCAGCACATTGTCTGAAGAACTTCTACGCTAGAGAACTCTTTTGAGCTGGCTTTGGTGCGCTCGGTCCCTTGCTGCGTTGGGCAGTAGCAGGCGTAGTGTCTAGGGCACGGCCGCTCCGCTTCTGCACCCTGCTCCTTCTTCTGCTGTGCTGGTGGCTCTGTGCGACCACCGCCTCTTCCTCCAAACTACTCAGGTCACCTGCATGACCTTCATTCCATGTGGGGTCGAGGAACTCATCGTCCTCCACATCATCTTCCACCCAGTCTTCACCCCTGCCCTCCTTGTCGGTCTCCACAATTCTGAGTGCCGCAGCAGTTGGTACCTGCGTTTCGTCATCATCGGAGACGTGCTGCGATGGTCCTTCCATGTACTCATCTTGAGAAATAAGTGGTTGGGCATTGCTGCACTCAATCTCTTCCACTTCTGGGGCAGGGCTAGGTGGATGGCCCTGGGAAACCCTGCTGACAGAGTCATCAAAAAGAAGAAGAGACTGCTGCATGACTTGGGGCTCAGACTGCTTGCCTGATTTGCAAGGGGGTGAGGTGAAAGACAGTTGGACATCGGCTGCAGGTGCCAACTCTGACCTTTCTGCAGTAGACTGGGTGGGAGACAGTGTGAGGGAACTGGAGGCACTGTCAGCAACCCAATCTACTATCGCCTGTACTTGTTCTTGCCTCAACACTTGTAGAGGCGCATGATGCCCTACCAAATACTGCTGCAGGTTCTGTCGCCTACTCACACTTGAGGAAGGTGTTTCACTTGTGCGTGTAGCTGGCAGAGATCGACCATGTCCTCTCCTTGCAACAGGAGCTCTACCAGCAGCACCACGACCCAGGCCATGGCCCCTATTTGACATTCTCCTCATATTTCTGTAATTTATGATCTTGCCCTAGAAAGGTGTTTATTGAATAGCGGAACAAAACAACAACAGTATCTCACGGGTGTATCTCACAGTCAAATATGCAAACTATGCCGCAATTTAATTTTTTTTACCCCAAAAGGGTGTATATTGAATAGCGGAATAGAAAAAAGTATATAAAACGGTGTATCTCACACGTACAAACACAGACTAGGCCCCGATTACAATTTTTTGTACCCTAAAGGGAGGATGAGGAAGAGGAGTAGGAGTAGTTCAGAACAGGAGGCAAACTGAAGCGCCCTGCAATCCTCGGCGGTGGAAGATGCGCCAAAAAAATTTGAAAGGTGTATCTCACACATACCGATACAGACTATGCCGCAATTTAATTTTTTTCACCCCAAAAGGGTGTATATTGAATCGCGCTATAGAAAAAAGTATATAAAACGGTGTATCTCACACGTACAAACACAGAATAGGCCCCGATTACAATTTTTTGTACCCTAAAGGGAGGATGAGGAAGAGGAGTAGGAGTAGTTCAGAACAGGAGGCAAACTGAAGCGCCCTGCAATCCTCGGCGGTGGAAGATGCGCCAAAAAAATTTGAAAGGTGTATCTCACACATACCGATACAGACTATGCCGCAATTTAATTTTTTTCACCCCAAAAGGGTGTATATTGAATCGCGGTATAGAAAAAAGTATATAAAACGGTGTATTTCACACGTACAAACACAGACTAGGCCCACGATTACAATTTTTTGTACCCTAAAGGGAGGAAGAGGAGTAGGAGGAGTTCGGAACAGGAGGCAAACTGAAGCACCCTGCAATCCTCGGCGGTGGAAGATGCGCCAAACAAATTTAAAAGGTGTATCTCACACGTACCGATACAGACTATGCCGCAATTTAATTTTTTTAACCCCAAAAGGGTGTATATTGAATAGCGGAATAGAAAATATTATATAAAACGGTGTATCTCACACGTACAAACACAGACTAGGCCCCGATTACAATTTTTTGTACCCTAAAGGCAGGATGAGGCAGAGGAGTAGGAGGAGTTCAGAACAGGAGGCAAACTGAAGCGCCCTGCAATCCTCGGCGGTGGAAGATGCGCCAAAAAAATTTGAAAGGTGTATCTCACACGTATCGATACAGACTATGCCGCAATTACATTTTTTTTCACCCCAAAAGGATGTATATTGAATAGCGGAATAGAAAAAAGTATATAAAACGGTGTATCTCACACGTACAAACACAGACTAGGCCCCAATTAAAATTTTTTGTACCCTAAAGGGAGGATGAGGAAGAGGAGTAGGAGGAGTTCGGAACAGGAGGCAAACTGAAGAGCCCTGCAATCCTCGGCAGTGGAAGATGCGCCAAACAAATTTAAAAGGTGTATCTCACACGTACCGATACAGAATATGCCGCAATTTAATTTTTTTCACCCCAAAAGGGTGTATATTGAATAGCGGAATAGAAAAAATTATATAAAACGGTGTATCTCACACGTACAAACACAGACTAGGCCCCGATTACAATTTTTTGTACCCTAAAGGGAGGATGAGGAAGAGGAGTAGGAGTAGTTCAGAACAGGAGGCAAACTGAAGCGCCCTGCAATCCTCGGCGGTGGAAGATGCGCCAAAAAAATTTGAAAGGTGTATCTCACACATACCGATACAGACTATGCCGCAATTTAATTTTTTTCACCCCAAAAGGGTGTATATTGAATCGCGGTATAGAAAAAAGTATATAAAACGGTGTATTTCACACGTACAAACACAGACTAGGCCCACGATTACAATTTTTTGTACCCTAAAGGGAGGAAGAGGAGTAGGAGGAGTTCGGAACAGGAGGCAAACTGAAGCACCCTGCAATCCTCGGCGGTGGAAGATGCGCCAAACAAATTTAAAAGGTGTATCTCACAAGTACCGATACAGACTATGCCGCAATTTAATTTTTTTAACCCCAAAAGGGTGTATATTGAATAGCGGAATAGAAAATATTATATAAAACGGTGTATCTCACACGTACAAACACAGACTAGGCCCCGATTACAATTTTTTGTACCCTAAAGGCAGGATGAGGCAGAGGAGTAGGAGGAGTTCAGAACAGGAGGCAAACTGAAGCGCCCTGCAATCCTCGGCGGTGGAAGATGCGCCAAAAAAATTTGAAAGGTGTATCTCACACGTATCGATACAGACTATGCCGCAATTACATTTTTTTTCACCCCAAAAGGATGTATATTGAATAGCGGAATAGAAAAAAGTATATAAAACGGTGTATCTCACACGTACAAACACAGACTAGGCCCCAATTAAAATTTTTTGTACCCTAAAGGGAGGATGAGGAAGAGGAGTAGGAGGAGTTCGGAACAGGAGGCAAACTGAAGAGCCCTGCAATCCTCGGCAGTGGAAGATGCGCCAAACAAATTTAAAAGGTGTATCTCACACGTACCGATACAGAATATGCCGCAATTTAATTTTTTTCACCCCAAAAGGGTGTATATTGAATAGCGGAATAGAAAAAATTATATAAAACGGTGTATCTCACACGTACAAACACAGACTAGGCCCCGATTACAATTTTTTGTACCCTAAAGGCAGGATGAGGAAGAGGAGTAGGAGGAGTTTGGAACAGGAGGCAAACTGAAGCGCCCTGCAATCCTCGGCGGTGGAAGATGCGCCAAACAAATTTAAAAGGTGTATCTCACACGTACTGATACAGACTATGCCGCAATTTAATTTTTTTCACCCCAAAAGGGTGTATATTGAATAGCGGAATAGAAAAAATTATATAAAACGGTGTATCTCACACGTACAAACACAGACTAGGCCCCGATTACAATTTTTTGTACCCTAAAGGCAGGATGAGGAGTAGGAAGAGTTCAGAACAGGAGGCGAACTGAAGCGCCCTGCAATCCTCGGCGGTGGAAGATGCGCCAAAAAAATTTGAAAGGTGTATCTCACATGTACCGATACAGACTATGCTGCAATTTAATTTATTTCAACCCAAAAGGGTGTATATTGAATAGCGGAATAGAAAAAAGTATATAAAACGGTGTATCTCGCACGTACCGATACAGACTATGCCGCAATTTAATTTTTTTACCCCAAAAGGGTGCATATTGAATAGCAGAATAGAAAAAAGTATATAAAATTGGTGATTTTTCAATAGCACATGTGAACACAGCAGTGTCTTATGTTTTATGTCACGGTCAGCAGCAGGCTATGAAGGGAAAAAAAATAAAAAATTCCCCTTTAACTTTGTAATTTTAAATAGCAGATTAGAACAGCACTCTGTAGTAAAATATAGCTGAACGCTGCACACAACAGACTGATAAAAATATTTTTTTTTCTCCCTCCTCCTCCTCCTCAGTGGGCTCAAGTGAGGGCAAAAAGATCGTTCACTGCACCACCCCCCACACAGCAAAATCGATGTAGATCGCTAACGGACGATTGTTCTGTCCTGTGTCTCCTAATCTCTCCCTGCCTAATCTCTCCAGCCTGTCCCTAAAATGCTCAAATATCTCTGCCTGCCTACACTCCGACCTGTCCCTGCATTCTTTTCGGGCACAATGTTGTTTTCCCTGTCTGTCCCTAATCGGCAGCAGCCAGCACCGTTATGTATGCTCTCTCCCTACACTACAGCAGACTGACGCACAGCGCGCTGTGTCTCTATAAAGACCTGGGTCACATGCTTCAGCTGGCCAATCACAGCCATGCCATTAGTAGGCATGACTGTGATGGCTTCTATGGCACACCAGTTAAACGCTTGTTGATTGGCTGTTGAAAGCCCGCCATTAAAAGCGCGCCATTACATACAAAACAGGAAATAAAATTACCGAACACGGACTTTAAACCCGAACATACAGTAAAGTTTTCGGGTCCGTGTCCGGGTAACAAAAATCCAATTATCCGGTACGGACCCGAATAATACAGTCCGTGTTCGCTCAACACTAATAAACACTCAAAAATTGTGTATTGTTCATTATACTCTATATTGGATTCCTCTAACTGTATTTTCCTATTGGGTCCCCAGTCTACCCCTATCCTGAAGAAACATATTTTTGCTCCCGTAATGCAATACAACTGACATCAATTTGGTGCATGAATTAGGAACATCCAAGATTATTGTAATAGGACAATGTGTTGCTTGTTGCCAAAGCTAGAAACATGGATGCCAACCTAGAAACAGTGATGGCAGAAAAAAAAAGTGGTCAATTGAGTCTTCACCTTTTTAAAAAATTTTTTAGTTAAAGCAGCATTAAAAACCCAAAAAATATTTTGTTAAATTGCAGCTTACCAATCCTGTCTAATGTGGCTGCATTTTTTTTTTTTTTTTTTTTTTTTTTTTTTTTTTATTTTATTTCACCTGGTGACCCAGCCAGTAAGTCTGTTTTTTCAGCCTAATTTAACAAACCAAGCTGTCCAGATAAAGTAGCTGTTAGGGGGTTTTCAACCATTCAACCATTTGACAGGGGTTCTTGCAAGCAGTAAGTAATTTACTACTCCCTTGGCCCCTAAACAGTGAGCTATGAACTTAGCTGCTGCTGGTTTGAATTCATGTTATTGTGTTCTTGATCTTCGCTTCCAATTGAAAATATTGCCCTCCTGAACCTTAGGCACACCCTTTATTTAAAGGTTTTAACCATGTCCCCCTATCAGTACCTGAATCACTTGCTGGTGGCACTGTGGTTCCCAGAGCTAAAGGGTGCAGTTCCAGTGGCCACCTGCATCTGTCAGCCAGCAGATCCCAGTAGTTTGACGCCACCTGACGCTGGCTTCTGGTATATAACCCTTCCCTTAATTTTTATCAGGGCTTCAGTGTTTTGCCAGTTGGCCATATACCTGCTTGCTGATTATCTTAAACCCTGCCCTATCTTGTACCTTGCATCTAGCACCCTGTATCCCATCTGTTTTGTCCGCTTCCCTCCATTTATATATTGTGTATGTTAGTTTGGTTTGGTTTTGCTTCACTGTCATGTTTATTTTTCTCTTTTGCTTTGCTTATGGTTTGTTGGTGTGTGCATTTTTATACTTTATTTTCATCATACTCATTCTGAATCCAGTTTTCCTAAGTACAGCTACACTAAACTGGTCATCCCTGCTTCAATTAGATACCTACACTCAGTAGCCCTTACATAAAACCGAAGCCCACGAATGACCAGATCAGCTGCACTTGTTGTTGTCCTTTTATGTTTAAGGATGATCGAACTTTTGAAAAGTTCGGTTCGGCCAGAACATCCGAACTTCCCGAAAGTTCGGCCCGGATTTCAGAACCCCATTGAAATCAATGGGACCCGAACTTCGGTAATCAAAAAACACAATTTTTAAGCCCTAAAACCCAATAAATGCCCCTAAAAAGTGCCTAGGGTTCTGGGTCATGCCCCATTAACTATTAATCACACAAAAAAAGTTCTTAAAAATTGTAATTTTTGATAAAAAAGCCAATTATTGAAAAAATTAAAAAAAAAAGAGAGATTTTTTTATTTTGACTTTGGATTTACTATCTGGGGGGTCTAAAAGGTGTGCATGTGAAGTTTCAGCTCTGTAGCATGTCCAGAACCATGAAAAAAAAGATAATTTTTCAGTAGAACAGGGATGTGGGACCCTCCTTTTACACCTATATGATCTTTTTTTTTTATGGTTCCGGACATGCTACAGAGCTGAAACTTCACAGGTACACCTTTTAGACCCCCCAGACACAAAATCACACAAAAAAAGTTCTTAAAAATTTTCATTTTTGATAAAAAAGCCAATTATTGAATAAATTAAAAAAAAAAAAAAAAAGAGATTTTTGGATTTCGTATCTGGGGGGTCTAAAAAGTGTACATGTGAAGTTTCAGCTCTGTAGCATGTCCAGAACCATAAAAAAAAGATTGTTTGTATTAGAACACTTTCAGCACAGGAGTATGGCTTCGCTGCTGTAACACCTTGCCGGTTTAATAGCAGGCATTTTTTGGGGTTCTTTGCAGTCAGGAAAAACATCTGAACTTGTGTATAGTGGTACTGTGCACAAGTTCTGATGTTTTGCCTGCCTCCAAAAACCCCCCAAATATGCCAGCAAAAACACACCTGGGCATTTTTTTTTTGACGCTAGCGTTTTTTTTGGCATTTTTTTGGGTTCTTTTGAGGCAGGCAAAACATCTGAACTTGTGTATAGTGGTGTATACACACACATACATATATTTATGTATGACATATATAGGTGTGTTTTTTGGAGGCAGGCAAAACATCTGAACTTGTGCACAGTACCACTATACACAAGTTCAGATGTTTTGCCTGCCTCCAAAAACCCCCAAAAAATGCCAGCAAAAACACACCTGGGCATTTTTTTTTTGACGCTAGCGTTTTTTTTTGGCATTTTTTTGGGGTTCTTTTGACGCAGGCAAAACATCTGAACTTGTGTATAGTGGTATATATACACATATATGTCTGTATATATACACCTAGACATATATAGGTGTGATAGTAGCAGAAATATATCAGTGTAAATGATTTCATTAGCGCAAGCATATATTTCTGCTACTATCACACCTATATATGTCTAGGGGTATATATACAGACATATATGTGTATATATACCCCCTATACACATGTTCAGATGTCATGTCTGACATCAAACATGTCCTCAAAAAAGCACTGGCAGTGGCAGCCCCTGCAGCATTAAAAATGCTTGGCTGGTGAGAAGCCATATTCCTGTGCCGAAGCAACTCAGAGAAATGATAATTTCTCTATAGCAGTCACCCTGCTATGGAAGGGTTTTGTCACCCTTCCATAGCAGTCACTGTCAGTTAACTCTACACTACACTACGGTCCCCTTACACTTAACACTTTCCCTACAGAAACTACATTTTTGAAGCTAACTAAAGTGTAAAAGGAGCACTCTAACTACACTAGATATCCCTTTCCTCACACTAAAAATAGCTAAATGACACTTTGTAACACATTAGAACAGAACAGCATTCCACTCTCTTTCATGTCCCGTACAAGAATGCTAGGAATTTGGCGGGGGCGATCTTATATACTGGGGGGCGTATTCACTAATGATTGGACTATGGACCCCCTAGTAACTCCAATCACATTCCTAGCATTCTCCTGCCCCTCAATTGGCTTTTACTGATGGTTCTGGTCCAATCACGGGCTTTTAAAGCCCAGTTCCTGTCCCATTGCATTTTGGCCGGTTCTGGTTGCCGAATTCCGAACTTTTTGGGAAAAAAGTTCTAAATTCGGCCGAACCTCGAACACCCAATGTTCGGGCCGAACCGATGGTCGACCCGAACCGTTTGATCATCCCTATTTATGTTAAGATTCATCTAGGGGAGGCTATATGTCAGGTGAAATTAGAGTTAAGCCTAGTACACATGCAACGAATTTCCGCCGACCGGTCGTCCATCTTTTGTCCAGAGTGGTGTTTTGTTGGTTGGAATGTGCCTAGACTGCACACGAATTTTCCCGCCCGACAAAATTCTACTTCAGAAGTGATGTCATGTGTTGGTTTGCTTTCTTTGTGTTCTTTCTTCTCTGAGCATGACCAGTCTTGCTCATAAGATTTTTCCGTCGAAATCTGTACTGACTGCATGAAAATTGGACGTGTTTTGACGGAGGACAAAAATTTTATAGCCTGCACACCAGATTTTTTTCGGCCGAAAAGTCAGAGTCGGTTGTCGGAAGTATCATACTAACAAGCCGAAAATCGGCAGATCGGTCGTCGGACGAAAATTCCTGGCCGAATTTTGACTCGTGTGTACAGGCCTTTAGAGGATAACAATTTTTGCTGCCAGATTTTGCAGGATTGCACTAGTGAGAAGCTGCTGGAGTATAATTGGGTAATGCACTTCTTTGTTGATCAGGGCAAGTTTCTATTTAGTGAAGTGCAGCCCTTGATTGAAATTGGTTCTGAGCTAGTTCTTACTGGTATTCATCAAGACCATGATGATATCTGTTTTCCATTTAGTATGTCTCAGATTGAGTCTCTAGTGTGGATTTTGGAGGATGACAAATCTTACTACTCAGCTTATTCACAAAAAGCTACATTAGAATGTATTACTGCTGTGCAATTTCTAGTAACACAAGGAAAGCAAACTGAACTTTGTTCTGCTTCAAGCCAGGTAAGAGATATTATCCCTAGCCTTAGTTGATTCACACCAATTTGATCCTGCCTCTACAACAAGAATCTCTTCCTTCATTACCCCTAGCAACCACAGCTGCTGCTAAGGATCCCATGCGTTCTGTATATCAATACTGTTACCAATACCTGTACTTCCCCCTGCATTTACCTACTGCTCCATTGCCCTTGGCAATCCCTCAAAAGTTTTCCTCTGTTACTGCTACCTTTTATGTCCCACTTCTCAGTACTATCACTACTCCCCCACCACCAGCAGCACAATCTGCTTGGAGCCCTGCAGGCACTTGCAGGATTCCAGTGCCAGCTGCTCCAATCCAGCCCGATCTGATGCCTGCTGCTCCAGTCCAGCATGATCCGATGCCTGCTGATCCAGTCTAGCCTGATCCAATGCCTGCTGTTCCAGTTTAGCCTGATCGGATGCCTGCTGTTGCAGCCTAGACTGATTCGATGCCTGCAGTTCTTCTTTATTGACTTATCCAGCGCAAGAGATGCGGCCTATTATGTTCAAGGTCGCTGCTTAAAGTGGTAGTAAACAGCTGGGCGGTTTTTGTTTATTTTGTACTCTGAAAGGTAAAGCCATAATGTGCTAGTATGATTCGCATACTAACACGTTATGTTAAACTTCCCTTGAAAAACAAAGCCCTTCCAGTGTTGAGCTGTCACCACTGCAGGTGCTCCCATCTTCACCCGGTCTTCCTACCGGGTTTGGACAGAGAGCCGCAACAACGTCACTCCCACGGATGCGCATGTGAGCCAGCGTTTATGGCACAGGACCCTGAAGGAATTGCCTGGGTGGCTGTTCAGAGCGCATGTGCCGATGACATCTTCGGCTGAATCTACAGGCAATAACTCCTAAACGGTGCACGTTTAGGTGATATTTACACTACCTATAGGTAAGGAGGTGGAAGTTTACTCCCACTTGAGGGAGGGGGAGAATTGTCAGGACCTGGATTACCTGCTGATGGCACTGTGGTTCCCAGAGTTAAAGGCTGAAGGGCACAGTTCCGGTGACCACCAACGGATGTCTCCCAGCAGCCAGTAGATCCCTGTAATTAGGCTACAACTGATGCTGGCTGCTGGGAAAATATATAACCCCTCCATTTGCATCAGGGCTCCACCTGCTCACTGATTATCTTGATCCCTGCCTTATCCTATACCTTGCATCTAGTACCCTGTATCCTGTTACCCCATCCCTTCTCTTGTTCCCAGTCATTTCCTGTTTTTATCAGCCTCCCTTCATTTATATATAGTGTATTATAGGTTGTTGGTTTGGTTTTGCTATACTGTAACGTTTATTTTTTATGGTTTGTTGGTGTTTTTTTAGTGTTGCATGCATTTTTAAACTTTATTTAAATCATTCTCATTCTGATTCCCTAAGTACAGCTACCCTGAACTAGTCATTCCTGTTGTCACTGGATACTTGCACTTGGTATCCCTTACACCCCCTTTACCTTCTTTCCTCTAAACTGTACATGTTAAATTCCTGCTGTCTCTCCTGCTGTTTTTGTTTTTTTTTTCACTTTCAATAGATTTTATGAAAATGTTAAAGTACAAAATGTAGGCGTAAAAAGGCTTTTTGTAATTGCCAAAAAGATATTGGACAGCTGAAACATATGAGGAGATGTTATCACATCCTCTGGAAACTATGTTTAATTCCTCAGTCCTTTCACCATTTTTGTTGCACCGTTCTAGACTTCTATCTTATCAATAGGTTAGGTCTCCAGAAATGGAACCAGTATTCTCAATTAGATCTCATGTAAAATGTTGCTTTCTTTTGTTGTGTTCATGCTGCTGCTCTGCGTTTGTCCATGGGCACAGCCTGGCACAGACTAGCTTGAGAGCGTGCCCACATATGTGCCCTCACAGCACACGACTTGTTATGGGGGCACTTGGAGGAGTGGACAGCATCGTGGAGAACCAAAAAGAGAAGGTAAGCCACTGCTCTGTGCAATATACTTGCACAGATCAGGCAGGTATAACATCTTTTTTTTAATTAAAATAAAAAAAACGAAGATATAATATCATTTTTTTTGTATTTGAGGGGTGGGGGGGGGGGGGCTTCCAGATAAGCAGGCCTTAGATTTTCTTTCAAGGTACAGTTCACTGCATCTACAGTATATTGATCAATATAGATGCCATGCAATGGATTGGTGCCTCCAGATTCTATTTAATCAAAACTCTGTAAAAAGAAATAGTACCTACAATTTCTTCTGCCAATCCGGCACTTTCCTTCATATCCAAGCATTGAAGAAGGGGGATCGCCCCCTTCGAAACAGGTTCCATTTCAACTGATAATAAAAGACAACCATTTTCACTCATTACAATAATTTTTTAGCTCAAGTTTTTACTTCAGCTGTAATGTCAGGCTCAGACAAAGTTTAGGTACATGTTAAACATAATAAGTTAACACTTTGGTTTGATAAAGCACTCGTTGTGTATGAAAATTGCTTTTTTTGCATGTCGCTTGTCAGTGCTGCAGCCACCTATTATCTCCATGGGTACAGAAAATAATCATCCACTTTAAAATAATCACATTTCGTTGCTTTGCAGCCTGAAATTAAAACAGACACCATTTTTATTTTATCCAGCCATTTTTATACAGTGCTACTTATATCGTTCACTTGGATGTTATAACACCAACATGTCAGAAAGAAAATTCAAAAACAGAATCACTGAGTTGGAAAATGGATCACTTCCCCTACTAAAATGTACTTATAAACTCAGTCAGGTGTAGCTAATCACCTTCTGAATGGCACACAAAGCCATTTGATATTCAGCTGTGATCATTTTGATTATCTCAGCATGAAAAAGAGTTTTCCTGGAGCATTTCAGTCCTTGGTAGTGCAACTGAAGCAAACAATCAACTATGGGTGCCAAGGTACTGCCAAAAGATCAGGATAAAGTTCTGGACAGGCACAAGTCAGGAGATGGATACAAAACTATTTCAAAAGATTATCACTGTCTAAAAGCACAGTGAAGTCTATTATTAAGAAATGGAAGGTATTTGGTACAACACAGACCGTCCCTAGATCAGCACATGGCTCCAAACTGGATAAAAGAACCTGGAGGAATTTGGTCAGAGAGGCTACCAAGAGGTCTATAACAACTCTAAAGCAGTTAAAGGAATTTATTACAAAGGGTGGTCTTTGTGTGCATGTGACAACAATAGCACACATTCTCCACAAATGTGGCTTGTATGGGTGGGTTGCAGGAAAAAAGACACTCCTCAAGAAAGGTGACATGCAGTCACGACTGAGCTTTGTCAAAACGTGCCTTGAAGATTCTGAGACCACATGGAAAAAGGTGTTCTGTCAGCTAAGACTAAAATTTATTTATTTGGCTTCAACACCAAACGATATGTGAGGCAGAAATCCAATACCACAGAGAGCCGGGTCACACTATTGCGATGCGGGAAGGCTGCGAATTCGCAGCCTTTTCCCGCATCGCACACGCACCCCCGGCAGTTCACACTGCCATATGCGATCCGCTGGGGGTGTCAATGTAATCTTAACGACACCCCCAGTTTGATCGCATATCGCAGTGCGATCGTGCAGTTCGCACAGGATGGGATCGCACAAGTGTGAACCGCTGTGCGATCCGATCCTGATGCGGCTGCAAAAATGCCTCCTGTGCGTGTTTGCACCGGGTGCGATGCGAATTTAGCCATACAAACTGTATGGCTAAACTCGCACCGCACAGCTGATCGCATGTAATGTCGGAGCAGTGCGCTCCGACATTACATGCGAACCCGGCACTCGCATCAGTGTGAACCGGGTCTTACTGTCTAAATAACACCATTCCTACATTAAAGCATGGAGGTGGTAATATCCTGTTAATAGGGGTGTTTCTCTGCAGCAGGGACTGGAGCACTTGTCAGTATAGAAGGAAAAGTGGATGGGGAAAAATACCATCAAATTCTTGAGGAAACTCAGCTGCCCTCTCTCAGAAAGTTGTCAATAGGAAGAAGGTTTACCTTCCAACATGACAGTGACCCAAAGCACAGAGCAAAAATGACCACATATTGGTTAAAGGAGAAAAAAGCGATTGTCCTTGCATGGCCTAGTCAGAGCCCAGACCTAAACCACATTGAAAATCTGTGGAATGACTCGAAGACTTCAGTCCACAAAAAGGAACCATGAAATTTATCTGAACTTGAGCAGTTCTGCAAAGAAGTTTGGGTAAATACTGTAAAGTCTAGGTGTGCAAAGTTAGTAGAGACATATCCCAACAGATTAAAGGCTGTAATTAAAGCAAAAAAGAGTTCAACAAAATACTGACACAAGGGGGTGGTCCATTTTCCAACTCAGGGATTCAGTTTTTGATTTTTATTTCTATCATGTTGGTATTATACTTTTTACTTGGATGTTATAAGTTGCACTTAATATATACAGCTGGATAAAAAAAAAGGCTGCAAAACAACAAAATGTGATTATTTTAAAGGGGGGAGGCCTTTTCTATACCTACTGTACATGCAGTCCAGTGTTCCACATACCTTCTCAGGATGGTTGTTCTGATGATGAAAACATGGGGCCGTGCCTGTCCATCAGAACAACTGCTTGTATTCTTATTATGACAGAGTGACAATGAAGAACAGAAAGTGCTGCACAAGGACATTCATAACAAAATCACCAATTATTATTCAAAGTAAAGCTACAAATTTAAAGTGATTGTAAACAATCACCTTGTAAAACAACCCATTCAGTTTATAAAAAGGGGAAAAATAAATGTTTTGCCTTTCATTTCTATTTTAATTTGTCGTGGAATCTTTTACTCACAGGTACAGAGACCTGGCAACCTGTTAGTCAGTGATACCAAATGCTAGAATTATACATATGTAGCTACATAGGGAAACCAGACAGAATCAAGGAGTTTCAAATTGATCTATTTTATTTTTCCACGTTTCAGATTAAATACACAACATGACATATATAAAATAGGTTGTATCAAAAATATTGTTTGACCAATCAAAGGTTAGTAGAAACTTCAGCAAGCTCAAAGGTAATAGTATTTGATTGCAGTTTTTTTCCCAGTGGGTCTCCATCAAAGATATTAATGTCTTGCGGTTATTTTGCAGACATGCCATCTGGGCTTTTTTTTTTCAGACAGATCAAATCAGATTTTTAGATCAAATGTTTTAGTAGTCATTAGATTTATTTATGGCTTTTTGCAAGTGTGCATGTATAATAAAGCGATAGATTCTGATTAATATTCTCATTTAAGAAAGCCATTTTGTTCTAAGCAGCCATCTTGCCACCTCAAAGTGATTACATGTTGATGTTCTCATGTGTATAAGACCTGCAAGGAGGAGAAGCAACAGAACACTGAGCTGTGCGGGCGGTGGTGTGTCAGGACAAGTCTGGTCATTGGAGGGGAGCAGGTTGAGTTAACAGCAAAGCTACAGAACTAACCATGCTGTGCTCTCATGCTTAGTGTGCCCAGTTTTAATAGGAAAGCAGAGAAACTGGCAGAAACACCAGGGATTTCACACAAAGGAAGCAATACAAAGAGAACAGGATACTTTTTCATACAAGTACATGGTACAGCAAGCACATATCAGGAATATAAAATGTTGGTTTTACATACGCTTTAAAAGTGCTTAAAATGACTTGTTTCAGTATAAATAAAAAGAGTATGAATTGTGTTCTGGAGCACAATGCCATAAGTTAAGAAGCTGACCTTCTAAGCCAGGGCAATAAATGGTTTATTTAGTATTGAAAAGACACAATGCATAACATTTTAGAGCATTTAACATTAAGTTTATAAGGTTGAAAAAAACACACAGATCTATCCACGTGTGTGTGTGTGTATTCTGCTTCCTTAAAAAGTCATCTACAGCTACCATAAGGTAATAGAATAAAAATATATTTAACTAATAAAAATTGTGTTTCTTCAATAAAAGTCCTTTTAAATCAACAATACGTAAAACTACCCACCCCCCCCCCCCCAAAAAAAAAACAAAGTCCATGTATTAGAAAAAAAATGCAATATAAAGAGTGATCCACCGCAGTGTTCTTCAATCACTTAATGACACCAAAAAGTGCACACCACCACCGGCTGGAAAACCTGCTCACCTCATAGATGAGATCAATTAGCTTTGTATATAGACACTCCTGCAATCTCCTGCTACGGTCTCCTCTCCTGGCATCTGGCTCTGCAAGATCCTCTTACTGTTCTGCCAACCTCATGCAAGTACAAAGGCAAACTGCATAGTGCTCTCCATTTGAACAAAGTTTTAATAAAAGCCCCCATATAAAAAACACTTACAAAATGTAAAGTCAAAAGCGCTTGTAATCACATTCATCTGCCTACCACTCCGCACAGATCTCAGTGGCTGCATGACATGTGCTCCAGCCCGTGATGTCACGCAGCCACTGAGAACTGTGCGGAGTGGTGGGCAGACGAATGTGAATGTGATCACAAGCGCTTTTGATTTTACATTTTGTAAGTGTTTTTTATATGGGGGCTTTTATTAAACTTTGCTCAAATGGAGAGCACTATGTAGTCTGCCTTTGTACTTGCATGAGGTTGGCAGAACAGTAAGAGGAACTTGCAGAGCCAGATGCCAGGAAAGGAGACCGTGCCAGGAGATTGCAGGAGTGTCTATGTACAAAGCTGATTGATCTCATCTGTGAGGTGAGCAGGTTTGCCAGCCGGTGGTGGTGTGCACTGTTTGCTGTCATTAAGTGATTGAAGAACACTGCGGGTGATCACTCTTTATATTTTTTTTTTTTTTTTTACACATAGACTTTGGTTTTTGGGGGGTAGTTTTATGTATTGTTGATTTAAAAGGACTTTAAGACACACACATTTTTATTATTTATTATATATTTTTTCTATTACTTTTTATGGTGATTTTTGGTTGCGCTGCACTGTAAGAATATTGATATGTTATTTGTAGTGTGGTTTAATCACTAGGCGTGTACAGCAGCAATTTTATATAAATGTTGAGTATACTGAAATATTGACACAGTATTTGGATAGTGAAGGCCAGGGTATCCTTGATTGTATCTCACAAACTGTCATCCACAGCTACGGCTAGTGTGGTTCTCCAGTTCTGGCAGGGTGTCCATGGGCATCCTCCCAGAATCGTGCCTCCTGCGTGCCCCATGGGGTGTGCAACCGACACGCTCTGTGACGGCTGTGTCCTTTGGACACAGCTGATCGGAGATCATAGTAATCATAGCTGCCCTTTACTATGTGATCAGCTGTGTCCAATCATAGCTGGTTACATGTAAACAGACTTGCCAGTTATCAGCTGTCCTTTCCTCACACGCTGTCTCTGTGTGAGAAAAGGAGAGCCGATAACCAACAAGGATGACAATAGATTGTTTACACTGATCAGCAGTGCCCTGATTATGAGTGCAGCTTATCAGTGCCCATCAGTACAGCCACATCAGTGACCATCATTGCAGCCTCAACAGCGCAACATCAGTGAAGAAGAAAAATTACTTATTTCCAACATTCTATAACCAAAACTAAAAAAAAAAATACTGTCTCTTTTTTTGTGTGTTTAGCAAAAATAAAAAACCCAGTGGTGATTAAATACCCCCAAAAGAAAGCTCTGTTTCCAAAAAAATTGAATTTGGATACAGTGCTGCATGACCACACAATTGTCATTCAAAGTGTGACAGCACTGAAAGCTAAAAATAGGCCTGGGCAGGAAGGGAGTGAAAATGCCCAGTATTGAAGTGGTTAAAGTGTAACAGTGTTTCGCTAGCTTTGTTAGCTGTGGCTTGGCATTGCAATTTATGTTTTGTAACTGTGTGAAACTACCTTTAGTGTATTATCAGTACAAACATAGCCATACATTATTCAGTGGGCTCTACATCGCATTAAATACTAAAAAATCTAAAATATAAAAGCACGTACTGTAAATATTACATCAGTGACTAGCCTAACACTGATAACAATGGAATCCACTCTCTGTAATTCATTAGCAGGTATCATGTTTGTAAAACAAATTACAAAGTAGCAGGGTTATCAGTGAGTTGATGTTCTCCAGATGAGCACCACGGTAAGCCATATTTTATTATAGTAAATTCTGCAGTGAGATGTAAAGTCTGTCTTGCACTCTCCACAGAGAATAGGTTCAGTCAAACTTCCATTTCTGATTGTCCTCGGAATATTCTGGGCCATCGAGAGGTGTCCATGAAGATGGCAGATGTGCAGTGGTACATCCAGCGACTTGGTAGGGCCCCTTCCCGAGCCCAAGTATCAGTACTGCTGTCATATGACTCCATCACCACGCTGTATTCATGTGCCATGCCATGCCAGTGGCCACCTGTCACATAGATTTGTGGTCCTACAGAGGTCATGCCTCCATTCTCATGAAGGGTATGCAGGAGCTGCACCTGTGCAAGATACACAGTGGATAGAAGAATTATTGAAAGCTGTATGTAATTTCACCATACATCATTTACTCCGTCTGTCCAAAAAAAATCCATGACCCCACAGATAAAATAGATACAACATGTGCATCCCTTCGTAAAACTTTTTTTTGTACAAAAACAGGAAATACCCATATTTTCCGGCATATAAGATAACCCCCTAATTTTCAAGTTAAAACATAGGTTTTGGGCTATACTCGCCGTATAAGATTACCCCCCCACCCCCCTTCCGAAGCAAGGCAACACCATTGAAAAACATCAGATCTCTCATATATCTTTAAGGTACTGTAAGAAAGTATTAGATGTAATCTCTCAAAGCGCTGGCTGTCTGTGCCCTATTAATCTTCAAGGTACTGTAAATGTAATCTCTCATACATCTCCAAGGTACCGTAAGTACTGTAAATGTAATCTCTCATATATCTCCAAGGTACAGTAAGTATTACCGGTAGATGTAATCTCTCAAGGCGCTGGCTGTGCGGGAATCCTGTACCGGTATACCGTATGTACCGTAGCTTCGGCTACATAGAGTATACCACGCTGAGCCAATCACGGTGATTCTATTATTAAATGCAAAGCCTGCTCGGTTTGGCAGGGTCAGAGAGGCGGGCTGATGTTACTCTCTCTGACTCCGCCAATCCGAGCAGGCTTTGCTTTCAATAATAGAATACATCGCTCACTGTGATTGGCTCAGCGCAGTATACTATATGTAGCTGAAGCTACGGTACATACGGTATACCGGTACAGGATTCCTGCACAGCTAGCACCTTGAGAGATGAGGGTAATACTTACTTATAGTACCTTGGAGATATAAGAGAGATTATATTTACGGTACTTGCAATACCATGGAGATTAATAGGGCACAGACCAGACAAACAGCGCTTTTGAGAGATTACACTTACTTATTTACCTTGGAGACTTTTATACTTGGCATATAAGACGACCCCCCCCCCATTTTTAGGGGATTTTTTTGAGGTTAAAAAGTCCTCTTATACGCCGGAAAATTCGGTAGATGAAATTTGTACGTTTACATATTTATTCGATAACCTCTGCTAAGCACAACTACAAATACTACTTGTCCTATTAGTCACTTACCCTTTCCCACCATCACCATAACCTTCTATATCACTCTCTGTGATGAAGTCATCATCATGCACTGTGTCAGGTCACTTTAATTTTTATTTTGTTTGAGCACTCACTCACCAAACTTCCTTACAGATTGGAGATGATACCATGGTAAGGGGGGGGGGGGGGTACCACAGGGTGGGACGGAGCTATTGCTATTTAACCATGTCACTATAAAGCGTAAGTGGTTTTTTCTTTTCCATGTTTTTATTCATTTTCAACAATAGCATGTACAACAGCCCAGACCCAGAATTTAATAAAGCATACACTATCCTAAAGCAAAAGCCGTCTACCTTTTTTTTTTTTAACAGTTGCGTTTATTAAATATGTTCAGCAGCATGAACAAGTAAAGGTACTGTACATATAAACCTAATCAAGTGGTCACTAAACAACAAAATAAACACCATAGATAAATAGCCATCTTTACTAACCCATATCATTCCTTAGCAAAGACAAAATAGTGGCTAAAATCAAAGCAGATTGTATCCAAACCCATGTATCAACATTACTCATCCCCCACCAGTTGTGTTTTCTTTACAAAAAGCACTCCACCATAGGCATCAGAACAGCAATCGCAGTTACAGTCCAAGCCAAACAACTTCCCTCTTTCCCTTCAATGTTGCTCCTGAGCCTTGAAGTGAGAAGGCTTTTGACATAATCGACTAGTCTTTCTTGTGTGATATTTTTTCTACCAGAGCTTTTGGACATGTCGTTTCTTTGGTTATATAATACATTTATCATAACCCTATACCAAATGAGTTAATAACCAACTTTCTTTCAAAATACCAATGTGCAGAGGCACCAGGCAACGATGCCCCCTTTTTCCCATTCTTTTAAATCTTGCACTGGATCCCCTCCTTCACTTCTTGGAATCCCAACCCACTCATCTTCAAATAAAAGTGGCAAATATCCCTTGACTATATTGCCAATCTGATGAAACTCCTGACTATAAGGGGTAACCATAGTGGGTTACCATATCGAGAACAGACCTTACGGGGTTTCTCCAAAAGCTCCTCCCTATTTTTGGCCTTAGTAATAGCATGAGCATGATCTAATGCCCACTTAAGGTAACCATTCTAGATATGTTAAAACCCGCTATGGTTACCCCTTATAATCGGCAGTTTCATCAGATTGGCAATATAGTCAAGAGATATTTGCCACTTTTATTTGAAAATGAGTCCTTATCTGGGATCCTATGTGATGGGATAAATATTATACCAAGTAAAGCTCGCTCTTTAGCCAGCTCTCTCTCTCCCAGTTTTTTTTGCTCTACCTCTAGACAAACTACCACCTTGTTGCACTTTAAAGGAAATTTTAAATGTGGTGCTGGGGACTGTCCATGCTGTCCCCATTTTTTCGGAGGTGAAGTCGTTTCATCTAGCAGTAATGACATGATCATTAATTTGAAACAGTTTTTTAACTGTAATACGAAATATGTGATCTACAGTATGTCATTACATGCAAATCCTATAGAGCTCAATATGTAGGACGTACTACTCGTAGATTACCAGATCACTTCAGGGAACACCTTAATATCAGAGTTGGCAAATCTACCAATGTAGCCAGACATTTCAATGCACATCATGGTGGTGATGCTAATCTAATGTCTGTACAAGTTGTGGAAAGGGTTAAACTTCAAGCCAGAGATCTTTTCAGACTACTATACAGGAGGGAGGTGTTTTGGATTTTCCAATTACGTACTTGCATCCCCTTTGGTTTAAACTATGAGTAGGATGCATTTCGTTATTATGAATTATGGTTTTCCTGGTTATTACTTTGCCCCTCCTTCCTGTGTTTTTATTTGGGCCTGCTGGTTTATCAGTAGTGAATAGAATATATAGCTATTTTTTAATCTTTATTATTTTATCTTTATATTTATACTGTACTCCCTTCTGAGATGAATAGATTTAGTATTTTGAGCACTTTGGTTATACATCCTATTTATCTTATTTACATAATTTATTATTACTTTGGGTTCCCACACATCTATAGATATATCTGTGATATTTTGATATAGATCGATATGTTCCATCTCCATGAGTGGCTATACCTTAGGATAAGCCGTTTTTGTAGCAGCTGGAAATGACTAGAAAATTTGTTGCATCCGTTTTTAGGAATACTGAGATATTTATATATGCCCTATATGTGTTTACCACCTAATTATTTGTTACATTTCTATTATAACCTTTATCTGTTTTTATAATACTTTTTTCTTTTCTTCATCTTTTTCTACTTTTTCTATGAGTACGTGACATCTAATAGATTCCATCACCTGTCTGGGTGATGGTGTCGCTAGATTATTTTTTATAGAATGTGTCATGTCATTTTCTTTTGTCATTTCTTATTTATAGGTATGGTTTAGTTTTCCTTGATTGTGATTGGGTATTCAAAGTGAATTTTCACGACATTCCCTAAGCAAAGTGAAAAAGTTCAATTTTAAAGTGAACATGCTCTACTCTTTTAGTAAATCAAACCCATGGAGTACACCTCTGCACTTAAAGTGGTTCTGAAATCGAGATACTTATTACCCTAAAGCTTTCCCTGCATTGCGGTAAAAAATGTCCCAGTAGTTATATTGCCCCCCCGCCCCCCTCCTTAACCACTTAAGCCCCGGAAGATTTTACCCCCTTCCTGACCAGGGCCTATTTTGTGATTCGGTACTGCTTGACTTTAACGGACAATTGCGCGGTCGTGCGACGCTGTACCTAAACGAATTTGACGTCCTTTTTTTTCCCACAAACAGAGCTTTCTTTTGGTGGTATTTGATAACCTGTGCGATTTTTTGATCATGCGCCATTAAAAAAAAAAAGAGCGTCAAATTCCCCAAAAAAAATGTAAAAATCAAAAGTTTTTAACATTTTCAGCCAATTTGTTTTATGCTACATATGTTTGGTAAAAAAAAATCGCAAAAAGCGTATTTTGATTGGTTTGCGCAAAAGTTATCGCGTTTACTAACAAAGGAAAAGATTTTTGTCATTTTTGTTGTTTTTTTTTTTTAACGAGTAATGGCGGCGATCTGGGATTTTTTTTTGTGGGACTGCGACATTGGGGCAGACAGATCGGACCCTTGACTGACATTTTTGACACTTTTGGGGTTACCAGTGACATTACTGCAGTAATCAGTGCTATACATATGCACTGTTACTGCAAAAATGACACTGGCAGTGAAGGAGTTAACTGTATTGGAGAGGGAGGGGTTAAGTGTGTCCTAGGGGCGTGTTTCTAACTGTGATTGGCTGTGGCTACTAGTGTAAGAACAGAGATCAACAGTCCTACATAGTAGAACCATCTGATCTCCATTCTTACACAGGGAAGAATGACAGGCGGCTTTGTTTACATCAGCCGCCTGCCTTTCTTCCGGTGTAACGGACGATCGCGAGTGCCCGGCGGACATCGGGTCCGCCAGGCACATGCGTGGGGGGGGGGGTCCGTGACCGTGCGGGAGCGCGCCTCCAGCGGCGCACGCTCGCTCCCTAGAGCCTTACAGGCTAGCGACATAGTACTACTATTTACTGCGGCTGTCAGCAAGCGGTTAAACACTTACCTGAGTTCTTTCTAGATCCAGAGCTGTGCCCATTTGAAGCGACGCTCTCCCCTCTTCCTCTTCCCACAGCACACAGAGGCAGCATCAGGAGCCATTGGCTCCTGCTACTGTCAATCAAATCCCATGAGGAGGGAGTGGGAGGCTTACAAATGTACAGAATCAAAAAAGGTGCATTTGTCAGATACTGTACTTCCCCTGCATTACTGCTTATGCCCACAATGCACAGGGGACAAAGGTCACAAGGGCCACAAATTCAGCAATTTTTATAGAATAGGAGGTCGCAGGTCTGCCAACAACGCGTTCCACTGTAGATTACCCTTTATGTGCATTACAATCTGTGTTGGCCATGGCAGTAAACGCAGCCAGTAGGAACAAACATATACTGTATGTCTTATACTGCATTGTCAGCTCTGAGGAGGAAGATGATTCTGTAAGGATGCATTTATTTGGCTATCCCTAGTATGCCTACTTTTCCAACCTAAAACAGAATAACAGCATATTCTGCCCTTACCCAGTGATGCTTACCTTCTTCCACAGGTTCACTTCTATGAGGTACATGTAAACTTTCTTGGTGTTATCAGCTATAAGATAGATAGCGCCCCCCAGTGCACAACAGCGAGGAGAGGAGAGGTACTTTGGAATAAATGGTGATGCAATGACACACCAGCTATCTGTAAAAACAATAAGAAGTTAAGTCATTCCTAACCTCTGAAGTTATCTTTACATCTGTCATAATATTTTATTACATTTTTAAACACTTTGATGCCTAAGGCTCCGTTCACATGTAGGCGTTTTGGGGAGTTTTTCTGCTCTAGGATCAGCTCTCAAAACGCCCAACAAGACAAATCCTATTCATTTCAATGGCCCCTGTTCACATCTGAGCGTTTTGACGCCTGAAGCAAAACGCCCAACGCTCAAAAAAGTACATGAGCTTCTTTTTGGGCAGATTACAGGCGTTTTCCATTGGTTTCTATTCAATCTAAAAACGCCTGCACAAAAATCGCGGTAAAATCGCGGTAGAAATCACTGTAAAATCGCGGTAAAAATCGCGGTAAAATCACGGTAAAAAACGCGCGAAAACGCTACGCTCAGGTGTGAATGTAGCCTAATTCAGGCACTGATATGTTATGTATTTTTATGCAAAATACATTTTATGGCAGAGATTTGTAAACATATATATATATATATATATATTTCCTGACAGACTCCATGGCAGCATACGTATCAGGTTTGGCCCCGCCCCCAAACCTACCCATAGGACATCACTCCCATAAATCTTTGCTCCTGTTCAGCACACGTGTTCCTTTTCTGTCCTCCAAAGGATTACCTGTATCCTACCTGAAGATGGATCCCGGGAGATGGATGTCTCTACCAATCGGGTATAGAGTTCTCCAATAAGCCCCAGCTGCTGCGGGGGTTTGGAGTAGGGGCAAAGATGCATGCAGCCTTTGGCCAAAAAGCCCAGCTGCGGCAGGTGGCCGGTACCCTAAAGTGACAAAAGTCCAGTGTGTGTGATCATCCATCCCTGGTGGCAGCGGCTCGTGAGTACCCCTTGGTTTCAATACCTCCATGGCAGCTACGCTTGTTTTATTACTGCTTATGTGTTTGCTTTATAATTCTTATGTGTTCCCTGGTGGCTAGCGGTCCGGGGCCGATCGGTGTTCACTTCCTGTTCGGCCGCCGGTTTGGTCCGTAGTGCGCATGCGCTGGCGCCTCGAGAACGAGGCTTGGTTCTCGCGCATGCGCAGTAGCGAAGCGGCGCATGCGCAGTGACGTTTTTCAGGCGGCGATCGTTGATGACGTCATGGGGCACCATATTTAAATCTCCTAAGCTGTCAGCAGTGTCTGTGTGTATACACTGCTGCTAGGAGACGCTCTGTGTGCTGCCAGCTGGTTCTTGGAGATATTCTTACTGCTGCATCGCTGCCGCTCTGCCTCTTATCCACCTGGTTTCCTGGTGAGTAGCTGGTCTCCAGTTTGGGATCCCCCCCCCCCCCATGTTTGTTTGCTTCCTTTCTGATATCGTTGTCCGGCTCATCCTGTAGGTCAACGTCAGAATGGAAGCCTCTCTGCCCTCCGGTGGTCAGCCCGCCCTTATCAGGTATTATTTTCAGGACGGGGGTGTGGGTTTTGGGAGGGACTGGAACTCAGATGTTCCTAGCTTCCTGTTTGTCTCTCCTTTGTTTTCTCTTATTGTTTCAGCCCTTCTCATTTAGAGTCTCGGCATTCCTCTCAAAGGAGTGAAAGGCGTTCAAGTTCCCACCACCGGCATTCTTCTCTGAAGTCCCCATCTGGCTCCCATCACCATAAGAGAGCGTCCACATCAGCCAGTCACTCAAGAAAACCTGATAAAGCAGGTTGTTGGGGCTGTGGCGCTCGTGTCCCTGAAAAGAAGTCCCTGTGTGACAGGTGTTTTTCCCAGGCTGCGGGAGATCAATCAATCCCAAGGCTCTACAATGGCTCCTCCAAGCCCTTCCCCTGCAATGCTTCGTCCGCAGGAAGACCTGGAGTCTGCTCATACAAGCCATCAGTCGGCACTCCTGTCGGAAAGCGACTCTGAAACTGAAGACCCCTGTCTGGGGTTTGAGTACGCCTTAGTTCCTTCCTTAGTAAAGGCGGTAAGGGAGACCTTGAATTGGGAGGAGTCGGCGATTCCCCCTCCCAAACAAAAGAAATACTTTAAACAGCTCAATAAGGAGCGTGTTAATTTTCCCTTCCTGGGAGAGCTGGGAGATATTATCTCAGAGGAGTGGGGTAAGGTGGAGCGAAAAAATTCCTTAGTCTCCAAGATGTCCAAGTTATACCCATTTAAAGAGGAAGATGTTAAAAATCTTGAATCACCTCCTCTGGTGGACGCAGCAGTAATGAGGCTAGTAAAGCATGTGACCCTTCCCCTGGAGGATACGGTCTCGTTCAAAGATCCGCTGGATCGAAGAATGGACTCAGACCTTAAGAGAATTTATTTGACAGCAGGTATGGCCTGCAAACCGGCCCTAGCCCTGGCCGCTCTATCCAAGGCTGTGGAGTCATGGGCTGATGTGATGGATGAATCCGTCAGGACAGTCTCGGAAGAGGTCGCCAGAAGTTCCCCAATTCAGGAACTTAGACTGGCTTTGTCGTTTCTTGGGGAGGCTTCCATAGATCTGATCCGGCTGTTGGCCAGAGTTGTGCTGTCCTCAGTCACAGCTAAGAGGGCCCTATGGCTTCGTCCGTGGGTTGCTGATCCGGCATCAAAACAAGTCTGGTGCCGTATTCCCTTTGAGGGGTCCTCCCTTTTCGGGAACAAGCTTGATGAGGCCATAACCCGGGCCACGGGCGGGAAATCTGGGTTTCTTCCTCAGGATCGATGCCAGTTTAATGTAAAGAAGGGGCAGCCTAATAGGAAGTTCGTTCCAGATCGAGCCAGGGAGGCTCGCACATACAGGCCTGGACGAGAATTTAATAGAAATTGGAGGTCCAGACAATCCTCCAGGAAGGCTTCTAAGAACGTCTCCTCCGGGGACCGCGAGCCCACTAAGTCCTTTTGAAGTTGGGCCCGCTCAGGCATGCTGAGTGGGAGCACGTCTACTCTCCTTCCGTCATGTCTGGGCGGCTTCGATTCGAGACCCCTGGACAGTCAGGACGGTGTCCTCAGGTCACAAGTGGGTCTTCAAGGAGATGCCAGGTTCAAGATTCCTGCCTACTGCCTTACCATCCTCAGTAGACAGACGTCAAATTTTACTTTCTTACGTCATTACTCCATTCCAGAGTCCGAGCAAGGCCAAGGAATTTACTTTCCGCTCTTTCTGGTTCAAAAGAAAGCGGGTCGTGGAGACCAGTCATAGACCTCACTTTCTTAAACCAGTTTATAAAGACAGAGAAGTTCAAGATGGAGACCCTGCTGTCCATACAACAAGCAGTTCAGCCGGACGATTGGATGGTGTCCATCGACCTGAAGGATGCTTACTTTCATGTTCCTGTGGCAGAAAGTTTTCAAAAGTATCTCCGGTTCGCAGTGGGAGGTTCACATCTACAGTTTATCTGTCTCCCCTTCGGGCTCTCCACATCTCCACTGACCTTTTCAAATATCTTATTGGCCGTGGTAGCCCTGCTGAGAACGAGAGGTATTCGGCTCCATCATTATTTGGATGACCTCCTCCTGTTGTCTCAAAGCAAAGATCAACTGGTAGATCATCTGGGACAGGTCATATCCACCCTTCAGAGTTTCGGCTGGCTTCTGAACGAAGAAAAGAGCCACTTAACTCCAACACAGTCCCTTGTCTATCTGGGCACTCTGTTCGATACGGCAAAGGCGACAATATCCCTGCCAGTAGAAAAGATAGGTACAGTCCGGGACAGAGTTCGGTCTGCCCTCTCGTCTTCTTATCTTCAGGCACGCCAATGCCTGAAAGTAATCGGGACTATGGTCGCAGTAGTTCCCATGGTAAAATGGGCCCTGTGGAAGATGAGGCCCTTTCAGAAGGGATTTCTACAACAGTGGGATGCATGGCACCTGGATCAACCTATCTTTCTGACTCCAGCTATGAGAGCGAGTCTCCCTTGGTGGTTGTGCAAAGATCATCTATTGAACTGCCACTCACTGAGGCCAGCCCCATGGGTAGTGATCACTTCGGACGCCAGCAACCTGGGCTGGGGCGCCCACTGTCAGTCGGAAGTGGCTCAGGGCAGGTGGAGCAGTAGCGTATGTGAGGAGACAGGGAGGAACGCGCAGCTGGTCCCTTCTAAGGGAAGTAGAACCGATCATGTCATGGGCACAAAAGAACCTCTCAGATCTGTCGGCAGTCTATGTCCCAGGAATCCAGAATGGCCAAGTGGACTTTCTGTCCAGAGTAGACCTGGACAACAACAAGTGGTCCCTACACAGGGAAGTATTCAATTGGATCCTGTCACTGGGGTTCTCCCCAGAAGTCGATCTCTTCGCCTCCCCCTGCAACCGCAAGCTACGGAAGTATTACTCGAGGTTCAGGGATCCCCAGGCATTCGGGGTGGATGCCCTCTCGGACCAGTGGAGGTTTCACAGGGCGTACGCTTTCCCACCGGTTCCGATAATTTTACAATTTCTCCGGAGCCTGTAGAAATACTGGCAGTGATTCCCTTCTGGCCCAACAGGCCATGGTTTTCCCTTCTGACACTTCTCAGTGTCCGAGATCCAATCCCTCTACCCATCAGACCGGATTTGCTGTCCCAGGGGTCGGTGCTACATCCATGCCCGGCTCGTCTACATCTGAGGGTCTGGATGTGGAAAGGAGGAGATTACAATCGTTAGGGTGTCCTGAAGATGCGATTTCTACGCTACTCAGTGCCAGAAGAGATTCGACAAATAGGGTATACCAAAGAATCTGGTCAAGGTTTTCCGCACAGTTGGCTGCAAGACCTGATCCTCTTTCTTCCATCAAGATTCAAGATGTGCTGTCCTTCTTGCAATCAGGTCTGGATCTCCCTCTTTCTGTAAGTTCCCTCAGGGTCCAAGTGTCAGCTATCTGTAACGCTCCTGCGTTTCATGTATGGTGTGGATTTTCAGCTGCAGAAATATTCCACTTCAGTAGTCATGTAAGAGAGATGCTGAGATACCATTCCCAACCTCAATGACTCATCATGTGTGGAAGGTCTTAATTCAGCTAGTAAATACACACACTCAACAAGCTGGTTCCTAGAGTGACTTTATGTATGTAGTAACACAGTGATGAAGATTTAAGAGACAGGTTGAGTGGAGGTGGTAGGTGACAGACACTTGAAGGTAAGACAGTAGCAGATGGATGCAGGTAGGTTTAGCAATCATGTATGGTAGCAGATGACAGAGTAGCAGGTGGACATACAAGAGTGATCAACCCAGTGCAGGAATAAGTAGCAGTAGTCTTAAGAGCTAGCAATCTAGATATGCAGATGTGATAAATAGTCTTTACTATGCAGAGCTAGATAGTGTAAGCTTAGTATAAGTTTATAGAGGGTTCCCTTGCGGGGTACTTAGCACTAATAGCAATACAGCCGAAGGTTGGTTCAGGAGGAGCGGATGATCCGGAAGCGGGATGCAGGGATCAGCGCAGCGAGGTTCCGTCAGCGAGGTATGCTTGCAAGCACGAAAGCTTCAAGCCAAGTTAGCATCCAGGTAAGGGTGTTTGAACGAACACATGTGAGTGAGAACCGGCGCTTTAAATAGCCATCTAGTCCGGCGCTGAATGATGACAGCTTCAGTCTTAAAGGTGTATGCGCACCTTTCCAAAAGAGAATGGTGGGGCGCATACACTTGTGAAAAGAGTAATTTAGGGTACCAAAGGTACCGGAACATTACACTATCTCGGCCTTCACGGGTATCTCTTGGGCCAGTCATGCTCTGATACGACAATTCTTTAAAGGAGCAGTGAGAATTAGGCCTCAAAGAAAGCCTAGATTTCCCAAGTGGGACCTTCCCTTGGTCCCGGATTTCCTTTCTAATCGGATTCAGGACACGTCGGAGCCCCTCACCATCAAGGAGCTTACTTTGATCACAGTCTTTCTGGTAGCTGTAACTTCGGCTAAGAGGGTATCTGAAATTGGGGCCCTCGGGGCACAAGAGCCCTTCCTGACATTCTTTCCTGATAGAGTGGTTATGATCCGTATGTTGGATGCAAGACCGAAAGTGACTTCTGTTCTCCACGAGAACGTTGAAATTGTGTTACCAACTTTCAGACAAGAGGAAGACTCTCCGGTTCATTCTCTGGATGTTGGTAATTGCATCAAAAAATATCTGGAAGCAACATCTTCTTTCAGGAAATCAGAATATCTCTTTGTTGCCTTCTATGGGAAAAGCAAAGGTTCGAGGGCCTCTACGAGAGCTATCTCCTCATGGTTTATTCAAACCATACACTGGGCTTATAGGGCTAAGGGCTTGACCCCTCCAACAGCAGTTTCGGCTCATTCAACGCGAAGCGTCGCGACTTCCTGGGCAGTCTCCAGACACGTAGCTCCCGACGTAATTTGTAAAGCAGCGGCATGGTCCTCTATTAATACTTTTCTGTCACACTACTGTGTTGAGCCGGCGGCTCTCTCTTCTGTAAATTTTGGTTTGCAAATCTTGTCTGTTGACAAAGTGAATTAAACTTTTTTCTGTTCAGCACTGGCCCACCCTGTGTGTACGGCGAGTTATTTCCCGATACGTATGCTGCCATGGAGTCTGTCAGGAAACCGGAAAATTTATATCAAATACTTACCGTAATTTTCCTTTCCTGATGGACTCCATGGCAGCAGGAGTTCCCTCCCGGATTTCTGTGGAGGATAGTTACAGAACACGTGTGCTGAACAGGAGCAAAGATTTATGGGAGTGATGTCCTATGGGTAGGTTTGGGGGCGGGGCCAAACCCGATACGTATGCTGCCATGGAGTCCATCAGGAAAGGAAAATTACGGTAAGTATTTGATATAAATTTTCCGTTGGTGAAAACCCAAAATTCAGTATCAAAATTAGAATATACATAAGACCAATTAAAAAAAAAAAAAGGATTTTAATCACTTCCATACTGGGCCAATTCTGGCACCCCGCTCCTACATGTAAAAATCATAATTTTTTTGCTAGAAAATTACTCACAACCCCCAAACATTATATATGTTTTTTAGCAGAGATCCTAGGGAATAAAATGGGAGTTGTTGCTACTTTCTATGTAACATGCTATTTGCGCAGCAATTATTTAAACGCATATTCTTTTTTTTTAAAAAAAAACACTAAATATGCCCAATTTTTTGTATAATGTGAAAGATGATGTTACACCGAGTAAATAGATACCTAACATGTCACGCTATAAAATTGCGCACACTCGTGGAATGGCGCCAAACTTTGGTAATTAAAAATCATCATAGGCAACACTTAAAAATGTTTTACAGGTTACCTGTTTAGAGTTACAGAGGAGGTCTTGGCAAGATGTGTTGCTTTCGCTCTAACGTTCGCGGTGATACATCACATGTGTGGATTGAACACCGTTTACATATGTGGACGTGACATACGTATGCGTTCACTTCAGCGTAAGAGCACGCGGGACGAGCACATTAAAAAAATGTTTTACACTTTCCCTTTTACATTTTTTTAAATCCTTTTTATTCATATTACAGGGAATATAAACATCCCTTGTAATAGGATTAGGGCATGATTTTAATTTATTAAACCCAATGGGACCCAATGGAGGGATTGACAGAGAGGAGTAGCAGACACAGAGCGGTTGGTATTGCACTCTGTCCACTGTTAGGCGATCCCTGAAAACTCATCTCTTCAGGGAAGCCTATCCTGCCTTCTGCTAATAACCAAATCATCTATCTCTCCCATCTATTCATCCCTCACAGTTATTACCTTTTTTTCCACCAACTCCTCCCTACTCGATTGTAAGCTTGCAGGAGCAGGGCCCTTCTAACCCTCATGGATTGAATTGCATTGTTGCTGTATTGTCTCCCTTTTTATTGTAAATTGCTGTGCAAACTGTTGGCACTATATAAATCCTGTATAAAAATAATAATGAAGATCAAGCACTGGTTGAGTAGGTTATTATTATATCTGTCTGTAATTGAGTTTATTGCACTTTTTTTGGCACATATTTCTTGTACTGTATCATAGCATACCTCCAAACTTTTTGAGATGGGGATGTGGGACACCTATTAGAAAAAGTATGCAGGCATAGGACACACCCCTTGACATGCCCCTTAACCACTTAAAGCGGAGTTCCGGGCACAAAAACGATTTTTTTTTGTGCCCCTCCGCTAGGAATGCCTCACCTGAAAAGGAATTGCATAGTTATTTTTATTTTTTTACTTACCTTGCAATTGAAGATCGAAGATACTCACCTCAGAGTACCTCCTCCCTCGGAGCCGCGGCTCACCCCGTCACTTCCTGCCTCGCTATGATTCCTGGGAGCTGAACGTCACAGCTCCCAGGAATCAATGCAACGGCACCGGCCCCGCTCGTCATTTCCGGGCGACGCCGCATTCCCCTGCTAAACAGCTTCTGGGCATGCCCAGAAGCTGTGGAGGAATGCTGCGCCGTGCCGGAAGTGACGAGAGGGGCCGGTGCGGCGCATTCTGGGACAAGAAGACGCGGAAGAAGACACAGAAGAGGACCGCGCCGGCTTCAGCTGCCCACAAGAGAGATGGAAACGCTGTGGAAGAAATTTTCTAAGTAAGTATTTCTTCTAAAAGGTAAGTGCGAACCGGGACAGATCAGAGGCTAGCCATTGTGGAATGTGCTAGCCCTGACTGTCCCGGGGGTATGTTTATTAAAAAATGACATCTGTGCCCGGAACTCCGCTTTAAGCCCAGAAGATTTTACCCCCTTCCTGACCAGGGGGTATTTTGCGATTCGGCACTGCGTGACTTTAACGGACAATTTGCGCGGTCGTGCGGCGCTGTGCCTAAACGAATTTGACGTCCTGAGCTTTCTTTTGGTGGTATTTGATCACCTGTGCGATTTTGTGATCATGCACTATAAACAAAAAAAGAGCAACAATTTTGCAAAAATAACAATATTTTTCACATTTTTTTATATGAAATTCCCAAAAAAATGTAAAAATCAAAATTTTTTAACATTTTTGGCCAATTTTTTTTCTGCTACATATGTTTGGGAAAAAAATTGCAATTGTGTATTTTGATTGGTTTGCGCAAAAGTTATTGTGTTTACTAACTAAGAGAAAGATTTTTGTCATTTTTTTTTTTTTTTTTTAACGCGTTATGGCGGCGATCTGCGATTTTTTTTGCAGGCCTGCGACATTGCGGCGGACAGATCGGACCCTTGACTGACATTTTTAACACTTTTGGGGGTACCAGTGACATTACTACAGTAATCAGTGCTATACATATGCACTGTTACTGTAAAAATTGCACTGGCAGGGAAGGGGTTAACTTTATTGGGGAAGGAGGGGTTAAGTGTGTCCCTAGGGGCGTGTTTCTAACTGTGCAGGGATGTGGCTTTACATGTAACAGCAGAGATCAACGGTCCCACATAGCAGGAACGTTACATCTCTGCTGTTACACAGCGAAGAATGACAGGCGGCTTTGTTTACATTAGCTGCCTGCCTTTCTCCCTTCACAGCGGACGATCGCGAGTGAGTATTTCATAGATGCACTAGATTTTTTTTTTTTTTTTTTTATTACACTTTAATCAGGAGTCAGCGTTTCAAAAAGAAAACAAAATAACTAGTTATTTATAAAATAAGAGAGTTGTCATACCTGTAGATGGATTGTAACATTGAAGGGTTAATGCATTGTACTTTACAGCACAGGAGCCAACTATATACAACTTTCCACTGCAGCCAATAGCAGTAAAGTTGCTGACATACTTTTGGGCAGGGCTTACTGCTGACCATGTGCCGCTGTAGGGATCATAACACTCGACTGCCACTGCTTCCTGCAGAGTTCCTGTGAACAGAGTATGCAATTACAGATCAGTGGTTTTCCTTAAATACTATGGGGAATGCTGATCATTACCAGTTTTTTTTATAATTATTTATTCAGATATCTGACCTCCAATAACATATACCTCCCCATTCAAAGAGGCACTAGCGTGGTTGGTGCGTGGATTTATCATTGGAGTCAATGGCTTCCATAATCCTTCATTTAATACAAAGCACCAGCCATGACGTGTGGACCATGAATCATCTCGTGAACCTCGAGAACCTCCTGGGGAAAAAGAGTGACAGTGAGAAAATCTACATTTAGATTACTTGTGTGTTAATTTACTGTTCACATTTGTGAAAACTGTGCAGCACGAAGTTAAAGGGAACCTTTTAGTCACTTCAAGCTTCTTAATATTAAAGTTCTTCGTAAGACAACCTGCAAGGGAAACTCACCTTCATGGACTGTATGTAGCAGGCCTCTTTAAAAATAATATATTTTCTTACTGGGGCCAGACTTTCCTGAATTGAATCGTGAAAGAAGCAGCCACAACAGATCAAAAAGCTAAGAAAAGGGAAAGTGTACTTTAAAAAAAAAAAAAACCCAAAGGGGATTTGGTTTGGCACCCAACCAGGAAACTTCACTGTTGGTTTACTTCCAACATGAAATGGGAAAATCTTATGGGGCCACACAAACACCCAGGGATCCCACTCGGCTTAACACTCTGTCTCAATATACTCCATCGATCGTTTGCGGAATAAATTGTACCCTATTCAGTATCATACGGTATACTATGCCTATGCCTGAGGCACTAGTATATAAATTTCTTCAAAACTTCCATTTTCCTGCAGGCAAACCTTGATGGATCTGCAGGGTAGGTTTGTTTTTTGGTGTGTACACTGTTTTCTACAAAATGTATTTCGGGGTCTGTAAACATCCCGCCACCTTATAACACGGCAGATAGGCTCAGTTTTGGCAGATAATCCTGGGATGCCCCTGTTGATTGTGGAGGATTTTATTAGTGTATGTAACCCCAGTATGGATAGACATTTAGCGAGTCCTCAAGTGGACACTCCCTTTTATAGATTTTCCAGGGTACTGGGATTACATGACATATGGGGCCTCAAGAACCCGCTGTCATATGCCTATTCTTGTTGTTGCAGCATTTATCAGACCCTGTCGAAAATAGATTTGTCATTGGGCACGGATCTGGTTCTTCGATGGGTGTCCAATATACAATACTTGACCAGGGGGTTATCAGATTACTCCCCTATTCTAGGTACTCTAGATAAAATCAAACCTAAGATTAAGCATAATTGGCAAGTTCCTGCCTTTTGGATGAAGGTACTCTCCCAGGAAGACTCAACGAGTCGGGCCTTACCGGAGTTTTTCCATATTAATGAAAAGTCTGCCTCATCCCAGGTGGTATAGGACAGTATGAAAGCCTTTCTGAGGGGCGTGTTGCTAAAAGCTATTAGCGTTCATAAAAAATCTAACTTAGAATGGGAGTCTATGTTAGCATCTGAGGTGCAGCAAAAAGAAGCTCAGTATGTTCAGAATCCCACCCCCTCTAACTGCTCTGCCTTTAAGGATGCACAATTGTTGTATAGACGTACGACCTTGGATAAAGCTGATGGTTCTTGCTTTTTTTCCAGATGCAGCAGTTTTGAGGAGGGTAAGACCTGGCCATATGTTAGTGGTAATAGTGAACTCTCAAGATAACACAAACTTTATTTTTTCAATTTGTACACCAGGGGGCAATGTTTCTCATGATGAAAATGAAATACTAAGCTCTTTTGGTTCATGCTCATTGTGGCACCCAGTCGGGACGCAATCGGCTCTCCTTCTCACCATCTTGTTCTACAATGGGGATCACTTTCATCCTTGTGTTATGTCCACTCAGGGTACGTTCTTTATCTTTTTTCTTTCACTCCTTCACCTTGATCTAAGCACTCTGTTGCCAATGCACTTGTTCCAATAATTGTCACTCTGTGTTTTTTCTTCCTCTCCCTATTCTTTTTCCTTTCACAACCCCAATTGACACCTCCCACAAGATCTATTTAATCTACACTCTTTGGGCACTCTTTTTGGATCAGTCTCTCTATCCCAATGTATTCCCTTATCATACAGACTCTGTAACTGACCCATACTCAATACTCTTTATGTATATTTTTAGACCCTCTTTGATCCAAATGTGCCTCATTGTCACCTTCAAGAATGTCATTTTGGAGATCCGCCCTTTGCCTTGACTGTGGTCCCATTATCCCTTTTGTGCCGGATGATTATCTGCGCCTCAGCCCCGGGGGAGACTATGCCCGTGATGCCTTCACTTTCCCCTCCCATTTTTGGTTTGTTTCCTTGATAAATTAACCTTTTAGTTAGGGCTCTTTCACACGGAGCGGACCGCATTGCAATCCGCTCCGGCACTTTTTTTTTTTTTTCACTTGTGTCATCCGCTCCGTATGTCCGCATATCATCCCATCCGTTTGCGGATGATATACGGACATAATGTATGTCCATGGGCATTGCGGATGTCAGTGGATGACACCGCTGACATTCAATTTTGCATCCGTTCCGTTTTTTAAACTGAACAAAAATAGGGTTCTGTTCTGTTCCAAAAAACAGAACAGAACTGAAAGGACGAAAATCGGATGTCAGCGGATAATCATCCGCTGACATCCGCAATGCCATTGACATACATTATGTCCGTATATCATCCGCAAAAAAATAGGATGATATACGGACATGCGGAACGCCCGTGTGAAAGGGCCCTTAAGGTAAAGATTTTTGTATAGATTCTCAATATGATTTTTTTTTTTCAATTATCTTCGATGTTCTGGTGCAACAATGTATAAATCCCTTTTCCCCCTTTTTTAGATACATTATATGTATCCAATGCTCCTGATGAATGGACGGAGGTCCAAGAAACGCGTCGAGCCTACATACAACTAAGATACATTATTTTAAATAGACTATGTATTGACAAACAAAGATTATATATTGGAATACTTTTATCCCCAGAGATCCTATTTTAGATCCTCCAATCATGTACTTATCTTTTTAATAATGATTGTATATTTCATTGTATGTTTTCTTTTTGTATTTATCTATATTTATACAAATGTTTATCACAGGTGTTTACATGTGTATCTATCTATGATTAAATCTTTTATATTTGTCTCATTCAAAGTCCCATTTTTGATTCTCTTTTCTTCTGGTTCATTTTATAGTTATCTGTATCAGAGTAAAGCTGGTTACCCTATTTCATGCCTTAGGGAATTTTTAGACCTGTTTAAAACTGCCCTCTCTATTTGCTATAGCCAGAGGGGAGCTTAATGACCCTCTGACATTAGGCTGGCCATACATGTTCAATTTTCTTGTACGATTTTCTGTTAGATTTACCACAAACCACATAATATGAGGTCAAAGCTAAACAACACTTTCACTTGTATCCAATTAGGTAAATTTCAAGAAAATTGTAAAGAAAATTGTAAGAAAATTGTATCATGTATGGCCAGCCGGCGCTTGTTAAGGCAGTGGCAGAATCTCCAAATAGCAAGGCCCCAGGCCTTGACGGCTTACCATCAGAAGTGTACAAACAATACGAGGATGTCTTGCTGCCAGAATTGTTGAAGGTTCTCAACTAGGCTTTGGAATCTTTTAAACTTCCAGATTCTATGAATGATGCCTGTATTATTGTGTTACCAAAATCGGGCAAGGATCTTCTGGCTCCGGAATCTTACTGTACAATATCACTTCTAAATTCAGATGTTAAGATTTTGGCTAGGGTTCTTGCATGACACTAAGCAGGGTTATGCAGGACTTGATCCACCCAGACCAGTCCTGCTTTATCCATACTAGGTCCACAGCGATCAACTCAAGGAGACTCTTCTCAAATATGCAGTTGCCATCAGATAACCCTGGGAAGAGAGCCATCTTGTCACTGAATGCTGCGAAAGCTTTCGACAGCATCAAGTGGACATATTTATGGGAGGTTCTGGGCTTGTTTGGCCTTAGCAATAGATTTAAACAATGCGTCAAGCTATTGTATTCTGCCCCAAGGGCCTGCAGGCAAATAAATGTCAGAATTTTTCTCATTGTCAAGGGGTACTAAGCAAGGATGCCCCTTGTCCCCACTGTTATTTGCATTGGCCGTGGAGTCGTTAGTTGAAGCTGTTCGATGGTCTGATGCTCTCTGTGGGTTTATTAGAAGCCCTATTGTTTCTCGGAGATATGGACAAATCTCTAATCTCCCTTATGACGCTTATACGAACTTTTGGCTCATTTTCAGGCCTTGTTAATAATTGGTGCAAATCTGTCCTATTTCCCCTAGATGATCTGTACCAAGAGAGTCCCAGTAAATGAAAATTGTGTCATCTTTAAAAAAATTTGGGAATATGGATACATCCCAGGTTAGAAGATTACCTACGATATAATTTGGCTCCCATTCTTGTTAAATTCAAACTTAAGAGTCTTGCTTGGACTAAGCTGTCTTTATCGGTAGTGGGTCGAGCAAATCTCATAAAAATGATGCGTCTTCCATAATTCACCCTAATGGATACCTCCTTAACGGTTTAAAAAAATAAACTCACTATTCTGCGGGTTATTATGTAAGGAAGAAAGCCCCAGGATGTAACTATATACCCTTCAGAAGGCTAAGGATGGGGAGGGATTGGAGGTGCCTCGCCAGTTGGGAAGTGATGAACTGGGAAGATCCTATACAGGCCCTGCTTTTGAGTCATTGTTCTAGTTATAATCTTTTGGCCCAGCTAGAATTGGGAACTTTTGCCTATGCCCATTATAGCCCAACACTAGTACTTATGAATAAAGTCTGGCAGGAAATGAGAATTATAATGAAATATAAAGGGGCATCAGAGTGTTCACCACTCTGGGGGAATAGGCAATATGAAGAACTCTGTAAACTTGAGAGGTTTGAGTGCTGATGTTCTCAAGGGCTTCAAAATATTGCCCAGCTTTATTCTCAAAATGCTAGTTATAAGACCTATGTCATGTTTAATTTCATTGGCAGTGACTATAGAGAAAAAAGGTCTTATTTCATCTTTATATAGCCAATTTATGACGAATTATCAAGATATCTCCGAAAGTCCAGGTAGAAGAGAATGAGAGACAGAACTGGGTGTTATAACGGATTGGCAAAATATCTTGGAGAGGGTCCCCTCTGTATCCTTATCACCTACACAATGCCTGTCTCAATTGTTTATTATATACAGGACTCGGGTAAAGTTATTTAAGTGGGGCAGGAATGATACCCCGGAATGCCTACGGTGCCAAAAATCCCTGGCTGACCTTCTCTACAAGTTGTGGAAGTGCCCCAAACTGGTCAGATACTGGAGAGAGGTGGTGACCACAATCAACAGAGCTTACCGTACTCAAATTGATTTGGACCCTAAAACTTGTTTATTGGGTTATCTTGATGAGGAGCTATTTCCAACTGAGACCCTAATACCAATTAGTAGATATTTGTTTATAGCCTGTAAGCTGATGTAGCACCCTCCTAGGTAGGTCCAGCCTAGTGTCTCCATCTGCTTATCAGGGGAGCCTAATTGTTAGTTAGGACTGTTGCATGTGTCCATGTGTGATTCATCTGGTCTGAGGGAGTGTCCCCACTGTATCCAATAGGGGAGCCTGTTGGACAGTGGAGGACACCTAGCCAGTGACACACAGGCTTTTGTAACTATCCCAGTGGGTTGGCACAAACAGTAGTGCATCCTGTGATATGTTATAAAAGCTAAGGGCACATGTGACAGGGTGTCTTTGAGTGGGAAGCCAGGTCCCAGAAGTAGGGTGACTCCTTCTGCTGCAGTTGATGGTGGTCACAGGCGATCAGCCTTGTGAGCCAGGAGTGTGGAGCTGAGCCAGGAGGTCCAGTGTAAGCTGACTAGTGGAGTTGGAGGCAGAGCGACCTTGGGAAAAACAGTGTCCGTGAGTACCAGGAAGCTTGCCAGAGGTCTGCCTAGGAAGGGGACCACTCCAGTGGAGAGTCAGTGGACAGGTGTCAGCACACTCAGCAAGTTAGAAAGGGGGTATCAAGTTAGAACCTGAAGAGTAATTTAAGTGGGAACACATTATCTGTCTTCACTTTAACGGCAAGGTGAAGCAGTGGCCTTGCTGCACACTACAGCTAGTTGTCCTCAAGATTGTGCATAGTTCATAGTTGGGAGTATCCCACTCAACCCTTCTCCTATCCCAGTTCTAAATAAAAACACAAAAAATACAACATCCCCTGGGTTGATTATTGACTGAGCCAAGGACTTTCAATGCTGATTGTCTGCTGTCGGTTGCTAGGGGTAACCCAGGGGAATCCAGGGGGTGTGGTTCTCGGCAGTCCTCTAGGGAGCAGTGCTAAATTTGGGGGCTCGTCCGGGAAATCACCCTGGGTTACCGAAATGGTTGCTAATGGCAACGGCCGAAGAAGATTTTCAAAAATGTCACTTTTCTCTCAAGAACTGTGTTCTGATGCTCAAGAGAAGTGTGAGGCCTGCCTGCTCTATAGGAGATAGGGAGAGTGGGATGAAGAATCAAATGCACAGTGATGGTTGCCCATGGCAACGGAATAACTTTTGTCAGAATTACAATTGTCTGATCAAGTAATAAGCTGGAGAGCGGGAGAAATGCATCTTGCTGTACAAATGGACTATGTCTGCTTAATAATAGAAGGTGAAAGTGTGGACAGAGAAAATGGCGGCCCAGAGCACATGGATCGGTGTGACGGGGGCCATGTGTGTGCTTGAGCTATACAGAAAAATGTTGACCGTGCATCCAATGACAGCGGGACATTCTTCCAAAATAGTGGCAAAGTGGATGCTGTAATGAAAACTGATGGCCATGCATTTAATGACAGTGGGACATTTTTCAATACAGTATGGCGAGTCTTGCCTGTACAAGTGCTGTGTATAGGAGTGTCGACCGTGCAATGCCTGACAGCGGGACTGTTCTACTACATAGCAAAGAGGGCCAGCTGGCTCAGAGTTATGGAGGCGCAGCTGGGGCCCTGGTACAGACAAGGATGGCGGATGCGTGCAAGCTGAGAGGCACAGTTCGTTTTACAGTTACTTCCATGCAGGCTAAGCCAAGATGGAGCGGCATCAGAAGAGTTACTGTACCGCGCGGGAAAGCACGCACTGGAGAGATCTGCCTACCAGGAGGAGCCACCGCCAATCTGGAGTCATGGGCGGAGGCGCCGCTCACACACAGCCAATCCCGGGAAGGAAGGAGAGCCTATAAATCACTTCCACCTCCGGGTGCGGCTGAGAGGGAGACACGTGTGCGGAGGAGCAAGATGGCGAGTACTGGAGTGAGCCGGAGCGCAGAGGCTATCCCACGTGTTGGCGGAGAACCTGCGGAGCAGACCGGAGAGCCGAAAACATCAACCCTGTGGGATACAGGGGTGCGGATTGTGCCTGACGGGAGACCCGCGTTGTGCACAGGAGGAGGCGTGGAGCATTTGGGCCTGACATGTCCTCAGTGTCTGAATGTGACCATGCAAATGCAGGTGTGGGGCCAGAGTGGGCATTGCGGAAATCTGCTGCTGCGGGCGGAAGAGAGTGGAGGTCGGCCCAGAAGGTTGAATGTGTCTTGGGAGACTGGGGTCACTCATGCCCTGTCGGCTGTGGAGTCGGGGCCTTTCACGGGCCGAGGAAGAGAAGTGCTGAGGTTCCTGATGCAACTGGAGTGTATGCAATCTGTCGGTGACCCAGGGTACAAAAGGGGAGAAGCCCAAACGTCTGAGCCGGGGTGCATGCAGGTAGTGCGGGCCGGGGAGCGGCCACCTGGTGCATTGAAAGCTGCAGTGGTAGAAGTAAAGTCTGCTCCTATACAGGCAGAGGGGAGAAGATGGCCAGCAGTGACCGAGGCTGCAAGTGTGAGTGTGAGCAGCGAGGAAGAGGCCGGGTCATTGATGTGGGGTCTCTGAGCTTCCAGCATTGGTTTGGATCCTTGGAGGAGGGATTGGATGTCTGGAAGTCAGAAGAAGAGACTGAATGGGACTGGGGATCCAAAGATCGGAGCAGTCCAGCCAGTCTATTGCCACCTGATGTGGAGGTAAGGGATTCCGTGGCGAGAGGACAGTGCGCCAGGAATCTGGGGTTCTGTGAGGCCTATGCTTATCGGTTCCCAGACCTATACCCATCGCAAAACTATGCCCGGGCTTGGGATCAGAATGAGGCCTATGCCTCCCTCATCAAAAGAGAGGAGATCCTATATTCGCAATCTGGGAGAGGTAACCGGAAAACTCTCCCCAGATTCTCCAGGATGCAAAGGTGGCTACAGCAGAAGGTAGCCTTAGAGTATGGGTATAACTATCCCTATGCTCCACATGGAGGTCCGCCGCCCAGATGGATCTGGCCAGGCTTGGTCAGTCAGATTTCAGGACAGGGAGGGGAAGGTTGTGCGGGTTCCCTATCCAGATTTCTACTGCTAAGAAGAAACTGCGTAACCCAATTTGGGCTGGCCAGCCTATGTTAATTGACTGAGAGACACACAGAGAGGAAAGTTTAAAGCTCAGTTGTTGCTGGGGCATATGCCCTATTCTCATTACCCCCCCCCCCTCCTCCCCTTCTATTCTTGCAGAAGGGGCTGAGGAAACTACAAGACACCACTGGCTAATGGACTTGTCTCAGAGGGCCGACCCTCTCATTTCTCAGATGAAACAAAAAGACTGCTATGTACTGTTTAAAGATCCCTTGGGCCATTGGGCCAGGATCCCTGGATTACAAATCATACAGAGTTCCAAGTGAATTACTTTGAGCCAACGGGCCGGAAACAGAACTTTGTGAGTGACTCCTCGAAAGAAGTGGGCGGTGGCTTAAGAGTCTTTTGGGGAGGGGTGCCCTGGTGCCAGGGGCCCTTGAAGAAACCACAAATCCCTACAGGACTGATGGGTTGCTCATCTCCGACAACGAAATTCCCATTGGGAGAGAAACTGGGTGCTGAAGGTTGCCGGTGTAGAAGACACCGCAGGCACCAGTTTTTTTTTTTGGGACTATTAATAGGTAGTCAGTGACAGGGTTCAGGGTCGCCTTGGAGGAGCGATGCTGAGCGCCGGGTCAAGATTGGCGATGGAAGTGCCTATTGGATCATCTAGTTAGGGGTGCTGGGTGAGAAGGCTGCACTAGATTGGTGCATTATAAAAAAAAATATATATATATTTTTTTTTTGACTTTTTTTTTTTTTTGCTTGTTGGTGGTGTTTATTTTTCTTTTTTTTTTTTAAAAAATGTAAAAACTCTAATAAAAAGATATTTTTTTAAAAACCCTACCAAATGCCATTCCCCTGTCCAGTGAGACCCTGTCCAGTGAAGTGACCAATATGGACAATAATATTTGACAGGTAAATGGCAGTTGAGGTGTGTTATGCCCTAAGTAGCGGTCAACAGAATTGCAAATCCTTTGGCAGGTAGAACAGTCCTCCTATGTTTATTTCAGCTGTGTAGCAGCTTGTCTGGAATTCTGCTGTAAGTGACAGATGTTAAAAAAAAGTCATTCTTTTCAACGAAAATATGTATCCTGCATATGGATGGTCTTAAAGTGATTGTAAACCCTCACATTGTAAAACAATACATTCAGTTTAAAAAATAAATGAAAGGTAAAACATATGTGTGTAGATATAAATGTAGATATTAATACTTTTTTTCCCTTTTTCTCATTCCCTCTGTTCTCAGCTGCATAGGAGCTGGTAGAAGAGAAACAGCAGCACACTGATCTTCCCAGTGAATGGCCGTTCAGAGGGGGGGGGGGGGTTGTCAGGATAAGTCTGATTATTTAGAAAGAGCAGGCTGAGTTCTCAGAATAGCTAGAGAACTGACAATGGTGTCATGCCTCCCGACTTTTGAACGTCATAATGAGGGACACTTGAGGAAGAAAGTGACGTGCACCAAAATGTGAGCGTGACCAAACTCTTAACAGTGGGAGGGACTTAATGTGCTTGGTTTAGCAAAACCTGGGCTTCCTAAAATTAGCTTTGATTGCTTTGTCTAAACCTACCTCAACTGGTTTCCCCTCCCCACGTATAATCAATCAATGGCCAAACGGGGCCGCTCTAGTTCTGGGAGGATGTCATATGATGTCCTCCCATTCTTGCCACGCATGCTCGCGGTACCAAGAACGGTAGTGAGCTGTGTTTGTAGGACACAACACATCACCAATCGGGGTAAAGAGCTAATTACAGTGTTTTCTTTACCCTGTGATCGGCTGTGTCCAATTACAGCTGATCATGATGTAAACACACCTACCGGTTATCAGCATTTCTTTCCTCATGCACTGTCACAGCGTGAAGAGAGTAAAAAGAGAAGATAACTGGCTAGTATGAAAGTGGACATCTGCACTGATCATCAGTGTCTTGATGACCAGTGCGAGTGAAGAAATGTCATTAGCACACCAAAGATTCCTCAAAAGAGTCTAAAGCTTATTTTTTGTGGTCAGATAGTACACCTACAGCAACGTTTCAGAGCCACACAGGGCCCCTTCGTCAGGCAAGTGAGTGTGACCACGAAAAAAAAAAAAAATCTATGGACCCTTTTGAGGAATTCTTGGTGTGCTGATGACATTTCTTCAATCTGATTGTCTACGGTTTCCAGCCAGTGGTCATTACAGCACCCAACATTACTGAGCAGCCATTTTCAGGACTGTGTGTATGGGGGATATTGCGTTTTGACCTGATGATCAGTGCAGCCCCAACAGTGCCCATTAGTGCTCCCAATCAGTGCCACCAATGTCCATCAGTGCTGCCAATCAGTGCCTTCTCATCAGTGCTGCCTATCAGTGCCCATTATTGCCACCTATCGGTGCCGCATATCAGTGCAGCCTCATCAGTGCCTCCTCATCAGTGCCTCCTCATCAGTGCCCATCAGTGCAACCTATTAGTGCTTCCTCATCAGTGCCGCCTATCAGTTCTGCCTATCAGTGCCCACCAGGGCCACCTCATCAGTGCCCATCAGTGCAGCCTATTAGTGCTCGCCAAATGTTTATCACAGTTCTCAGATTAGCGCGGCATATGCAGAGCACTGTCCATCTTTTTGCCTCCTCCTCCTGTCTGTGTGCAGGAAAGCATCACAGCTGGGGAGGAGGCGGCTTCAGCTGCTCTGCACCATGTGAGAGGCAGCCTGTCATGAGAGATGCTGGCTGCCAAATAGAGATGTGCTGCTTTGCCGGACACCAGACACACAGCACAAGCCGCAGGCAGATCTAACTGATGCCTGTGGCTTGTGTGCTCCTGCTGGGCAAGTCCCTGGACCCAAGTGCCAGAACCTGTTCTGGCACTCGGTTCCACTCCGGGACTCAGGCTGGATTTACCGGGACTTCAAGACTTATATCAAATTCTGGGACGGTTCCAGTGAATCTGGGATAGTTGGGAGGTATGTAGTCTGCTCTCCTGCTTAGTGTAGTCAGTTTGTAATAGGAAAGCAAGGAGACTAGCAAGAACACCAGGGACTTCACACATAGAAAGCAATACAAAGAGAACAGGATACTTTTTCATACAAGTTCATAGTACAGCAGGCACATATCAGGAATATGAAATGTTAGGTTTACATATTTTTTAATTTAGCTGTGTACGGATATTTGTGATTGCTTAGAATTCAGAGCATGACAAATTAATTAGGGAGGTATTTTAATATTACAAAGGTTTCCATACACCAAAACAAAGTTCTTTCCTATTCAAATTGCTTTGACAACTTCCTACAGTAAAACAGGGTTTGTGCCATTAATTAATTTAAGAAATAAACCTAAAGCCTGGTACACACAGGAAGTTTTTTTTCGTTCAACCCAGTGAGCTGAACAAAAAAAACTGAGGAGGTCGCTATATTAACTATGCCATGGTACAGCGATCTCCCTTGCTGTGCTATTGTGATCTGAAAGGAACATATCTGTCAGCACTTACGGGCACTGGCTGCAAGCGCTGATCGGCTGCTGGTTTTTCAGCATGCTTGTTCGACAGAAGCTCGTCGTAGGACCGGCTTCTGTCAGACAAGGAGCTATACACACAGGCCGAAAGCCACCCGGTGACTGCCAAACTAACCGCTTTCGGACGATTTTCAGCCCATGTGTACCTAGCATATAGCACCAGGATCAGACTAAATGTTAATTGATAGGATGGATTTTTTCCTTTGATCTCCTATTGCTCTCTAAAAACAATTCAGTATGCTTACGACAGGCAATGTGTGTGTCAGTTGCAGAAAAGATCTTTCAAGCATAGCATTATTGGCAAACAAATGACTTAAAGTTAATGATCATGGCGGATTTTACTCTTCCCAAAGTTCTGTCATACTGACCTGTAACATAGACATCATTGTTCAAGGAGGTGACGGAGAATCCCCATTTATTATAATCTGGGAAATCTGGGAGAGCCATCCACATCTCTGTCACAGACATAAGACACATCAGAATGGAAAAGCAACACATTGACATCAACAGAGCCATAGAGTACACACCTTATCTGCACTTGAATGATATTGATCTCTCTGCAGGCTCAGCCCCACTTACTATAAATTAACATTTGAAGATAGAGTAGAATAATTGTGCAGTCTACTTTATATCCCTCCAGAAACAAAACCATAAAAGGGTACTCCACGTGTAAGTTTTTACATGAATAAAGGGAGCACAGGCAGTGTAAAGATTAGCAGCAAATGGTCCCACCAAAAAAAGGATTGCTTACCAAGGCTTAACCCCAACAACACTTCTTGACAAAAACATAATAATTACATATTTGCCAAAGAACATCATCATTGTAACATATGGTTACACAAGGTAAGTATACATGAAACCACAATTTTATTCCATACTTTAAAAACTTGTGTATCACTGCCCCATGAAGGACTGCTGAATTCCTCACCTTTTCGGGTCCCTCTGGGTTACCGTTAGCAACTGCATGCAAAAAGGTAACACTTTCCTTTCCGGCTCAGTCAATAAACAGTCTAGGGATTGTTGTTTTTGTTATTTTATTTTATATAGGGATGGGAGAAGGGAAGAGTGGCATACTCCGAAACTTGAACGTATTCACAGTTCTGAGAACTTCTATCTGAAGATGCAGCCAGTCTGCAAATTTCACCTTGCCACTAGATGAATTGTAAATACTAAGTCTCTGAACAAAAGACTTGGTTGCACACTATCTTCAGGGTACTCGCCTAGCACCCACTTTCACTCCACCAGCTGACACCCGTCCTCTGACTACTCTACTCCGGGGTGGCCTCCTTCCCGATCAGGCCCTCAGACACGATCCCCTGTACTCACGATACTGTTTTTCCAGGTTCTCCAGTGTCTCAACCCCTCTAGTCAGCTCTCCTGGACCCCTGGGTTCAACTCCTTCCTTCTGGCTCACCAGGCCGACTGCCTGTGACCATACACCAACTGCTGCAGAAGAGGAGGCAGCTGCCACCCTCCTTCCGGGACTCTCCTCAGCAGCCAAAGACCCCGAGCACATGTGCTCCTGGCTTTTATACCACACCCCAGAATGCACAGAGACGACCAGTCTGTGCCAATCATTGGGGCTGTATCAAAGCCTGTGTACCCATTGGTCAGGTTTCCTCCACTGTCCAACATGCCTCCCTATTGGACCAGTGAGGACACTCCCCAGACCAGATGAATTACACATTGAGCACCATGAGCAGACCTAACTCATAGATCCTGCTCCCTGTTAAGCAAAGAGCCAAATACAGTGGGTACGGAAAGTATTCAGACCCCCTTAAATTTTTCACTCTTTGTTATATTGCAGCCATTTGCTAAAATCATTTAAGTTCATTCTTCTTCCTCATGAATGTACACATAGCACCCCATACTGACAGAAAAACACAGAATTGTTGACATTGTTGCAGATTTATTAAAAAAGAAAAACTGAAATATCACATGGTCCTAAGTATTCAGACCCTTTGCTGTGACACTCATATATTTAACTCAGGTGCTTTCCATTTCTTCTGATCATCCTTGAGATGGTTCTACACCTTCAATTGAGTCCAGCTGTGTTTGATTATACTGATTGGACTTGATTAGGAAAGCCACACATCTGTCTATATAAGACCTTCCAGATCACAATGCATGTCAGAGCCAGTGAGAATCATGAGGTCAAAGGAACTGCCTGAAGAGCTCAGAGACACAATTGTGGCAAGGCACAGATCTGGCCAAGGTTACAAAAAGATTTCTGCTGCACTTAAGGCTCCTAAGAGCACAGTGGCCTCCATAATCCTCAAATGGAAGACGTTTGGGACGACCAGAACCCTTCCTAGAGCTGGCCGTCCGGCCAAACTGAGCTATCGGGGGAGAAGAGCCTTGGTGAGAGAGGTAAAGAAGAACCCAAAGATCACTGTGGCTGAGCTCCAGAGATGCAGTCAGGAGATGGGAGAAAGTTGTAGAAAGTCAACCATCACTGCAGCCCTCCACCAGTCGGGGCTTTATGGCAGAGTGGCCCGACGGAAGCCTCTCCTCAGTGTAAGACACATGAAAGCCCGCATGGAGTTTGCTAAAAAACACCTAAAGGACTCCAAGATGGTGAGAAATAAGATTCTCTGGTCTGATGAGACCAAAATAGAACTTTTTGGCCTTAATTCTAAGCGGTATGTGTGCAGAAAACCAGGCACTGCTCATCACCTGTCCAATACAGTCCCAACAGTGAAGCATGGTGGTGGCAGCATCATGCTGTGGGGGTGTTTTTCAGCTGCAGGGACAGGACGACTGGTTGCAATCGAGGGAAAGATGAATGCAGCCAAGTACAGGGATATCCTGGACAAAAACCTTCTCCAGAGTGCTCTGGACCTCAGACTGGGCCGAAGGTTTACCTTCCAACAAGACAATGACCCTAAGCACACAGCTAAAATAACAAAGGAGTGGCTTCACAACAACTCCGTGACTGTTCGTGAATGGCCCAGCCAGAGCCCTGACTTAAACCCAATTGAGCATCTCTGGAGAGACCTAAAAATGGCTGTCCACCAACGTTTACCATCCAACCTGACAGAACTGGAGAGGATCTGCAAGGAGGAATGGCAGAGGATCCCCAAATCCAGGTGTGAAAGACTTGTTGCATCTTTCCCAAAAAGACTCCTGGCTGTATTAGAGCAAAAGGGGGCTTCTACTAAATACTGAGCAAAGGGTCTGAATACTTAGGACCATGTGATATTTCAGTTTTTCTTTTTTAATAAATCTGCAACAATGTCAACAATTCTGTGTTTTTCTGTCAGTATGGGGTGCTATGTGTACATTCATGAGGAAGAAGAATGAACTTAAATGATTTTAGCAAATGGCTGCAATATAACAAAGAGTGAAAAATTTAAGGGGGTCTGAATACTTTCCATACCCACTGTATATTTTGTCTGCTGCTCCTCTGATAGGCAGACAGAGCCAAAACTATACTCTCTACCTAGCACCTACCTAGGAGGGTGCTACACTTGTTAAAGGTCAAATCAATCCGGAGAAATCTGGAAAAACTATGATCTATAAAATGCTTGTCTTTGTGATGTAGAAACGCTCAACTTTATGGAGACGCATTATAGCATAATGAGTGGTTTACAGTCCTAGAGGCTGCTCATCAGCAACTGTAGTGTCTTGCTGGACCCCCAGAGCAGTCTACTAACATTGTGTAAAGGTGGAAGTGTCACAGCAGCTTGTACAGTCCTTTAAAAGATTATATTTTGCAACAGTCAACATGTTTCCAGGGCTCAGCACACCCTTTTCATCAGGGCTAAAAAAAAAAAAAAAAAAAAAACTAATAATGTAGATGCCTACTTTTTCAATCCCGGCACCAACATTACCTGTTGTTTTTTAACCCTGATAAGGGTGAAGTACTGAGCCTCCGAAACACATTGGCTGTTGCAAAATTCAATCTTTTAAAGGACTGTACAAGCTGGTGTGGTGCTCTCATCTTTTAAAACTTCTACAAAATCGTTGGTGAATGAGCTATAACACAAAATGAGATACATGATATCTGATCCAGGGTTACATTTCTATTGTGCATAATGTACAACAGCTGATATTCAGGTGTAATATTCGCATAAAGTGACAGTTAGTTGTCACATAATGGTATTTCAATGCAGATGCATAAAAATTGCACAACTGTCAGACATATAGCTGGTGATCCCCAGCTAGACATATTCCACAACTAGGACTACACAGAAGTGTGATATTCAGGTGAGGACAAAAATGCTGAATAAACTGTAGCGCCCTCAGCGTACACATTTAGTTTGGCTCCTCTAAAGGCCAAGGAGCTGGGGTTAACTTGTTTGTGTTCAGCTGTGCAGAGCTCCAAGGGCTGGGCCTCTGTTACTTCCCCCTGGATTCTAGAACTTGCTGGATAGTTCTGGAACTTAGAAAGTGGAGGACCTGAGGCTAAAGCCTGAATATTTATGGAATTTCCACCAATCCCTGGGTAGACAAGGCCCAGAAGGTGGGGAGGTAGGCCATAAATGTTCAGGAGCATGGCAGTGAGGTTGCAGAGTCTAGGGTCCAATCACCTGGAAGATACTCCTGTACTGGGGGGTCTCTGCCTCTAGGTAGAAGGAAAGGCAGGAAAGCCTGTGCACCATCCTCTTGGACCTCGGGACTGAGTGAGTAACTTCTTTTCTTCACAACCCAAGCCTGGATAGGGGGGGGGGGGTAGCAAGATGCAATATTTTGCCTGCCCATATCCAAGACACCACTTAATGCGAGTTCATAGCCATTAAAGCCATCCTACACCTCTAGCTTCCTGGTTAAAAGCAGCCTGCATTCATCAGTCGCAACTTTTTACTACCACTGTGCCATCGATCCCACGGAAAGACAGCATTATTTACGTTAATATCTAACAGTCAGAGAGTTTGGCAAGTCCTCAGGATTTCACCCAGGTTCTAATTCTGGGCATCCCATACTTTTCTTCATTCCCCATCTGGGTTTAGACCCCTCTCAATGAATAAAAGCAAAATTGTCCTGGACTGATTATTAAATCTGTGTAAGGACTGGGCAGGTTCTGTTGCCTGGCTGTGTGTAGGAGGAAAGCCCAAAGGGTCCAGCGGTCCTTACGGGGGTAGCACTACAAAACTCCCACTGATGAAGGATATAATGTATGTGTTGCCAACTTATCTGCACAAGATTTTGCAATTAAGTCTTGGTGTCTAATGTATAGGAAGTATACAGATGTATTTTCATTAGTTGGAAAACATTAGCAATTTCTTCATAAAGTAATGTACATAAACATTCCATGACCTCACCTTCCTTGATATAATAAATACAAATACTGTGTGGTTTAGGTATAGTTTTTATGCACAATGTGTGATGTATAGATCTTAACGACAGGTTGCTATTGCAGACATGCCAATACTCAGTGGTACTCATATTGAACTGTAATTTACTGTAATCCAGAATATGGCAGGACATGTCAGCAAACAGACTTCAAGTGTGAAGTACAACACAGAGAAGATCCCACCCATGATGAGTGTATAAATTGAATCTAAAAAACTCAATCCGCAATGTTTTGTTTCTATTGCAATGTGCAGCATGGGGAAAACATCTATTATATAGAAGTGCAATGGGTAAATTTGCCATGCTTAAATCTACCTATCGCCACCGTGTCCTTATGCTGAGAGCAGCGGCCATCTTTTGTAAGTCTTTTGTTTTGCCCATTGTTTGCTTGTATGCTGCAGCATTCGGATTCTAATAAATACTACACTATGTGAGCATGACTTGGGCTCCCGGGTTTGAGCTTTATTTTGCACAGTGCCGGTCTTCTATGAGGCATTCCCTGCTGTCTACCACTCTGGATAGGATGTCACTAGGCTCCAGGATATTAATACAAGGCCCAAAATGGCTTGATATCTGATGAGTGCATAATATGGTAAAGGCATAACACAGCTAAGGAACACTGTGTAACAGTAATTGCATCAGTTCAGCTTATCAAAGTGGTTGCCGTCACTCACAGTAACACTAGATGACATGTCAGATGGTTGACACTTTGTTAGCAAAAAAAATATGGTTAACAGCAAACACAAGCACATCATAGGTTGAACTGGATGGACTGATGTATTTTTTCAACCTCACAAACTATGTAACTATGTAAAAAAAATAACAATCTGCTGAAGTATAATATATCTAATGTAAAAATTTTATGTTTTTGTATAGAGTAGGGAATGGTTAAAAACCCTGTTAGTTTTTCTTTGCTGACAGAAAATAAAGCAGAGGCACTGGACTTGGAGCTTGGCTATCTTCAGATTTCAAGTTGGTAGTGATTCTTCTCAAACGGAGTGGGGGACACACCCAGCTTTCGGGGTTTTGTGTGAACAGAAGGAACTAAGACAGGCCATACAGGGGTCGAATCTTAGCTGGTTCAGCAAGAACCGGTCGAGATTTGAACCGTGTATAGGCGGACTGAATGTACACAAGTTGATCGATCGACCAACTTGGGTACAATCAGCATGCCGGTGTTCTAAAATTTTGTCGGACCCATGAAAATTCCAAGCCTCGTCACTTCCGGTGACGCTACGTCATAACCCAGCTGGTGCGAGCCCCGGTGCGCATGCACACAAGACATTTTTAAGGTCCGATGAAATTCTAAGACTTAGCAAACAGCTGACTGAGAGGAGGAGGGGCTGAGGTGGGACGCACATACAGCCGTGGGAAAATTTTACAACACGTTGCAGAGCTGACTTAGAGGAAGCGGGAAGGAAGGGAATATATATATATGGAGCTATAGAGCTGACTTATAGGGGGCGGGACGGAGGTGCGTAATGAATGCATAAAAGCAGGAGGGATTTCTGCATCAACACATTTCTTTTCTGCAACCTCAGGTTTCAGTTAAAAAATTTTCTCTGTGCATGGCTGGCCTTAGTGCCAAATGATTAATTCAAAAATTCATATATCCTTTGTTTTGACATTAAATTCACAACAAGTTAAAAGAAAGTAACCAACGTGTTTCGGGAACCAAGAAATCCCCCTTCATCAGGGCTCAGACTTGTTTGTTAGAGTTTCAATATGGACTGATAATTATGGACTGATAAAGGGGGCTACTTTCTTTCTACTGGTTGTGCCTTTACTATCAAGAATAAAGAATTTATGAACTTTTGAAATTATTTTTATTACTGTCAGTGTCCCATTAGGGCAGGGGTATCAAACTCAATTTCATCGTGTGCAGCATCAGCATCAATATGGTTGCCCTAAAAGGGCTGGTTGTATCTGTAAGACTATATCAATTTATTCAGGGCTTTATTTCCCAAAGAATAGGTGTTCTATTCACACCTATTCTATTCAAAACTCCCCCCACGCCACTGAACCACATCAAATAGTGTGTGTGGAAATTGTACTAACAGTGGGAGGAATCCTAAAGAGGCAATAAATACCAGAGGTGCGTTATGTGTGGAGTTCAGCAGGGCTTTTTTTCTCAGAGAATAGGTGCAGGAACTCTCCCTTTCAGAGTTACCCCTTGTCTCCACCTCCTACCCACCTCCAAACACCGTCCCTTGGTTCCAACCCCTACCCACCTTTCAATGCCACCTCTTTTAGAGAATACAAACATTTGTGGTGCTAGGTAATTTGTATGGAATTTGTCAATGATAACAAGGAAAGCAGTAAAATAGATCCCTGGCAGCAAGCAACAATAGACCGCTTGCAACAATATACTCCCACCCCCCTCAGCAACAATAGACCCCAAGCAGCAATAACAAATATCCTCACGGCGAGCATCAGTAGACCCCCATGAGCCAGCAACAATAGACCCCTACCTCAACAGTAGATACCTCCTAGCAACAACTGACCCCACAGCAACATAAGACTCACCTTCAGCAACAATAGACCTCAATCAATAGACCCTGCAGCATACCCAAGAACCCCTTGCCATTACATGCATTCAGTGCTGGAGGTGCCGGAACTGCGTTCCCCCGCGTTCCCGCTGAAAAAAGCCCTGGAGTTCAGGGATGTGCTATACACAAAGCATAACAGCTCTCTTTGACAGGCTGTCCACATCTTACTTCCACCCCTCCTCAGCTCTGACCTCTGCACCACTCTATCTCCCTTCACCTACCTGGCCTGTGTCTAGTACCTTCTGGCAGTGTAGACAGCCCTGCCTCTCTCTCATTTGCAGAGAGATGATTTTTCAGCATCTGTGGATCAAGGCACTGATAGGGATCACAGTTACAGCTTGCCACGTGATGCCTCATCCCACAATGCACCTGCACCTGCATCTTCCTTGTCCCCACTGTGATTGCAGGGCAGGCAGAGATCTGTGAGAGCCACAGAGAGGAAAGCTGCCCATGTAAACACAGAAGGCTTCTGTATTTACAAGTGACAGTGGTGAGCGAGGAGTGGAGAGTGAGAGCCAGAGGTGGCAGAACAAAATTCCACCATGAAAAAAAGCCCTGGGTGCAAGGCCCACATAAAAGGACCTGGAGGGCTGGATTCGGCCCGCGGGCCTTGCTTTGACACATGTGCATTAGGGAGATTTTCATTAATGTTCTATTCCAAAGACACAGCAAGCAGTGGAAGGACATCACTCCAATGCCTCTGTCTCTTAGACAAATTTAATCTGAACAGGTGTCCCGACTGGAGGATCTCTCCTTTATTTCTTGCCCAATGCAGCACTGGAATGGCAAAATGCAGGTTTGGGTGGTGATGGGACAAGAAGAATTTCACCAAAGTATCTCCAGGGATTGAATAGTCTGTGTGACATAGGTATACAGTTACTGGTACAGCTCACATCCACGAAGAATAACAGCTGCTGTCAATCTCTAAGATTGTCTATACATTGAATGATATTTTTCTAGATAACACCGATGTCATGGGGACAATAATGTTATATATTACTTTATATATACTGTTTGTGTGCTACTTTCACTGTGTTTTTAGACAATGCAATAAATCATTAAAATGTGGAAAATAACAATTGGTCGCCTCTTACTATAAAGAGGGCTTTTACTCACTGGTTTTAGGATTATAATAGGCAAAGTTTGGTGATGTTCTGAGGGGCGCATCATCATCATCTTCATCCTCATCTTCCTCCTCCTCCAGCACCTTTCCACCTACCACCACTAGCACTTGGTGGAGAGACGCTGTGGCCAGCCCTGTATGTTCATTTGTCACCTGCAGGTGCAGACAAAAGACTGCATAAAAACCATGTGTGACCTTCTCCCCCATTTGTCTAACATCTTATTATAACCTTTTCATTGCCCTTGTCTATAATCCTGTTGCAGCATTTAATAATACATCTATAATTACCAGCGTTAGCACAGGTAACAAAAGACTCATAGCCGTGAGAAGTGACACACATTTGAAAGGTGACAGGTGTGTGGAATATGACACGAGATGTAACTGATAACAGGTGCTGTGTTAGAAGAGATACAGTTAGGTGTCTAATGATAACATGAACAGGTGATCTGGGTAGCACAGCCCTGTGAGGTTATCCAGGTGTAATGTCTGTTGAGGTGCGAGAGCTGAAACTGATGTGTGATGACACAACTAACACAAGTTCAGCAGGTTAACACACCAGTGAAAGGTAACAGCAACCAACAGAAGTTCAGCAGGTTAACACACCAGTGAAAGGTGACAGGTTACAACAGATTTAAGTCTGATGAGAGAAAGTAAACCACAGAGTGACCCAGGTCAGGAGGCATAGACAGGTGATCTGTGCACTCAACCTGTACAGATGTGAATACTGATGAGGTCACCACAGTTCACAGCTTGTTTAATTCACGTCTACTTTTCATCATTGTTAATGTAAAAAGTTTCTCCATAGCAGTATTTTTTGAATATCCAAAAAATTATACTTACTGATATAAAAGTGCAATTCACCTGGAAAAATGGTAATCCATATGTAGTTGGTGCTAAGAATTGCCTTGTACGATAACTCAGGGCTGATCCTAGGGTCACAGACGCCTGGGTGCAGAAATATTTCTGGCGCCCCTACATGGGCGTGGTCATCTCACTAACTCCTCCCCTTTACAAATGTTTCTATGGCAACGACTCAAACACAGAGATGCACCCCTAAGAAGTCTTCCTTACCCAGGGACCCTCCCACGATCTCTTAACAATAAACAAATTACAGTAAGAGAAGCAGAGTACTCTAATGGGAACTAGAGGGGGGTCTCTAATGGACACAGAGAGGGCATCTGTTAGAGAGTCTGTTAGACAGAGCCCCCAGACAGGAGATGGTCAGAGACTGCAGACTTGATACAAGAGATGGTCAGAGACTGCGGATATGATACATGAGATCAATGCAGCCTCATCAGAGCCCACCAAATGCAGCCTACCAGTGCCCACCAAATGCAACCTACCAGTGCCCGCCAAATGCAGCTAACCAGTGCCCGCCAAATGCAGCCTACCAGTGCCCACCAAATGTAGCTTACCAGTGCCCACCAAATGCAGCTTACCAGTGCCCACCAAATGCAGCTTACCAGGGCCCACCAAATGCAGCTTACCAGGGCCCACCAAATGCAACTTACCAGAGCCCACCAAATGCAGTCTACCAGTTCCCACCAAATGCAGCCTTATCAGTGCCCTCCAAATGCAGCCTACCAGTGCCCAACAAATGCAGCCTACCAGTGCACACCAAATGCAGCCTACCAGTGCCCACCAAATGCAGCCTACCAATGCCCACCAAATGCAGCCTACCAGTGCCCACCAAATGCAGCCTTACCAGAGCCCACCAAATGCAGCCTTACCAGAGCCCACCAAATGCAGCTTACAAGAGCCCACCAAATGCAGCTTACCAGAGCCCACCAAATGCAGCTTACCAGAGCCCGCCAAATGCAGCTTACCAGAGCCCGCCAAATGCAGCCTACCAGTGCCCGCTAAATGCAACTTACCAGTGCCCACCAAATGTAGCTTACCGGTTCCTGGATTACAGAGTCACAGAGCTTTTGTGTCACAGAGCTTTTGAATTTCCCGGGCAGCCACTGTAACAAGGTCCCGCCTCCTAAAACGGCTCCTAGGTTACACGTCATACTGATTTAATTCCCCAACATTGGATCAGTGTGCCGCCTATCACAGGAGCCGGTAAAGGGGCGGTACTTTGTTACAGCGCCCGTCTGGCTTTTCACACTAAAGCTCCGTGTCACAGCGGGAGATGCCTGATATGCAGTGGCATACCTAGAGCATTTGGCACCCGGGGCGGATCCTATATCTGGCACCCCACCCCCCCTCCCCCCAACTTTAAAATGTAAAAACACCCACAAAAATTTGTAATGTTTTCAAGAATATTTACTGCACACATTTCACAGCCCCCCCCCCCATCACAGTGCCCCTTGCAGTCTGCCCCCCGTCTCTCTAATCACAGCTCCCCTTTTGAACTCTCTGCCTCCCCTCCCCTGTACAGTCCTACCTTTGGCATAAACAGATAGCTAATATTATTAGCAATGTGTTTAAGTTTGAGTAAGAGATTGGAGACTTGCTAAAGGAAATGGTCAGAGACTGCGGACATGATACAAGAGATGGTCAGAGACTGAGGACATGATACAAGAGATGGTCAGAGACTGAGGACATGATACAGGAGATGGTCAGAGACTGAGGACATGATACAAGAGATGGTCAGAGACTGAGGACATGATACAAGAGATGGTCAGAGACTGAGGACATGATACAAGAGATGGTCAGAGAATGAGGACATGATACAGGAGATGGTCAGAGACTACAGACATGATACAGGAGATGGTCAGAGACTACAGACACGATACAGAAGATGGTCAGAGACTACAGACATGATACAAGAGATGGTCAGAGACTGCAGACATGATACAAGAGATGGTCAGAGACTGCAGACATGATACAGTAGATCGTCAGACACTGCAGACGTGATACAAGAGATGATTAGAGACCGCGTACATGATACAGTAGATGGTCAGACACTGCAGATGTGATACAAGAGATGGTCAGAGACTGGGGACATAATACAAGAGATGGTTAGAGACTGAGGACGTGATACAAGAGATGGTCAGAGACTGCGGACATAATACAAGAGATGGTTAGAGACTGAGGACGTGATACAAGAGATGGTCAGAGACTGCGGACGTGATACAAGAGATGGTCAGAGACTGCGGAAGTGATACAAGAGATGGTCAGAGACTGCGGACGTGATACAAGAGAAGGTCAGAGACTGCGGACATGATACAAGAGAAGGTCAGAGACTGCGGACATGATACAAGAGAAGGTCAGAGACTGTGGACGTGATACAAGAGAAGATCAGAGACTGCAGACATGATAGAAAATAGAAGAGCACTAGGGGAGCTGAAGAGCACAGGGGAAGCAGAGAGCACTGGCGGAGCTGAACGGCAGGGGGGAATGGGGGGGACTGGAGAGAATTAAGGGGGTGTTTGGAAAGCATTGCAGGGGGGTTGGAAGGCGCAGGGGGTGGAGAGCACTGGGGGGGGGGGGGACAGGGAGCTCTGGGGTGGGCGGGCAGGGAAAACCAGGGGGATGGAGAGCACGGGGGGAGGGGGGGAACTGGAGAGCACTGGGGGGAACTGGAAATCACTGAGGGGGGAGCCAGGGAGCACAGGGGGGTGGAGAGCACTGGGGGAGCCAGAGAGCATAGGGGGGAGATGAAAAGCACTGTGGGGAGCTGAAGAGCATCGGGGGCTAAAGAGCCCTAGGGGGGCTAAAGAGCACGGGGGGCTAAAGAGCACTGAGGGGGGGCTAAGAGCACTGAGGGGGGAGTTAAGAGCACTGAGGGGGGAGTTAAGAGCACTGAGGGGGGTTAAGAGCACTGGGGGGTTGAGAGCACTGGGACGGGGGTTAAGAGCACTGGGGGGGGGGTTAAGAGCACTGGGGGGGTTAAGAGCACTGAGGGGGCGTTAAGAGCACTGAGGGGGCGTTAAGAGCACTGAGGGGGGGTTAAGAGCACTTAGGGGGGATTAAGAGTGCTGGGGGGGCTGGAGAGCAAAATAAGTTGTATAGGAGGGGGATGGGGCAGCTGCATATGGAGGAATTGATCTTTCCCTATTCCTCCTGCAGCCACTGAATGCCTGCAGGATGGAGAGGAGGAGAATCAGGCATTCGGCGGCTGCAGGAGGACTAGGGAAAGATAATTCCTCCATATGCAGCTGCCCCATCCCCCTCCTATACAACACACACACACGGGCACTCACCTTCTTCCCACCGCTGCTCCGCCCCGCCTCCCGCGAGCAGCGTGGACTGAAGGAGCTGCCACTGCAGCTGCCTTCACACTGAGATGCAGACAGGACACCGGCCTGAAACCCCCCAGTAAGTGGCACCCAGGGCGGGCCGCAACCCCGTTGGTACACTGCCGCTATGTGACACACACAAGGAGAGGAGGGGGGAGGACTCTGCCACTGGAGCTTCGACGCCCCTCCCCTGCCTCATCTTGCGGCGCCTGGGTGCGGTGCACCCTGTGCACCAGCCCAGGATCGGCCCTGCCGGATAACTGCTTTATAGTGTCTAACAAAACCAATAATGTGCCTGCTGAGTGATATTTATCTAAATTAATTTGGCTCGGGATCAGGGTCTATGGTTAACCACTTAAGCCCCGGAAGATTTTACCCCCTTCCTGACCAGGGCCTATTTTGCGATTCGGCCCTGCGTGACTTTAACGGTGGTATTTGATCACCTGTGCGATTTTTTGATCATGCGCTATAAACAAAAAAAGAGCATCAATTTTGCAAAAATAACAATATTTTTCACATTTTTTTATATGAAATTCCCCAAAAAAATGTAAAAATCAAAATTTTTTAACATTTTAGGCCAATTTGTTTTATGCTACCTATGTTTGGTAAAAAAAAAAATCGCAAAAAGCGTATTTTGATTGGTTTGCGCAAAAGTTATTGCGTTTACTAACTAAGGGAAAGATTTTTGTCATTTTTGTTGTTTTTTTTTTTTAACGAGTAATGGCGGCGATCTGTGATTTTTTTTTGCGGGACTGCGACATTGCAGCGGACAGATCGGACCCTTGACTGACATTTTTGACACTTTTGGGGTTACCAGTGATATTACTGCAGTAATCAGTGCTATACATATGCACTGTTACTGTAAAAATGACACTGGCAGTGAAGGAGTTAACTTTATTGGAGAGGGAGGGGTTAAGTGTGTCCCTAGGGGCGTGTTTCTAACTGTGATTGGCTGTGGCTACTAGTGTAAGAACAGAGATCAATAGTCCTACATAGTAGAACCGTATGATCTCCATTCTTACACAGGGAAGAATGACAGGCGGCTTTGTTTACATTAGCCACCTGCCTTTCTTCCGGTGTAACGGGCGATCGCAAGTGCCCGGCGGACATCGGGTCCGCCGGGCACACGCGCACGGGGGGTCTGTGACCGCGCGGGAGCGCGCCTCCGGCGGCGCGCGATCACTCCCTAGAGCCTCACAGGCTAGCGACGTAGCCCTACGTCGCTTTGCCTGTGAGGGTCTGACCGCCGCAGTAAATAGTCATGCGGCGGTTGGCAAGTGGTTAGATTCTGAGGAAAAAAAGGTAATGGCGAGTGGAAAAGTGCCCCTTCAAATTGGTGGGCAGTAGAAAAGGGCTGCTTACATTGGTGGTCAGTGGAAAGTGTCCCTCACATTGGTGGTCAGTGGAAAGTGTCCCTCACCTTGGTGGTCAGTGGTAAAGTGCCCCCTTACATTGGTGGTCATTGTCAATTGGATATGGGCTCCTCTTACACTGGCCGTCAGTGGAAGAAGGACGCCCTTACATTTGTGGCTAATAATAGAAAAATTGCTTGATAATGACTGTCATTGGTGGTCAGTGTAGCCCCCTTATATCGTTTGGCAGTTGGAAGAATACCTCCTTACATTGGTGGTTAGTGGAAAGAATGCCTGGTTCTTCTATGCAATCTTGGTTCTGGAACTATACAGTTACCACCAGACAGTGAGAATCACTTGGCCATGGTCCTCCAGAAACCTCTGGAGGACCCTGGGTGAGAAAGACTTATTTACATAATGAAACCAAATGGGCCCAACTCTAGTTCTACAGCAAGAGGGATTTTACAGCCAGTAATCTTTTATTCTCAGAAGCAGGTCAGATTTAATAGTTTTTCCTTGATTTCTGTGAGTTTTTGTTTGTAATGAAATATTCCTTATTAGTTGTTTGGAGATCACTAATCTAGATTATGACTTGGTTCCAACCAAGATCATGTTATTAAAGAATGGACCTTTTGGTGTTTCCTCCCACCTCTTTACTTTGGACTATTTACCTTAGTATCAGAGAGGTTTAAGTGGGAAGTAACAACCTGCCATCTGTTTATATGACTTTATTCTTTTTGACAAATTTCAGGTTTACCGCCATTTCTCATGTTTTTCCAGCAAAGTGACAGTACAGCCTTTTAAACCTATTAATGTTTCCTATCATAAAAGTAGGAATACATGTTGTTTTTACATGTTATTTACGTTCTAAACAGATCTCTTTAATTGTTCTGGCATATTGATATAATCAAATTATTTTGCTAAGTTATAAAACCTTGTAAATCGGCTCTCCTTGAAATGATCAATAAACAGAGAATACTATCCCATAAGCGAATTGAAATCTCCAGCTCAGTGAAGATTGGCATTTCAATGTAATACTAAGCTTAAAGCAGATTTAGGCAGTTTACTGCAATCTCACTTAAAAAAACAGACATGTCTCCAGCTATTTTGATACCAGGTTCTCCAGGCCCTACATTACAGCCACAGATATGACTGTAGGAAGTGAGGATTTGCTTACATAACTGCATCCCTGCTACCTTGATAGAAGAATGATTCTGCTCATTTGGAAGTTGGGGAGAACAGAGCTTTCAATTGTCAACATTTATGCTCCTATGAAACCCCAGGTAGCATTTATTCAAAATTTACAGGATACAGTGTTGTCTTTCTGTATTGTAAAGATTAAGAAAGTTTAGAGTTAAGTCTAACATGGAGGGTAGTTTACAGGCACAGAAACACCTGAAGAAGCCCAAAGTAGTTTTTTTGATACCATTTAGGCCTCATGCACACTGGACGTTTTTACAGCTGCTTCTAGGGGCGTCAGGCATTTTTTTTTTTAACTGCTTCTAAGCTCCCCTCCATGTTATCCAATTTTTCAATCTACCCATAGGTATTTAGCAGCGTTTTGTGGCAGGGGCTTTTAGAGGCAGGAAAAAAACTGCCCCCCAGCTCTCTCACCAGTGCCACCCCAGCTCTCTCTCTCTAATGCTCCCCCAGCTCTCTCACTAATGCCCTCCAAGTTCTTACCAATTCAGTCCCCCAGCTCTCTCACTAATGCCCCCCCAGCTCTCTCTCTAATGCCCCCTAGCTCTCTCACTAATACCCTCCCAGTTCTCTCACCAATGCCGCCCCAGCTCTCTCACCAATACTACCCCCCCCCCCCCCAGCTCTCTCACCTCTCAGAAACATAGAATGTACAGTATCTCACAAAAGTGAGTACACCCCTCACATTTTTGTAAATATTTTATTTAATCCATTGATGTGACAAGACTGAAGAAATGACACTTTAGCTACAATGCAAAGTAGTGAGTGTACAGTTTGTATAACAGTGTAAATTTGCTGTCCCCTCAAAATAACTCAACACACAGCCATTAATGTCTAAACCACTGGCAACAAAAGTGGGTACAGCCCTTAATTAAAATGTCCAAATTGGGCTCAATTAGTCATTTTCCCTCCACTATGTCATGTGTCAAGGTCTCAGTTGTGAATGGGGACCAGGTGTGTTCAATTTGGTGTTATCGCTCTCACTCTCTCATACTGGTCACTGGAAGTTCAACATGGCACCTCATGGCAAAGAACTCTCTGAGGATCTGAAAAAAAGAAAATTGTTGCTCTACATAAAGATGGCCTAGGCTATAAGAAGATTGTCAAGACCCTGAAACTGAGCTGCAGCACGGTGGCCAAGACCATACATCGGTTTACCAAGACGTGTTCCACTCAGAACAGGCCTCAGCATGGTGTACCAAAGAAGTTAAGTGCACATGCTCAGCGTCATATCCAGAGGTTGTCTTTGGAAAATAGACATATGAGTGCTGCCAGAATTGCTGCAAATGTTGAAGGGGTGGGGGGTCAGCCTGTCAGTGCTTAGACCATACTCTGCACACTGCATCAAATTGGTCTGCATGGCTGTTGTCCCAGAAGGAAGCCTCTTCTAAAGATGATGCACAAGAAAGCCCACAAACAGTTTGCTGAAGACAAGCAGACTAAGGACATGGACTACTGGAACTATGTCCTGTGGTGTGATGAGACCAAGACAAACTTATTTGGTTAAGATGGTGTCAAGCGCGTGTGGCAGCAACCAGGTGAGGAGTACAAAGACAAGTGTGTCTTACCTACAGTCAAGCATGGGGGTGGGAGTGTCATGGTCTGGGGCAGCATGAGTGCTGCTGGCACTGGGAAGCTACAGTTCATTGAGGGAACCATGAATGCCAACATGTACTGTGACATACTGAAACAGAGCATGATCCCCTCCCTTTGGAGACTGGGCCGCAGGGCAGAATTCCAACATAACGACCCCAAACACACCTCCAAGATGATCACTGCCTTGCTAAAGAAGCTGAGGGTAAAGGTGATGGACTGGCCAAGCATGTCTCCATACCTAAACCCTATTGAGCATCTGTGAGGCATCCTCAGACGGAAGGTGGAAGAGCCCAAGGTCTCTACCATCCACCAGCTCCGTGATGTCGTCATGGAGGAGTGTAAGAGGACTCCAGTGGCAACCTGTGCAGCTCTGGTGAACTCCATGCCCAAGAGGGTTAAGGTAGTGCTGGAATAAAATGGTGGCCACACAAAATATTGACACTTTTGGCCCAATTTTTACATTTTAACTTAGGGGTGTACTCACTTTTGTTGCCAGTGGTTTAGACATTAATGGCTGTGTGTTGAGTTATTTTGAGGGGACAGCAAATTTACACTGTTATACAAGCTGTACACTCACTGCTTTACATTGTAGCAAAGTGTCATTTTGTCAGTGTTGTCACATGAAAAGATATAATAAAATATTTACAAAAATGTGAGGGGTGTACTCACTTTTGTGAGATACTGTAGGCTGGCACTGTACTGTTTAATATTCTTGTGCTTCTTTTTTTTTTCCTCAGCACAGTGCCGCTGACAGCTCTGACTGTCAGAAATGTAGCACAGAGCCAAGGAGGAGTTTAACTGTCCTGACAGGCGGGGTAAGAAGGCACCTCGGACTGGAACAAAAATAATAGGGGCGGTTGCAGCACCGGGACCCGGGCACCCACCAGTAAAGGTGGGGCATATACCCTGGGTGCGTGGTGCTCCCACAAAAGCTCACCAAGCTAAAACATGCAGGGCTCCAGTATTCCTTACCAGGGGAGCCTCTGAGAGGCATTAATTGGGAGCAGAAGGTGGAGGGCAGCCTCAAAAATTGTACCGTCAGTGTCTGAATTAAGGCAGGGGAGATCAGAAGTTGCTGGCAAGCCGAGATGGTTGGGGGTTATCCCCTCAGTGTCCACTGGAAGCCTCTTCTCCTCCCTCGGCAGAATCCTGGCTGCCTCTGCTTCTGCCTGCTCCACTTACCCCACATTTATTTCCACTTACCAAATGCAAGCAGCCAAGTGGACATTTTGAGGGCTGACTTATAAGCCATCTTCCCATTAGCACCTCTTCTCCTTAGGAGCATCACAGTGTTGGGACCCATCTCTCTGTATACTAGATTCTATAGCATTCTGCTCTATTCAAACGGAGATTCCAAGGTAAAGAATCCTCCTCTGTCAGTGAGATTAAGAAGGTGCTTTCTGTAGCATACCATTCTCTTTCTATGTCCCATTCCATAGCTCTACCCTGCCAGGTACGCTCCCAGCTATCACTCTCTTCCTCCCACTCTCTTCCATCCTTTCCCATTCGTACTCACTCAGAGGGCTCTGACCTGGTTCCATGCATCTAGCCCATGACTCCCTGCAGATTGTTTCAGAGGCAGGGCTGCTGAAACAAGTACACCCACCCCCCCCCCCAAAAAAAAACAGGACATGCAGAGAAAAAACAAGATGGGGACTCCAGGAAAAGAAGCTATGCTGACATGGGGATAAGCCAGGAATGGAAATTACAGTAACAGGTAACAGATTTCCATATTCCTGGCTCACCTCATCCCAACATACTGTTGGACGAAACCCCAGCTGGCTGTTTTGCAGATGCTGTACACTTACATTTAGGAATAGGTCACCCAAGAAGCCGAAATTTCTCCAATGGAATGAGTTTACACAAGTCCTGCTTTAGGTAAACTGAGTGGATTACCTTAAAAATCCCAGATGAAAAGCCGGGTGCATGGTATCCTGGTGAATGAGAAACTGTTGGTGCTATTAATTGACACACATGACAAATTTGCACACATTTGGCAGCCCTGGTTGGAATATTTCCCTCTAACACAACCACCTACATTCTTTCTGGAATTGAAACTAAAGAATTTGGATCAACATACCTAAAATGAACCTCGGGGACAGAGATAGCCTTCCCCTGAACCCACCCCCCCCCCCCTTTTTTCTTTTCTTTTTCTCTTCTTTTACCCTTTTTTTACTTCTTCCCACTCTCTCCGCTAAAGCACCACCCTTTTCTCTTTTTCTTTTTATGCCCTTGAGCAAGAGAAAAAATTCAAAATAAAGATCAGCGCACGTATATATTGAATAGCTGCATGCAATAAAGGAAAACACACTACCTTCAGTTCACAAATACTAAAAAATTGCAGCACTTCTAAAAATCATACATCATAAAACATCAAATGATAGTGCAATAGTTAACATTAGGGTAATGATACCCAAAAAAAAAAGTCTATAAAAAGTCCAACTGTGTCCCTCCTTCACACAAAATTATAAAGTCTTTGACCAAAAGCTGAAAGGCTCTGTATACCTATGAAGATACCTGTGTAGATTTTCAAAGAGCCTGTTTTTGTTGAAGAATGCTTACAACTCTTTCACCATCATACCAAGAAAAAATTATGAATAATGTTCAAAGTGCAGTATGTTATTTGAATGTTAGCAAAGCTGATAGGAATAGAGCACCCGTGATGAAAACAAACGTAAAAATCCAGTGCTTCACTCCATCATCCCCACAAGCAGTGCAAACTCACCAGATGATTAATATCAATGAGCCTATCACCATCATATAAATGCTACAAGTGGTAGATCGACTTCCACAACATAGATTAAAAGACACTCACTTGTGAAACACCACCACGATCGGTACTCCCTGCTACGGAAGGCGACGGGAGTGGGGGGACGTCCCCTCCCGCTCGCTGGCATAACGGCAGAGCGGCTGCTGAGCCATATCAGTTGTTATCTCCAGAAAGCCGACCGCCGGCTCTAAAAAAACATACCAGGTTGATGCCTCTAGCTGCACGCATCACCCAGGTACAACCACTTCTTCAAGCAAACGTACAGGTATGTCGGTTTGCGGGAAGTGGTAATATAAGAAGAATATAAGATTAATATAAGACTAAATCCCTCAATGTCTCCCCAATAAAGTCAGTCATCTAGACCTGTCACAATACAGGAGGTCTTCATAAATATTGTGTCAATATTGGATATCCAAGCCTTATATGCTTGAGAGACAGATGTCAAGGATTTAATAGGGTGACTGGCTAAGCTTAATGCAGCGTAAACTTTTTTTAAGATTGAATCTGTTCTTCGATCCATTGGATCCTTGAATGTAACAGATTGATTCAGAGACACATGACATTGTAAAGCCACATCCACTGCCAGAGGGGAATCCCAGAAGGCAGAATCTGATACAATCAAAGGATATAAATTCAAAAATTGATTCTGTAAATTAATCTTACGTCGCTTCTCCTATTCCATTACAAGTAACTCTTTCATTTCCAACATAAGGGCAAATTTGGGACCTTTCTTCTTCAAACATAGTAAATACTGTATCTGAGTAACTTTTATCAACATTAAACCTCATTTGTCACATAGTCACCCAATAAAACAGTGCATTGAGGTCGCTTGTAAGTTGGAGACATCCTGTAAGGACGTTATTCCACTGCAAAGCTTGGTGTCATCTGCAATGACTGAAATGGTACTTTTTTTTACAGACCCTATATCATTTATAAAGATAATAAAAAGTAAGGGTCCCAACACTGAACCTTGGGGTACATAACTATTAACCTTAGACCATTCAGAGTAAGAATCATTTACCACTACTCTCTGAATTCTATATTTTAGCCAATTTTCTATCCATTTACAAACTGATCTTTCTAAGCCTGTAGACTTTACCTTACACATTAGCCGTGTGTGGGGAACTGTGTCAAACCCTTTGCAAAATCCAAGTATACTACGTCCACAGCCACCCCTCTGTCCAAGGTTTTACTTACCTCCTCATAAAAAGAAATCAGATTTGTTTGACAACTTCTGTCTTTCATGAATCCATGCTGTCTTTTGCTTAACCACTTGCAGAGATTCTGCACTTTTGGGTTTTGCTGATGTCTGCCGGGACCCGCTGATCGTTAGGTACACTGACAGACTGCCAGTCTGCCTATGTAAACAAAACAGATTGTCTTTCTGTCAGTACAGAAGACATGGATCCTGTGTTTCTGTAAAGCAGAAACACCGATCCATGTCTTCCACTAGTAAAAGCACCTCCCCTGCTACACTAAAACATTAGCTAGGCACAAAGTTAACCCTTTGCTCAGCTCTGATGTTAACCCCTTCTCTGCCAGTGTCATAAGTACCAAAAAAGTGTCAAAAGTGTCTGTTAGGTGACCAACTTGTCGGCCCCAATATCGCAGTCCTGCTATAAGTTGTTGATTGCCTTCATTACTAGTAACATAAATAAATAAATAAAATAAATAAATAATTTAAAAAAATACCAACGATTGAAGATGCTATGACTTTTGCGCAAACCAATCAATGTACGCTTATTGGGATTGTTTTTACCAAAAATATGTAGCAGAATACATATTGGCCTACATTTTTTTGTTGGATGTGTTTTATTGCAGAAAGTAAATAATATGGTTTTGTTTTTTTCAAAATTTTCGGTCGTTCTTTGTTTCTAGTGCAAAAAAAATGCAAAGGTGATCAAATACCACCAAAATAAAGCTCTATTTGTGGGGAAAAAAGAACATACATTTTATTTGGGTACAGTGTCGCACGACCTAGCAGTTTTCAGTTAAAGTAACGAAGTGCCGTATCTCAAAAAATGGCCTGGTCAGGGAGAGGGGTAAACCTTCTGGAGGTGAAGTGGTTAAAATATTTTTTCCAGCAAGAACTCACCTATGTGGTCTATTGTTAAACTTGCCAGTATCTTCCAGACTATAGAAGTTAAACTAACAGGTCTATAGTTACTTGCAAAGACTTTGATCCCCTTTTTAATATAGGCCCTACATTGGCCCTACGCCAATCCAGGGGTACTATCCCAGTCATTAAAAAATCCCTAAACATGCAAAACAATGTCTTTGAAATGACAGAGCTTAATTCTTTTAGGATCTGTGCATGGATGCCATCTAGTCCAGGTGCTTTTTTCACCTTTATTCTGTCTAAACATTTTTAGCCCCTATAAATTTTGAGCCATTGTGGTTCATTTGGGGCTGTGTCAATATTATCCCCATTATGGACGTGGGCTCCCCCATGCTCCTTTGTATACACAGAGCTGAATAATGTATTTAATAAATGTGCCTGCTCTTTGTCCCCAGTCACGCACTCCAGATTATTCTGTGAAGGGTCAACATGCGCAGACCTGACCTTTTTACTATTAATATATTTGAAAAAAAAAAATGTTGGGGTCTGTCTGTCATACTGTCTTTTGCAATCTGATGTTCGTTGAATTTTTGCAGCCTTGATTTCCTTTTTGCATATTCTGTTATATTCTCTGTAACATGTGAACATTGATACAGTAATTGTTCCTTCATTTTTGTACTGTTTAAAAGCTCTTTCTTATTAAACATAGGTTTTCTTTTTTTTAGCCTTTTAAACCTATTGCCCATGGGAATATATTTTGCAGTGTGTTCACATATAGTCATTTTGAAGAATTCCCATTTCTGTTCTGTGTTCATCGATTCCAATATTCTCTCCAAGTCTTGGAGAGCAGCCCTCAGCCTTAGAAAATGTACTTGGTTAAAATTAAGTGTTTTTAGATTTCCTGTATGTGTTTGTTGCTTATAGCTCACGTTAAACGAAACCATGTTATGGTCACTGCTACCCAGATGTTCTTTTATATAAATATTGGTAAAAAGCTCTGCATGGTTTGATACTACCAGCTCCAGCAGAGCATCATTCCTAGTGGGGGCCTCTATGAACTGGACCATAAAATTGTCTTGTACTAGGTTGTGTAACATGGGAACCTTCTTATCACCTGCAATAGCCCTCCTCCCATTTTTCCCAATTCCACTCACCAAAAGGAACTGACCCCTGTCTGACCTGTCTGCCCCTTTATAATCTAGTTCTCCCTCCCCCTTTAATCCTCATTTAAATACTCCTCCAGCCTTCCCATAAACCTCTCGCCAAGCACAGCAGACCCCCTTCCATTTAGGTGCAAACTATCTTTAGCATTTAGGTTGTACCCCAATGAAAACTCAGCCCAGTTCTATAGAAACTGCATTTAATTATCTAATTTCCCCCTGTGTTGTGCATGGTACAAGCAATATTTCAGAGAATATCACCTTGGAGGTCCTTCCCTTCAACTTACAGTCTAGTTCTTTAAATTGATTCCTTAGGAGCCTCCAACTTCCATAATTCTGTCATTGGTTCCAACATGAACCAAGACCGATGGGTAATGCCCAGCCCCTCCCAGTAATTTATCAACCTGGTCCACCACGTGCCTAACCCTGGCACCAGGGAGACAGCAAACCATTTGGTTGAGGCAAACCTGGCAACAAATATTCTGATTATAGAATCCCCTATTACTACCAGCTGTCTAGGTCTTCCTGCTCTACCCTCACCACCCCTACTAGATGGACTGCTTGTCTGGCTGTTAGGGATAGCAGTGACATCTAGGGCTGACACCTCTGAGCTTGCCACCCCCACATCTTCACCCAACTTGGCAAATCTGTTTGGGTGCTCAAACCCAGGGCTGGCCTTCCTTTTCTGTGAGCACCTATCACTCCATCCGACTACAGTAACCCATCTCCCTACCTGATAATCCTAACTTACCCCTCCACCCTCCACATCAACCCTTCTAACCACCTGCTTAGTAAACAGAGGACCCCTTTCAAGGTTGTCATTTCTGCCCAGTGTTGCAGTTTGCTCCTCCAGATCTCTTATGTGAGCTTCCATAAGGGCAACCCATTCACATTTGTCGCAGAGGTATCCATCCTGGAGTTGTTGCTGCATTGTTGTAAACATGTGGCACACTGTGCACTGCAGGCCTTTAAGTTTGCTAGCGTGCATTATCCAAGTTAAAAAATTAATGTTGCTAACACAAAATTTCAAATGTTATTTAAAGGTTGGAAGACTCCTGTAATCCTATAATCTCCAGTTTTTAACTCACCACTTACCGTGTTTCCCCGAAAATAAGCCCAGGTCTTATATTAATTTTAGGTACAAAAAATGCATTAGGGCTTATTTTTGGGGGTGTCTTATTTGTCCCCTGTCTTTTCTCCCACTCTCCCTCCCTGTCAGCTGAGGAGTCAACATCCCTGTAATATCCAAAATAAACTCTAGGAAAAGTCTTTGTAAAATCATTTAATCTGCTTTGTAAATGGATTATATAATGTCCAGTCTATGTCTTTATAAAATGTTATAGAAAATACCTTACGTATTTACAGCATTGCTGGGTGCTCACATGACCCGCCGAATCTCTTCTTTCCCACTCCAAGCAGTGCCGAAGGAGATGCCGGGATCCCGGCTGACGTCAGCCCTGCTCTGAGCACTGCAGGGGGAGGGGCCATTGACGTCAGCCGGGAGAAGGAGGAGAGCCCTGGCAGGTCACATGAATGCCCACCGGTGCTGTAAATAAGGTATTTTTTACAATCCTGTTACATACAAACACACTGGACATTATATAATTATTTTACAGCACAGATTACATGATTTTATAAGGATTTCAACTAGGGCTTATTTTCGGGTAGGGCTTATATTGCAGCAATCATAGGAAACGGAGATAGGTCTTATATTTGGGACAAGTCTTATATACGGGGAAACACGGTAGTCAAAGTTCTCACTTGCCAAAGTTCCAGCAAGCAAAGGGTGAGCAAGCTCATAGTGAGTACTAAAGAAAGTTATATGGTACCTGGAGCACCTGTGACCAAATTACCACTCCCAATTATTAGCAAACTGAAAGAAGGAAAGAAAAGAAATGCTATTTAAAAAGTGACAGAAAAGGTATTAAAAAGCTTTCAGTAAAGACCCCAAAGAAACTAAAAAACTGTGACCACAGCAATCACTAGCAGTTAAAAGCAAAACTGTTTTTTCACTCAAGTTTCCCACTCTTCAGCTTCCAACCAGCAAAATGTGGTAAAAATAAAATCAAACAGGCATAAACAAAACAAAAAAAAACATTATCCTACCAGGCAATACAGCAGCTAATTAAGCTACACTATACCAATCACCCCAGCACCACAGATTACCCACCAACATCAAGGTCTCCCAAAATCCAGGAAAGGCTAAACCTGGATGGGAAAGCAGTAGGGAGACAGTTTACTTTGATGCAAGAAATGTAAAAAACATAACAAAGAGGTGGCATGGAGCAAAAACCAAAAAAAGAATGTTGGTCTACAGAACTCACTTTCTTTCATCAATTAGAAGGTAGTCTAATTTGGTCAAGGGGGCAGAGCTGACCCGTAGTATTGTGATATTAGTGTAAGCCAGGAAAAGACTTTACATTTTCTTCCAATCCCTACACTAGGACTGACTACATGTTTACAAACCAGTTTTTATTACCATATCTTTCTGACTACTTTATACATGATCCAATGATGCTCTTTCAAAACCCTCACTTTCTTTAGCTGTCTTATAGATTAATAGGATTCTTGCTGTCTGATTATGAAATAGTTGCATCATCTTCTGACACTTTAGAACAGGGGTGTCAAACTCGATTTCATCACGGGTCGCATCAGCAGTATGGTTGCCCTCAAAGTCCCGGTTGTATCTGGGGTGCGCTACGTACTGAGTGCAGAATTCAGGGAAGCGTTACGTACAGTGTGCAGATTTCAGGAGTGCACTATGTACAGAATGCAGAGTTAAGGAGTGCGCTACATACAGAGTGCGCTATGCACAGAGTGCAGATTTCAGGAGTGCATTACGCACAGAGTGCAGGGTTCAGGGGTGTTTTTTGCACAGACTGCAGTTCCAGGGGTGCCCTATGCACAGAGTGCAGAGTTTAGTATGTACAGGATGCAGGGTTCAGGAGTGCATTATGTAAAAAGTTCAGAGTTCAGGGGTGTGCTGGGTACAGAGTGCAGGGTTTAGGAATGTTCAATGCACACTGTGCAACACCAAAATCCAACTCCTTCCTCCCATAGTTTACCCTCATCTCTCTCTCCTACCTGGCCCGGTTCTAGTACCTCCCTGTGCAGGCGGTTTTAGTATCTCCCTGTGTAGGTGGCTCTGCCTCGTCTTGCAGGGAGATTGTTCTAGAAATCTGTCCCCGCTTTGCCCCACAGTGAGTGCGTGCAGGGACTTGGGAACTGCTTAGAGTAAAGCTTTCTGTTGTAAACACAGAAGGCTTCTGTGTTTAAAAGTGACAGTGGGGAGGGGGAGTGGAGGGTTAGAGCCGCAGGTGGCGGAATGGAGTTCTGCCATGTTCCAGCTGAAAAACTGTGTGCGAGGGCCACACGACAAGGCCTGGGTGCCGGATTCAGCCTGTGGGCCTTGTGGTTGACGTACAGTATGTGCTTTAGAACATAAGGAGGAAAATGGTATAAAGTGTGCTACTCTTTTTTTACATCTACATGTGCTAGATACATTGAAAAATAAAAGAGCCTAAATAAGTAATGAAGGTATTAAATAAATAAAATGTTTGATACAAATATCATATTTATCAGGTAAAATGTGTCAAAAAGTGCCAGTGCCTGAATTAAAGTGCAATCCATGACTCCATAAAAACAATATTCATTAAACATTCAAAAATCCATTGTGATATGCAAGTGCAAAGTTTTCATCAAAAAATTGATTGGTGTATAGGTCAATCACATCCTCTGATGATCGATGCTAGTGCTCTTAAAGTGACAGTGCAGTGATATTCCAATTCAATTCACTCCATGTGCGCTGTGCCCCAAACCCAATGGGTCCAGACGCACCAAATGTAGTTGACTTCTTATGGCTTATGCCAAAAGGTATCAAAAGAAAGCTTTCCACAGCTCTGCTGTGCATGGCTAGGCATCCTTAATGCTGTTTCTTTTTACTCAGATCAGTTGAAGCTCAACATGTGTATGAGGCAGAGAGGGATATCATCGCTCAAAAACATTATTAAAACACATCAACACATCATAAAAAACTACTCACATTGTTAAGTGCCTTCCTGGTACCCAGTAATCATCTGCCTGTATTTTTTGAACAGTAACTGCCGCTGGCCGCCACTCATACGGGTTTCGTCTCTCAATTAGACATCATCAGGCAGATGATCCCTGGGTGCCAGGGAGGCACTTAACAATGTGAGTAGGTTTTATAATGCGTTTTTGTGTGATTACAGGATGTGATTGATATATGCACCAATCAATTTTTTTTTTATAAAAAATTTGCATTTGCTTATCACAATGGACTTTCTTGTTGAATGTTTAATGAATATTATTTTTATCGAGTCACAGATTTTACTTTAATTTAGGCACTGGCACTTTTTGGCACATTTTATTTGAATAATATTTGTATCAAACTTTTTATTTATTTAATACCTTCATTACTTTTTTAGGCTCTTTTGTTTTTGGATATATCCAGCACATGTACATGTAAAATAGAGTAGCACACTTTATACCGTTTGTCTCTTACAAATCAATGCATCTGCATTGAGAAAGTGCAGCTGCCCTTAGTGTGTTTCTAATTAACATTGCACAGGTGTTTTTATGAAGAATAATTTAAAAATAATGCACCTAAGGCTGGCCATACACTATACAATTTTCTTATTCAATTTCCTTTAGATTTACCTTAAACTATGTAGTGCAAGGGCCTGTCTGATTACATACAAATTGAAAGTTTGTAGGTTTGACCCTATATTACATGGTTTTGGTAAATCTAAAGGAAAGTTGAACAAGAAAATTGTATAGTGTATGGCCAGCCTAAGACCTCTTTCACACGGGCGCACCGCCCAACGGAGTCCGTTCTGCTCAGCGGGGGATCGATCCGCCGATCTCCGCTGAGCAGGTGGATGACAGCTCCATCTCCGCTCTGTGTGCGGAGACGGAGCTGTCAGATCCCCGCTGTCCTCTATGGGGGAATCGGATGAGAACAGACCGCCTGTCTGTTCTCATGCAATCGATCCCATCCGATCCGATCCTCCAGACGGATGGAAAATAGGGTTTTCATCCGTCCGGATTTCACGGACAGGATCGGATTGGAGAGCGGTGGGTGTCAGTGGACATGTCTCCGCTGACATCCGCTGCCCCATAGGGATGCATGGAGCATCCGATCAGGTCCGCCTGAAAAACTGACAGGCGGATCGGTTCGCCCGTGTGAAAGGAGCCTAAAGAGATGTCAATTGTGGTTGTCTGGGCAGCACACAAGGCAATCATTAGAAGTTAGATTGTAAAACTTGTTGAAGACAAAAGATCCTGGAGAGTTGCAAATATGAATCAGCTGATCCAATAAATCAGAGATCTTAAGAAGGACTATGAAATAAGGGCAGCATCTAGTAGACAGAGAAGTGTGTGTGTGTGTGTGTGTGGGGGGGGGGGGGGGGCTACAGTGCTGCCTTGCTGAAGTTCCTTAATGGAATTGGGAACACCCACATATTGGGCTGCAACCTGGGGTGGAGCTGACAGTCAACAGACAATGTGGCCATGGAACAGCTCCATGCACTTTCTTAGAGCAGAATTAAACCCCAAACCAAAATATATTAGATTTCAGCTTACCAATCATCAGATGTGATGGCTGCAATAATCTTTTTTTTTTTTGGCTTTTTTCCATCTGTTTTCACTGGGTGATCTGGCCACTAAGATACCTCTTGTATTAGAGTGCCCCCCCCCCCCCCCCTGGATGAAGGAGCACAGGGTGGCACATTTAGACAGCAGCATTGCTAATCTGAGGAAGGAGAGTGTTAGATGAACTAGCAGATTTATATACACTAACAAATTGAAGCCAAATTCCAGCCAACACTTTATAAGCAGTTTTTTTTTTTTTCATTTTGAAATAAATAAAGGTTTTACATAAATAAAACTGACCATTCGAAGCACCCCTGAAGTGTTGAATGGGTTGTACCTGTAACTTATACATATACAAGAGAGGTTGTTCTTTTGGAAAACAACAGACTTACTGGTCAGATCACCAGATGAAATAAGAAGAAAGAAAGCCTAAAATAAAAAATAAAAAAAGGAATGTAGACATCACATCTAAGAATTGGTAAGCTGCAATATAATTAATGTTTACTTTTGTGTTTAATACCGCTTTAAAAATGTAAAAATCGTGGTGATACTTCTTCTTTAAACAACTGAGATAGATATGCATTGGTCCAAACAAAATTTCAGTGTAAATTCAAATAAATCTGCCAAAAACATTTACAAATGTATAAAATATCCATTATGCATGATATTTGTTCTACTACGATTGCCCTCGCATCCAGCCCTTCGGATATGGTGTCTGGATTTCATGCATATTGTAAGGTGCTTTATGATTTATGACTGTTGACAGAGATTCCTATCTTGGCACATGCCATATCCTTTAGTTACCAGTATCTGTTACTCCTCGTGAGATTATTACAAAAGCACTAATGCATTTTAATCATTTGTTCAAGATAGAGACTGTATGAGACTAAATGAACCAACCGCATAAGTAATCCTTTTCTATGTAAAAAAAAATATAGTACCTTGCCCTCTGGGGATTTTATTAACCACTTCTGGACTTTTTCTGACACTTGAGGTGTACAAGTTAAAAATCAGTTTTTATATGCTATAAAATTACTTAGAACCCGCAAACATTATATATAGCGGTGTGTATATATATATATTTTTTTTTTTTTGGCAGAGACCCTAGAGAATAAAATGGAGACTGTTGCAATATTTTTTTATCACACCGTATTTGCGCAGCAGTCTTACAAACGCAATTTGTTTGGAAAAAATTCACTTTTTTTTTATTCAAAAATAAGAAAACAGTGAAGTTAGCCGAATTTTTCTCTATAATGTGACAGATAATGTTACGCCGAGTAAATAGATGCTCAACATGTCATGCTTCAAAATTGGGCACACTCGCGGAATGGCGACAAACATTGTTACTTAAGAATCCCCATAGGCGACAATTTAAAAAATTCTACAGGTTACCAGTTTAGAGTTACAGAGGAGGTCTAGGGCTAGAATTATTGCTCTCACTCCAACGATCGCAGCAATACCTCCCATGTGTGGTTTGAACACAGTTTACATATGTGGGTGCGACTTGCGTATGCGATCACTTCTGCACGCAAGCTAACGGGGACGGGGCGCTTTAATTTTTAATTTTTTTCCTATTTATTTTATCTTTTATTTTTTATTTTTACACAGTTTTGTTTTTTTTTTTTTTTTTAATTTTTGATCACCTTTATTCCTATTACAAGGAATGTAAACATCCCTTGCAATAGAAATAAGCATGACAGGACCTCTTTAATGTGAGATCTGGGGTCAAAAAGACCTCACACCTCACATCTACACTAAAAAAAGAAAAAAAAAGTCATTTTTATTTAATCTTGAAAAAAAAAGGGTTCTTTAAATCAGTTGCTAGGAAGCGACTTATGACGTTGCTTGGTCCTACAAGGCCATAGAGTCGAGTGAGGGCCATCTTGCCCTCACTCGACTTCCTGCCTGAGAGAAGAGCAGGCCGGATCATTTTCCCCGCTGCCGGTGGGTCCGGAAAGCTGGGAAAAGACCGTGAAGCGGCGAGAGGGGGGGGGGGAGGCACCTCTCCCGCTGCTGGGACCACCCTTATGATAAAGCAGACCGCCCGCAGTTTCAAAAAATACCAGGGTTATGGCAGATGCTATAACCCCAGTATTTAACGTCAAAGTACCAACGTAGAACTGTGGCCGGCGGTCCGGGAAGTGGTTAAAGCAGTATTACACCCAAAAACAAGCTACTATTATATTGCAGCTAACCAATTATTAGATGTGACAGCTGCATTTGTTTTATTTTTTCAGGCTTCCCTTCCCTTGATCTGGTGATCTAGCCAGTAAGTCTGCTGTTTTTCAACAGAACAAGCTCTCCTGCAAGTGTAACAGTTGTGTTGAGACAAACTGTTTAACACTGACAGGGGTGTTTACAGTGATCATATCTTTATGTTACTCGCGTAAGACATTCCAAAAGAAAAAAAAAGAAAAACATTGCTGTGTTAGCTTCCCTAACTGCAGTGTGAGCTGGAGTTTGGCTTCAATTTGTTATTGTATCTAAATCTGCTGCTCCTCTCCCCTCAGACTGACAATTCTGCTGTCCAAAGCTGCCCCTGTGCTCCTTCATCCAGAGTGGGGGCACTCTAATATTACTGGCCAGATTATTAAGTGAAGACAGAAGGGAAAATGTCTAAGAAAAGAAAACCAATGGAGCCACCACATCTAAGGATTGGTAAGATGCAAAATAATACATTTTTGGTTAGGAATTTAATACTGTCTTAATAAATGATTTTCCTTAAACCCTTGACTTACGCCCCGTAAACACGCCCAGATTGTTGGCCGACCGATCGGCCGTCTTTTGTCCAGTGTTGTTTGTTGTTTGAAATGTGCTCTAGACTTGCACTGGACTTTTGTTGGTCAACAAAACCCAACTTCAGAAATGATGAAATGTGCTGGTTTACTTTCCGTGTGTTTTTTTCTTCTCTGAGCATGCCCAGTCTTGCTCATCAGATTTTTGTCTGCCGAAATCTGTACTGACTGAAGAACAATCGGCCGTTCTGTTGTTGGCCAACAAAAATTTTATAGCATGCACACCAGATAAGTCGCAGTTGGTTGTCGGAAGCATCATACTAACAAGCCTACAATCGGCCGATCGGACGTTGGCCAACAATTTACGGCCAACAATCTGTGCGTGTGTACAGGGCTTAAGGTAACTGATTATGTACCAATCTGTCAATAACTCTTATACGATTTTATTGTGGTAAGTAAATGTTACCCAAAGTATAAATGTCAGTACACACCTTTCCGAGATTTACTCTGATCAGCGCTCTGCATGGCTCTGATCCACTGATCAATGGCTCAGCTTCCAGCTCTTGGAGACAATGGTCAGTCAAGTTTGACAGCCTGGCTATACTAAGAAGCTCAGGCAGGTAGGGAGCTCTGGTCTCCTCATCTTGTCTCACCCACTGGAGTACTGCCTTTGCCCGACTCTGATCTTCTCTCACTTGTAGCAAAGGATCGCCCAAGTACTGAAGCAAGCGCTCCAGAGGCAAAAGTAGGAATTCTTCTTCTTGACATACTGCCTCAAAGTTCTCCTGTAGAAAAGACCAGGCCTTTGCTTTCACCTCAAGACATCCATGTGTTTCACCAAATTCCCAGATGCCTAGGCAGTTGGTAGCATCCATCTGTTGCTGCAAATACCGGATACACACCTTTCGCACAGCAGGAAAATGAAGCTGGTTGGAAATACGGATTAGCCCCTCTACATTGTTCTGGTTAATGGTGAGATGGCCAGTGTAACAAAAATTAATCAGTGTCTCCATTACGTCTGCGTCTATTTCTTTAATCTCTACATGAGCAGAGATGCTGTCCTGGAAGTTTCCAGTGAACATGGTATGGAAATATTGACTGCATAGCGCCAGAACTGCCCGGTGGCAAGGAAATTCCCGTCCCTGGACCGTAAGAGTGACATCCGAGAGTTGAGGGTTGAAACGAAGAGACTGCAGGCCAGACAGAATAGAATCTGAGTGAGATGGAAGGCAGAATTCCAGATCATCGATGTTCCTCACCATGCTTTATTCTCAAAAGTCTTTACCACAGGAGGACAAACATGGAAAACCGTTCTGCAAAAGAGAAACAATGAAAATGAATGACTATGTGTAAAGGAGAGGTGAAATTTCAGGATAGGTGATGCATGAAGCTGAACTTTAGGTAAGACTTTAATTGCATAGTTACATTGGTCTAGCATGGACCAATGTAAATATGCATATCACACACTGGAGCAATTGCTGTGGAAGCTGCAAATCAATGTAGTAGTCAGCGCTACTACAACGATAACAGCAAACGTCAGGGTCCTGTGCCAAGTGGCTTCCCTTCTGCATAGTAACCATAGGGGGTCCCTTGCTGAGCCCCTCCGCCATTCACAGAATGCCTTGTGTGTTTTTTTAATGAATACACAGTGTTTGCTGATTGAATGAGGTGGGGAACATGGCTTCTCATGGTGCCTGGACAAATGCTTGTGACATTCGTCCAAGGAATGTTTTATAAATAGACCCCCAAGTGTGCATACAAAATAAGTTTAGGCTTGCACAAGCCATTTTGTTGAAGTAACATTCTTCCCAAGGGCACCCACCAGGGGAAGCAATTCAAATGTACAGTATCTCACAAAAGTGAGTACACCCCTTTACATTTTTGTAAATATTTTATTATATGTTTTCATGTGACAGCACTGAAGAAATGACACTTTGCTACAATGTAAAGTAGTGAGTGTACAGCTTGTATACTATTAACCATTAATGTCTAAACCACTGGCAAAAAAAGTGAGTACACCCCTAAGTGACAATGTCCAAATTGGGCCAAAAGTGTCAATATTAGTGTGGCCACCATCATTTTCCAGCACTGCCTTAACCCTCTGGGCATTGAGTTCACCAGAGCTTCACAGGTTGCCACTGGAGTCCTCTTCCACTCCTCCATGACAACATCACGGAGCTGGTGGATATTAGAGACCTTGCGCTCCTCCACCTTCCATTTAATGATGCCCCACAGATGCTCAATAGGGTTTAGGTCTGGAGACATTTTTTGCCAGCTTCTTTAGCAAGGCAGTGGTCGTCTTGGAGGTGTGTTTGGGAACATTATCATGTTGGAATACTGCCTTGTGGCCCAGTCTCTAAAGGGAGGGAATCATACTCTGCTTCAGTGTGTCACAGTACATGTTGGCATTCATGGTTGCCTCAATGAACTGTAGCTTCCCAGTGCCGGCAGCACTCTTATGCAGCTCCTGACCATGACACCTCCACCATCATGCTTGACTGTAGGCAAGACACACTTGTCATTGTACTCCTCACCTGGTTGCCGCCACACACACTTGACGCCATCTGAACCAAATAAGTTTATCTTAGTCTGATCAGACCACATGACATGGTTCCAGTAATCCATGTCCTTAGTCTGCTTGTCTTCAGCAAACTGTTTGTTGGCTTTCTTGTGCGTCATTTTTAGAAAAGGCTTCCTTCTGGAATGACAGCCATGCAGAACAATTTGATGCAGTGTGTGGCGCATGGTTTGGGCACTCACAGGCTGACCCCCCACCCCTTCAACCTCTGCAGCAATGCTGGCATCACTCATACATCTTTTTCCCAAATACAACCTCTGAATATGACGCTGAGCACATGCACTAAACTTCTTTGGTCAACCATGGCAAAGCCTGTTCTGAATGGAACCTGTCCTGTTAAATCACTCTATGGTCTTGGCCACCGGGCTGCAGTTCAGTTTAAGGGTCTTGGCAATCTTCCTATAGCCTAGGCCATCTTTATATAGAGCAACAATTCTTTTTTTCAGATCCTCAGAGAGTTCTTTGCCATGAGGGGCCATGTTGAACTTCCAGTGACCAGTATGAGAGAGTGAGAGCGATAACACCAAATTTAACACACCTCCCCAGCGGTTTAGATATTAATGGCTGTGTGTTGAATTATTTTGAGGGGACACCAAATGTACACAGTTATACAAGCTGTACACTCACTACTTTACATTGTAGCAAAGTGTAATTTCTTCAGTGTTGTCACATGAAAAGATAGAATAAAATATTTACAAAAATGTGAGTGGTGTACTCACTTTGGTAGGATACTGTATAGACAGTCACAGCCTGAACATTGCAAGCAACATTAGCAACATTTAGAGCACCAATCCTAGAAAGTGGTCAGACTTTACATTTGTATCTCTCTCAGTACATTTTTTCCTTTAAGGAGCAGTGGGTATCCATTATCTCGAAAAAGAGGTCAAAACTTTTAAATACATTGAATTTAAAGTGTGGCAACTAGCATTTGCAGAAGGACGGGACAACACTGGCTGGCTGTATATTTCCCAGCTCTACTTTATTTGTATGATATTAACATTTATACAGTTGAATACTTCTTAGCATGCTGGTGCACTCACTAACCTCACTAACTATGTAACTATATAACTATGTAACTATGTAACCTGAACAGAATTTTTTTTTTTTTTTCAGTTTTGTATAGTGAACTATAAGGACCTGCTGTGTACCCTTTTTCAAAAGATAAAGTTAAGATGAGAGGGTATAAGCCATCAGGCTGTAAACCTCTCAGAGCGGAACCTCATCTCGCAGTTACCTGTGCTTTGTTTTACGTGCTCTTAATACCGCTTCCATCAATGACTAGAACATTCTCATTTAAATTTCATGACTGCTGTTCAGCTCAGCTCCACATTTTGAAGCCGAGTGTAATTAGTATATGGCATTAAGTTAGCCTCTCTTTTCATAGCTAGTGTACAAAACTTTGTGGCAGATGTCTTTTTTTTCAGAAAAACAAGACACTCCTATACATTTGCTAAAGGAGTTTAAAATGATCTAAAAAAATTCAATTTTATATATTTAAGTGCTTTGTGTTTTTCACTATTTTTTAAATGAATATATAATATACAGTATATTGTTTCTATGAATTAATGATCATTTAAGAAACAGGTGCAATGATCTGCTAAATACATTTACACTCTGATTCATTCAATTCAAGAGTGGGAGAGCAAAAGAAAATGCTACCTAAGCCATCCAAAATAAAAGTTAGAGTTGGTCACTAGGGGCAAACAGCAAATCTATAAAATACTTATAGTTTAATACAAATTAAAGCAATATTAAACCCAAAATCAATGTAGTGCACCCCCTAAGGAGCCGCAAGTATACTGGGATCCCCCACCCTGCACAGCCAGGCACACCGAATTTCCACAGTCACTCCAGAGTCAGAGAACAGTCTGTAATTTAGTTTTTTTTTTTTTTTTTTTTTTATTGAGGGATAATAACATGGATAGAGATAAGAGATTATGGGATGCACACTTAACTTCAAACAAACTTCAGTGACAACTCCTAGTATTTATAGTCTCTATATAAAGCTGCTCTTCTTCCTCCAGTACACACTTGCTTGCAGAACCCAGTTATGTCACCCCATAGTAGTTTCTGTAGCAAAGGCCCATTACAGGCAGGGACTTGCAGCCCCTTTACTTGAAGAACAGATAGGGTGACATAGCTCACACTTTCCCAGCACTTCCTCTCTGTGGGCACTGCTCCCAGCACCACATGTGATCCGATCCAGTCCACTAAATACAGACGGAGAGGATCTGTTCCCCATCCTTCTGGCAAATCAGATGACAATCAGATGGAAACAAACAGGCAGTCCATTTCCATCTGACGGTCCCATAGAGAACAGTAGGTTGTATCCGCTCTGTATAGTGGAGCGGACACGGACATGTCATCTGCCTGTTCAGCAGGGATCACCGGAGAGATCCCCCGCTGAGCAGGCAGATTCGCTTGGACTGATTCTGCTCCATCTGAAAGGGGACTAAAGGTTTACATGAATAAATAAAAAGCTGATCATTGTAAACACCCCTATCAGTGTTAAATGGTTTGTCTCAAAACAACTGCTTTTTATGTTGAAAAACAACAGAAAACAACAGACTTACTGGCTGGATCACCAGGTAAAAATGAAGGAAGGAAAGTCTAAAAAAGGAAAATGAATGCAGCCACCACATCTAAGAATTAGTAAACTACAATATAATAAAAGTTTGCATTTGCGTTTAATACTGCTTGAATACAATCTCAAAAGAAATCTCAACATTGCTCACAACTGATATGGTCCAGAAACAGTAAAGTGCCCTCATATAAATTAGATCAGATATTCATAAGCTATATTTTTATTTTTAGAGACTATTTAATGACTGACTTAGTAGTAGTGGATTGGCACAAGGCAAATGTGTTGCCTATATTAAAAAGTGATCAAAGTCTTCACCCAGGCTTGTGAGTTTCAGAGGTGTCAGAAGCTAAAGATACAAGCTGCGGGGTGTAGCTCTCTAAGAGATTGGATTCACCGGTGGCTGGACTGATAAGTATAATATTCATCTGCTTTTATAGACTGCTTCTTCATTTTATGCCAAGTTATTTTCTGCCCATATACAACCACAATAATTGTCCAAAAGTTTGTAGATACCCAAGTACCACCCCTACCTACAGTATATGAGTTTGTTGGACATGCAATTCCAAAATCTGAGATATGAAGTTGCTCCTCCCCCTTCCTTTTCCACAGCCTCTATTCTTTCAGAAAGACTTTTCACAAGATATTGGTGAGTGCCCATTCAGCCAAAAGAGCACTTGTGAGGTCAGGTACTGATGCTGGACAAGAAGACCTTACCTCGCAAGGTTGGCAGTGCCTGAAGAGGTGGTGCTCGAAGCAGGGGCCACAGAAGAGAAGTAACAAGCTGTTTCACTAAGTTTTGTTTGCTACGCAACAAGGGGCTACAGGTTCTTGCCTGTAAAGAGCTATTGCTACTAATCTGATTGGGAGCTGGTCAGATTACTCTACAGTGATTCAGCTGGTACAAGCAAGTGTGTGAAGGAGGAAGCTGAGGAGATTGTATATAGTTGTTAAAGCCAAGTGGGCATCCCATAAACTCCCATCCCTATCCAAGATATTAACCCTCTAATAAATAACAAAACAAAGTCACAGGCTGTTCTTTGACTATGGTTGCTTGTGAAATTTTGGTGTGCATGGTTGATCAGGAGTAGGGTATCATAGTTCATCTGCGGCTCTTGCAGGGGTGCGCTACATATAATAAAACAAGTGTCACCGTAAAAATATAAACTCAGTGAACAGTGTCAGTAGAGCAGTGGATGGTGTCAATAGAGCAGAGATTGGTGTCAGTAGGGCAGTGGACGGTGTCAGTAGAGCAGTGGACGGTGTCAGTAGAGCAGTGGACGGTGTCAGTAGAGCAGTGGACGGTGTCAATAGAGCAGTGGGCCGTGTCAGTAGGGCAGTGGTCAGTGTCAGTCAGTAGAGTAATGGACGGTGTCAGGAAAACAGTGGACTGTGTCAGTAGGGCAGTGGACGGTGTCAGTAAGGCAGTGGACGGTGTCAGTAGGGCAGTGGACGGTGTGAATAGGGCAGTGGACGGTGTCAGTAGAACAGTGGACTGTGTCAGTAGAGCAGAGGTTGGTGTCAGTAGGGCAGTGGACGGTGTCAGTAGAGCAGTGATTGGTGTAATGCCCCGTACACACGTGCAGATTATCTGCAGACTTTTGTCTGCAGACTTACCTTTTCTATGTAGTGCAAGGGCCTGCCGGATTGCATACAAATTGAAAGTGTTTAGGTTTGACCTCATATTATATGGTTTTGGTAAGTCTGCAGACAAAAGTCTGCAGATAATCTGCACGTTTGTATGGGGCATTAGTAGAGCAGTGGACTGTGTCAGTAGAACAGTGGACTGTGTCAGTAGAGCAGAGGTTGGTGTCAGTAGGGCAGTGGACGGTGTCAGTAGAGCATTGATTGGTGTTAGTAGAGCAGTGGACTGTGTCAGTAGAACAGTGGACTGTGTCAGTAGAGCAGAGGTTAGTGTCAGTAGAGCAGTGGACGGTGTCAGTAGAGCAGTGATTGGTGTTAGTAGAGCAGTGGACTGTGTCAGTAGAACAGTGGACTGTGTCAGTAGAGCAGAGGTTGGTGTCAGTAGGGCAGTGGACGGTGTCAGTAGAGCAGAAATTGGTGTCAGTAGGGCAGTGGACAGTGTCAACAGAGCAGAGGTTGGTGTCAGTAAAGCAGTAGTCGGTGTCACTAGAGCAGAGATTGGTGTCAGTAGAGCAGTGGACGGTGTCAGTAGAGCAGTGGTCAGTGTCAGTAGAGCAGAGGTTGGTGTGAGTAGAGCAGGGATTGGTGTCAGTAGGGCAGTGGACGGTGTCAATAGAGCAGAGGTTGGTGTCAGTAGAGCAGAGATTGGTGTCAGTAGAGCAGTGGACAGTGTCAGTAGAGCAGTGGACGGTGTCAGTAGAGCAGTGGACGGTGTCAGTAGAGCAGAGGTTGGTGTCAGTAGAGCAGTGGACGGTGTCAGTAGAGCAGAGGTTGGTGTCAGTAGGGCAGTGGACGGTGTCAGTAGAGCAGAGGTTGGTGTCAGTAAAGCAGTAGTCGGTGTCACTAGAGCAGAGATTGGTGTCAGTAGAACAGTGGACCGTGTCAGTAGAGCAGAGGTTGGTGTCAGTAGAGCAGTGGATGGTGTCAGTAGAGCAGTGATTGGTGTTAGTAGAGCAGTGGACTGTGTCAGTAGAACAGTGGACTGTGTCAGTAGAGCAGAGGTTGGTGTCAGTAGGGCAGTGGACGGTGTCAGTAGAGCAGAAATTGGTGTCAGTAGGGCAGTGGACAGTGTCAACAGAGCAGAGGTTGGTGTCAGCAAAGCAGTAGTCGGTGTCACTAGAGCAGAGATTGGTGTCAGTAGAGCAGTGGACGGTGTCAGTAGAGCAGTGGTCAGTGTCAGTAGAGCAGAGGTTGGTGTGAGTAGAGCAGAGATTGGTGTCAGTAGGGCAGTGGATGGTGTCAATAGAGCAGAGGTTGGTGTCAGTAGAGCAGAGATTGGTGTCAGTAGAGCAGTGGACGGTGTCAGTAGAGCAGTGGACGGTGTCAATAGAGCAGAGGTTGGTGTCAGTAGAGCAGTGGACGGTGTCAGTAGAGCAGTGGACGGTGTCAGTAGAGCAGTGGACGGTGTCAGTAGAGCAGAGATTGGTCTCAGTAGAGCAGTGGATGGTGTCAGTAGAGCAGAGATTGGTGTCAGTAGAGCAGTGGATAGTGTCAGTAGAGCAGAGATTGGTGTCAGTAGAGCAGTGGATGGTGTCAGTAGAGCAGAGATTGGTCTCAGTAGAGCAGTGGACGGTTTCAGTAGAGCAGAGATTGGTGTCAGTAGTGCAGAGATTGGTGTCAGTAGAGCAGTGGATGGTGTCAGTAGAGCAGAGATTGGTCTCAGTAGAGCAGTGGGCGGTGTCAGTAGAGCAGAGATTGGTATCAGTAGAGCAGTGGATGGTGTCAGTTGAGCATAGATTGGTGTCAGTAGGGCAGTGGATGGTGTCAGTAGAGCAGAGATTGTTGTCAGTAGAGCAGTGGACGGTGTCAGTAGAGCAGAGATTGGTCTCAGTAGAGCAGTGGATGGTGTCAGTAGAGCAGAGATTGGTGTCAGTAGAGCAGTGGATGGTGTCAGTAGAGCACAGATTGGAGTCAGTAGGGCAGTGGACAGTGTCAGTAGAGCAGAGATTGGTGTCAGTAGAAGAGTGGATGGTGTCAGTAGGGCAGTGGATGGTGTCAGTAGAGCAGAGGTTGGTGTCAGTAGAACAGTGGATGGTGTCAGTAGGGCAGAGCTTGGTAACAGTAGGGCGATGGACGCTGTCAGTAGTTTTCTATTTTTATTATTTTTTTTTTTACAATGCTTTACAATCGTATTTTTTATTAATTTTTAAAATTTTTAGAAGCCCTGTTGGGGGGGCTTTGTTATAAATATCAGGGGTCTAAACAAGCCCTAATGTCTCACTTTTGAGACAGGGAAAGGGACTGAGGACTAGGGATCGACCGATTATCGGCAAAGCCGATATATCAAAGGCCGATCTGCACTTTTCCCGATGTATCAGAATCGGCCACCAAGGTGACTGATATTGCCAATATTTCGGGAAAGTGCATGTACCGGAGTGATGCCTGCAGCCAACCATAGCCGACGGTCGGCTGTCTTGCAATGACAACCGATGCGTCCGAAAAGCCGATCAACTTTTATTAAAAGGAGCGGGAGGGAAGCTGCCTTACACGGCTCGCCCGGGTCTCCCGTTGCACCGGGAGACCCGGGCAACCAGCCTGCACTGCTGCCGAAGACTCGATAAAAGCCACATTCGGGTCAGGTCTCCATCGGGTCTCCATGTAAAAACCAAACTTGGCGTTTTGAATGCCTTTAAGCGTAGAGGAGGGGTTTGGGGTCTTTTAGACCCCCAGATCCCTCCACAAGAGTACCTGTCAAGTGATCAAAATAAAAAAAATTTTTTTTTTTTAAATGTACGAAAAATATCGGCCAATATCGGCCGATACCTATATGCATTGGCCAAAATATCGGCAACGAAAAACCGATATCGATCGATCACTACTGAGGACAACGTTTTTCCGTCCCTTTCTTTGCGGTCTCAGCTGCACTGCACAGGAAGTAAATGGGAAATGCTCTTTGCTGAGCAGCTTTCTGTTCATTAACAAACTGAAGCATAGTAAACACAGTTTACTGTGCTTCAGTTATGAATGAACACAGTGGGGGAGATTGACTAAAACTGGTGCACTCAGAATCCGATGCAGCTGTGCATAGTAACCAATCAGCTTCTAACTTTGGCTTGTTCAATTAGGCTTCAAAAATAAAATCTAGAAGCTGATGGGTTACAATACACAGCTGCACCAAATTCTGTGTGCACCAGTTTTAGTAAATATTGCCCAGTGAATGATTGGTACTGATCACTGAGTGTGTTCATTCAGGAAAGGAAGAAGAGGACAAGGATTCTTATATTCCTTTCTCTTCAGCCTCAGAGGAACTGAAGATGAATGAACAGGAGTTTATCATTCATAAACTGAAAGGATAACTCCACTTTTGTGGAGAAAAACAAAAAAGCAAAAATATTATAGCCTATATAATTGTGACACAAATCATATTTTAATTGAATGTTATTAAAAATTACTGTAGCACCCTCCTAAGTAGGTGCTATGTAAAAGCATTGTTTGCTCTGCCTGCTTATCAGGGCAGCCTGCTGCATCTGTCCATGTGTGATTCACTTGGTCTGAGGGAGTGTCCCCACTGTGTCCAATAGGGGAGCATGTTGGACAGTGGAGGAAACCCAGCCAATGACACACAGGCTTTTGTGGCTGTCCCAGAGGGTTGGCACAGGAGTGGTGCATTCTGAGATTGCTGATAAAAGCCGAGGGCACATGTGACAGGGCGTCTTTGGGCAAGAAGCAAGGTCCCAAGAGGAGGCTGACGTCCGTCTCTCCTCCTGTCAGCAAGGAAGGTGGTCACAGGCAGTCGGCCTAGTGGACCAAGTGTGTGATGCTGAGCCAGGAGGTCCACGATACTGACGATACTGGAGCTGAAGGCAGAGCAGCCCAGAGAAAAACAGTGTCCGTGAGTACCGGGAAGCTTGCCAGGGGTCTGCCCAGTAAGGGGACCACTCCAGTGGCTAGCATGCACGGGAAGTGAGAAAGGGGGTGCCAGGTTAGGACCCTGAAGAGGAATTAATTCAGGAACATATCTTCTAATTCATGAACATATCTTATACTTCCCTTGAGTGGCAAGGTGAAGCAGCGGCCTTGCCACACACACACTACAGTCAGTTGTCCTCAGAAATTGTGTATAGTTCATAGTTGGAGTATCCCACTCATCCCTTCTCCCATCCAAGTTCTAAAATAAAACACAAAAAAACAAATCCCCTGGACTGTTCATTGTCTGAGCCAAGTCTTAAAGTGATACGTTTTACAGACGGTTGCTATGGGTAACCCAGGGGAATCCAATCTCAGCAGCTCCCTGGGGGGTGGTGCTACATTACCTTTCCATTTCAATCTGCAGCTCTGTCTTTTTCAAAAAATGCAATGCAACATGGCTACCTGGAGGTGTTTTGTACACAGAATGTGTACTGACCACACCCCAGAAACATTATTTCCTGCTTGTGTGATTGGCTCACCAATTTTCCCAGAAGTCTGCCTAAAATGCAAGTCCAATTTCAGGCATCCCCTGTAATAAAAATGTTTTTTTTTTTTAGTGAGATACTTTCAATAGGAAATCATGTCTAAAGGATGCAGGCCCAGCAGATTTCCTCATTGGAGCCCTGCAGGTGTATAGCAGATTGATGATTATGAAACCACTCCCATTAGACTCACGTTCCTAAATGGATAGAGACAAACACACAGGGATTTCTTCAGAATAACAAAAGGTAGGAATCTGCAACAAAGTTTGTAAAAATCTGTGTAATGTACATAATTCACCCAACAGGGAATGTTTTTCCTCAACAAAAGTGGAGTTACACTTGAAGCATAGTAAACACAGTTTACCATGCTTCAGTTATGAATGGACACAGGAGTACTCAGTACCGATCACTCATTGTGTTCATTCAGAAAAGGAAGGGGTCGGCAAACTACATGTTTACCAGCCCCTTTATCTACTCTCTATCCAGAACATCCCTCTGTATACCTACAGCAGCTAGCAGGAGAGGGAGGCCTCCAGCACTGTGTGTGGGGGGGGGGGGGTACACAGGGGGGGCACACAGCAGGGGGAAATTAGAAGTGGGCAGGACAGGGAGGGGCATCGGTGTGGCAGGGGAGTAGTTACACAAACGATGCCCTGTGTGTCTCTCACTGAAGCAGCTGACAACTGGTGGGAGGGAGAGAGAGCCACACAGGGCATTGTTCCTGTGGTTGCCCCTGCTCTCCAGGCCCCCTGTGTGCCTGGGTCCCCTTACAGGAGGACTGATAGTACCCCCTTATTGGTGGTCTTTAGCGGTGGGCATTTTGTGTAACCGATCGACTGTATTTTCTTCCAGCTGAATGTTGGCAGGAGGGAGAGGAGGAGTAGCGGGCATTCAGCTGCTGCAGGGAGGAAAATACAGCTAACTGGTTCCACTAAATACTGCCCTTGGCACACCTTGACAGGAAGATGGTGATCGATGGGTTGCTGACCCCCAATATAGGTTATAAACATATGCATGTCATAATAATGAACAAACAAACATAACCACCGTAGAACAGATATACAGTGCCTTGCGAATGTATTCGGCCCCCTTGAACTTTGTGACCTTTTGCCACATTTCAGGCTTCAAACATAAAGATATAAGACTGTAATTTTTTGTGAAGAATCAACAACAAGTGGGACACAATCATGAAGTGGAACGAAATTTATTGGATATTTCAAATTTTGTTAACAAATAAAAAACTGAAAAATTGGGCGTGCAAAATTATTCAGCCCCTTTCCTTTCAGTGCAGCAAACTCTCTCCAGAAGTTCAGTGAGGATCTCTGAATGATCCAATGTTGACCTAAATGACTAATAATGATAAATAGAATCCACCTGTGTGTAATCAAGTCTCCGTATAAATGCACCTGCAGTGTGATAGTCTCAGAGGCCTGTTTAAAGTGCAGAGAGCATCATGAAGAACAAGGAACACACCAGGCAGGTCCGAGATACTGTTGTGGAGAAGTTTAAAGCCGGATTTGGATACAAAAAGATTTCACAAGCATTAAACATCACAAGGAGCACTGTGTGGAAGGAGTATCAGACCACTGCAAATCTAGGAAGACCTGGCCATCCCCCTAAACTTTCAGCTCATTCAAGGAGAAGACTGATCAGAGATGCAGCCAAGAGGCCCATGATCACTCTGGATGAACTGCAGAGATCTACAGCTAAGGTGGGAGACTCTGTCCATAGGACAACAATCAATCGTATACTGCACAAATCTGGCCTTTATGGAAGAGTGGCAAGAAGAAAGCCATTTCTTAAAGATATCCATAAAAAGTGTTGTTTAAAGTTTGCCACAAGCCACCTGGGAGACACACCAAACATGTGGAAGAAGGTGCTCTGGTCAGATGAAACCAAAATCTAACTTTTTGGCAACAATGCAAAACTTTATGAACATACCATCCCCACTGTCAAACATGGTGGTGGCAGCATCATGGTTTGGGCCTGCTTTTCTTCAGCAGGGACAGGGAAGATGGTTAAAATTGATGGGAAGATGGATGGAGCCAAATACAGGACCATTCTGGAAGAAAACCTGATGGAGTCTGCAAAAGACCTGAGACTGGGACGGAAATTTGTCTTCCAACAAGACAATGATCCAAAACATAAAGCAAAATCTACTATGGAATGGTTCACAAATAAACATATCCAGGTGTTAGAATGGCCAAGTCAAAGTCCAGACATGAATCCAATCGAGAATCTGTGGAAAGAACTGAAAACTGCTGTTCACAAACACTCTCCATCCAACCTCACTGAGCTTGAGCTGTTTTGCAAGGAGGAATGGGCAAAAATTTCAGTCTCTCGATGTGCAAAACTGATAGAGACATACCCCAAGCGACTTACAGCTGTAATCGCAGCAAAAGGTGGCGCTACAAAGTATTCACTTAAGGGGGCTAAATAATTTTGCACTCCCAATTTTTCAGTTTTTTATTTGTTAAAAAAGTTTGAAATATCCAATAAATTTCGTTCCACTTCATGATTGTGTCCCACTTGTTGATTCTTCACAAAAAATTACAGTTTTATATCTTTATGTTTGAAGCCTGAAATGTGGCAAAAGGTAGCAAATTTCAAGGGGGCCGAATACTTTCGCAAGGCACTGCACACAATCAACCTTCCATTACCCTGCTAGGCCATTCCAAACCCCACCATAAACTCCTTATAATTCATCAGACCAAACAATAATGGCGTTAAAGGCATTATAAACCTTCCTACCTGCACTTTGTGTTTTTCACCTATATAAGATATGCATTGATCATGGAGTTTTATGGTGTTGTTTTTAGCACTGTATGCACAGCCTATAGTGGAGTAAATCTTCACATTCTGGTATCACACCACCTCTGCTATTTGTATGTGTTATATTTTGTATGTTGTAAATTCACCAATAGATTGTGTTTTCTTCAAACAGGCAGTGGAGCTTCTTCTATAAATGCCCATTTGGTCTGGGGAACAGCAGTTTTACTTAATTTATCCCTCGCTTCCCTAAGAGCCAGCGCTCTCCACTTCTTTCTGATGTGTTGGGTTGTGGTCAGGCCCTTGGCATCCTCACTTACAATGCAGAACTGCTGGTCCTGCACTGTATGTTATGACATCAGAGTGCCTGCGAGGAACAGAACAGTGAAGAAAAGCAGCTTTAGGGGATCAGTTGTGCAGTTGGAAGGAACCCTGCAGGAGTAAGAGATAATGTAACTATAACTGCTGTTTTTATTCCCCTAGACAAAAATGGGCATTTAACCCATGCAAAGTGGTGGAAGCCTACTGCAGGGGTAAGTTTTGATTTTAACAAGAGTTCAGCTTCAAACAGTGTTTTGCTCTTGTGTGTAGTTCACATATTTGGTCCCACTAGACAACAGGTAACCAATTATTGGTTTCCTGAAACTTTGTCAAGCCATGCCTGCCTTATCAAAATTCCTTAAAAAACATTTACCTACCACTGCTGTTGTTTCCTTGGTCTTTGAATGCATGAATAAGATGACTGTAGCATTACATTTCAGCTGTAATGGTTTACTGGAAGCTGCCTTTTTTTCTCTTATGTGCTTCTTTTCAGTGTATATTTACACGCACATGAACTTTAATGGTTACCCAGTCTTAGTCCGTAGGGTTCAATATTGATTTGGCCCACCCTTTGCAGCTAACAGCTTTAACTTTTCAGGGAAGGCTGTCCACAAGGTTTAGGAGTGTCTATGGGAATGTTTGACCATTCTTCCAAAAGCACATTTGTGAGGTCAGACACTGATGTTGGACAAGAAGGCCTGGCTCACAGTCTCCGCTCTAATTCATCCCAAAGGTGTTCTATCAGGTTGAGGTGCGGGCCAGTCAAGTTCCTCCACCCTAAACTCGCTCATCCGTGTCTTTATGCACCTTCCTTTGTCCACTGGTTGTCATGTTGGAACAGAAAGGGGCCATCCCCAAACTGTTTCCACAAAGTTGGGAGCATGAAATTGTCCAAAATTTCTTGGTATGCTGATGCTGAAGAGTTCTCTTCACTGAAACTAAGGGACCAAGCCCAACCCCTGAAACACAACCCCACACCATAATCCCCCCTCCTCCAAATGATTTGGACTAGTGCACAAAGCGAGGTCCATAAAGACATGGATGAGTGAGTTTGGGGTGGAGGAACTTGATTGGCTGCACAGAGTCCTGACCTCAACCCAATAGAACACTTTGGGATGAATTCGAGCGGAGACTGTGCCTGACCTCTCAAATTTGCTTCTGGAAGAATGGTCAAACATTCCCATAGACACTCCTAAACCTTGTGGACAGCCTTCCCAGAAGAGTTGAAACTGTTATAGCTGCAAAGGGTGGGCAAACTCCATATTGAACCCTACAGACTAAGACTGGGATGCCATTAAAGTTCATGTGTGTGTGTAAAGGCAGGAATCCCAATACTTTTGCCAATATAGTGTATGTAAGGAACTTTGGTTATATGCTGGACTAGCGAGCAGGAAGCATTTCATCCGCATGGTCCTCAAGGGACAGCATATCTTTGTCTCTTGACAATATTATCAAAGCTACAGGTGGCAAGAACACTCATCTTCCCCAGGGGAGGAAGCCTAAGGAGCAGATTACGAAGTTATCTACCTATCTGCCTGTAGAGAAGCTGTAAGGCCTTCCAAGCTTGACTCCCCATCTATCCAATATATCTTTTATTCAAAGTCTGCCAAATCTTCAGGAAGGTCTTCCTCTGCATAAAAAAGTGTGCCCCTACTTTCTGGAATGGAGGGGGCATCTATTAATCCTTGTGGATGCTTGGACAACTTGTATTCCAGATGCTAGGGTGCAGGAAGTAGTGTCCCATAATTACAAACATGAATCGTCTTCGTCCCCCCCCCCACTCTCCAACCTTCTGTCACCACTCAGACTAGCAGATCTTCATTGGCCATCACTCGTCTTCTGGATCAAGATTTCAGTGCCCCAGCCCTGCAGCTCATTATTCTTAAACTAATAAGGGCATCTTAGACATCTTCATGGGAGATGCAATAATTCACTTTGCACTTAGATTAGAATTAGAAGTTTTAGATTTAGAAATGTGCCTAAATACATATGTGGTTGGCTTCACATTTGATCTTTTGTATTTTTTAGGCTTCATGAATAGTGATTGAAGAAGCTGGCCACACACATTTCAAGCTGTTTCTCATATGAAATGTTCTTATGTATGGCTGGCTAACCCCACTGACAGGATGCCAATTACATTTTTATATTTTCTGCATTGGACTGCTGCCTATGAAGATACCTACATTAGGCCACCAATGATACTATTTTAGAAACATTTCAGTAATAATCTGGAAATGTGCAACCATCTTGTATGACAGCAACAATGTTCAAGGAGGTTGGTATCATCGTTTAGGCGGTTATTCAAATCCTCATCATTCTGTTGGAATACACCCAAATGCAGCTACAAAAAATACTGAGCAATGACTTTTTAAGTGATTGTAAATTGTAAACCATTTTTCTTTTAAATAACATACATGTTTTACTTACCTGCTCTATGAATGAGGACATCTAAGAATCTAGCAGAAAAAATATACTGGATTGATAGTAAATATTGCAGAAAAGACTGCATTTTATTAATGTATCTTTTGCTGAGCTATTCCTTTTATTTTGTTAGTTTTGGCTAAATTTAGGTTTTATTTTTTTTCATGGACTCAAAGAGCCTATGTTAGGACTCTTTTAGATGGGCGGTCACCGGGCAGTAAAAACGGGCAGCTGAGCCACAGTTTTATCACCTCCCAGCTGCCCACATGTATTATGAAATAATAGGTGGATGGGGCTGTTCACATGGCAGCGATGCTTAGTGACTCTAGCATTTTTAACTCAGGGTGCAAAGTTTGACAAGTGGCACCTCTTGTCAAACTCCCACACTAATTTTAATTTGGCCTCACCACAGCCACATGCAATGCATTTATCCTCCCCCTCTGATAAGTGATCAAAACACAGGTCGCTTTTCAGAGGACGTCACACTCCACTGCAAATGTTAAAGAGCCCTTACAGACTATCCATATGTTTCTGCATAGCTGGCAACCCTGTCCCATTAGAACAAGCTGACTTAAAAAAAGAATGATGATAGTAATGATCATGGGTATGAGCAGGCCCTCTGGATCCTTCTGCATTGAATTGTATTGTAATTGTGCTGTCTGCCCTTATGTTGTAAAGCACTGAGAAAACTGTTGGTGCTATATACATCCTGTGTAATAATAATAATGATAATAATAATAAGTATAAAAAAAGATGATGATAATACTACTGACTGAACTGAACTCACCACCTGTCAAGTGCCCTCTGATAAGAGACTGGAATGCAGGTCGCTTTGCAGAGGGCACCACACTCCACTGCAAATGTGAAAGAGCCCTTACAGACTATCCAAACATTTCTTGATAGCTGGCAACCCTGTCCCATTAGAATAAGCTGATTTAAAATGTAAATGATGATATTAACCACTACCACATATACTGCGGCAGGGCGGCCCTTAAACACAAAATCACGTACATATACGTGATTTTATTTTAAGGCTCTAGGGGGCGCGATCAGTGGTGGGATTCAGCCGGTTCGCACCGGTTCCACAGAATCTGTTATTAAAAATTTGGAAGTTCGCCACTTACTGGGACCATCTGGAATCGATCATCCGCTCTGGCTCTCTCTCTCTGCCTGCGGCCACGGCGCTCTCTGTCTCTCTGCTGCGGGGAGGCGGCCGGAGCCCACACACAGCACTACACAGCACTGGTTGCTAGCCTAGAGCCGCTTGGCGACTAGCAACAAATGACGTCACCACTTTCTCCTCCAGGCACAGTCTCCTCCCCAGCCAGAGTCCCAACCTATACACCCCCCCATTTGGCTCCCGCGCAAATGAACTTTATGCACACAGGTGCACTAGGAGAGCCGGAGGACACAGCAGGGTTGTCTGCAAGGCCAGCCCCCCTCCTCCCCCCTGTCATACACAGGTCGCCCTCGAAGTGATATACTGATCGCCCATCCGTGCTGCTGCTGGAGGGAGCCCAGGTGACTGTGGATGAGTGTCCTGCAGCTTAGTCAAGGTGAGTGAGATGACCCCATATCCCCACACACCATCCCATAACCCACACTATCTCCCCTGGGGACAGGGACCCCCCTTCTCCCCAGGGGACAGGGACCCCTCATCTCACCTGAGGACAGGGACCCCTTCTCCCCTGGGGACAGTGACCCCTTCTCCCCTGGGGACAGGGACCCCCATCTCCCCTAGGGACAGGGACCCCCATCTCACCTGAGGACAGGGACCCCCATCTCACCTGAGGACAGGGACCCCTTCTCCCCTGAGGACAGGGACCCCTTCTCCCCTGGGGACAGGGACTCCTTCTCCCTTGGAGACAGGGACCCCTTCTCACCTTAAGGCTTCTCCGTGGCTATCTCCCACCAAGAGCTCTTTCCCTACAGGGAGTCCTGGGGGACCTACTGCTGCCCGACGGGGATGATGAGACCCCTGAGGTGAAATTCACACAAATCAATTTTTTATCATTTTAGGCCAATTTGTTTTCTGCTAAATCTTTTTGGTTAAAAAAATCCCAATAAGCGTATTTTGATTGGTTTGCGCAAAAGTTATCACGTCTACACACTGGGGGAAAGATCGATGTCATTTTTATTTATTTTTTACTAGTAATGGCGGCGATCTGCAACATTTCGGCGGACAGATCGGACACCTTTACTGAAAGTCGGAACTGGTTACTAAAATTTTTGAATCCCACCACTGGGCGCAATCACAGTGGAAGCCAGTTCGTGGGTCCGGCGGCCGCGATTGCCGCCGGCTCCCCGCGATTGTCAAGGAGACTGACTGTAAACAAGGCAGACAGCTGTTCTGTCATACAGAAGGGGAGAGATTGTGTGCTTCTAGCAATCAGGAACACAGATCTCTCTCTTCTTGCAGTCAGACCACTCCCCCCACAGTTAGAAACCACTCCCTAGGAGCACACTTTATCGCCCCTGATCTTAACCCCTTCACCAGTGTAATTTATACAGTAACAGTGTATATTATTTAGCACTGGTCACTGTATTTGTGTTACTGGTTCTGTGTTACTGGTTCCCAAAAAGTGTCACTGAGTGTCAGATCTGTCCGCCGCAATGTCGCAGTCCTGCTATAAAATGCTGATCGCCGCCATTACGAATAAAAATAATAAAAAGTCCATAAATCTATCCCATAGTTTGTAAATGCTATATCTTTTGCGCAAACCAATCAATGTACGCTTTTTGGGATTTCTTTTTTTTACCAAAAATATGTAGCAAAATACAAATTGGCCTAAACTGATAAAGAAATTATTTTTTTTTCTTTTTTTTTATTGGGAATGTTTTATAGCAAAAAAAAAAAATATATTGTTTTTTTTTCAAAATTGTCAATCTTTTTTGTTTATAGCGCAAAAAATAAAAACGGCAGAGGTGATCAAATACCACCAAAGGAAAGCTCTATTTGTGGGAAAAAAAAATACATCAATTATTATTTGGGTACAGCGTCGCACGGCCACGCAATTGTCAGTTAAAGCAACGCAGTGCAGTATTGCAAAAAGTGGTAGTATCGTTAAAAAAGTGCTGAAGTGGTTAATGATCATGGGGATAAAGAAAAAAATAATGATAGATAATACTACTGATCAAGGGAATAAAAACATAGAGGATATAGGACTGTACTGAACTCCAGGTTGAAAAAAAAACGAATCTTTAGAAATAGCTCTAATGAATCATTTATGCTGCAGGTAGGGAGCCAAACCTGTAATCCAATATATCAACATTTCATGATCCATTTAATAATTTTGTACAATATAAAAGAACTATAGCTAGACACAAAGGCACTGTGGAGTGATACCCTCTTACAGTCCTTTGCTCTGTGTCAGGCTTAATTGGTAAAGATGAGTGATGGGTAACAATACGTTCCAGAATAAGCCTGGCATTCTTGTATACAGGATGTAGAAGAGAGGCCATGTATTTCCCATTAGTGCTTGGCTTGCTCTGGAGACAGAGATAAGACATTTTTCTAACTTGGAGTGGAAATAGCCCTGATACTCTATCAGAAGAGTGTTCTAGATATGAAGCCAGACAGACACTCATATAGTTTGTGATTTGTAAAAATATTCTATTGTTTTAGGCTTTATGATAATCTGGGCATGCTATAAAAAGATAAATACACAGCAATATAACTAAAAGGAAAATAATTAGCAGTATATTGGCGAATTTCAATAGAGACATTATAATATGTGACCCCACCCTGGGATGTGATATGTCTCCAGGTTTTTGGATTGAACAAGCTGAAGTTAGAAGCTGATTGGCTACTATGAACAGCTGCACCAGATTTTACACTTTCCCATTTTAGTAAATCATCCCCCAAATGTCTGCATATAGGGCTGCTCATCTGCCCTTAGCTGTATGTGATGAAAAAATCACAGGAACAAACTCTGAGCTCAAAACTTCTGTGTCAGGGGAGAAAGCGCATACAATATAAGGAGGTTTGAATCTGAGAAAGAGCATTTTTCTGTGATGGTAAAGTTGAACAGTAAAAGCTTCTCTTAGGTGTCCTTTTATGAAACGGAGATGACCAGTGATCCTGCTGATCACAGCTCATTTCCGATCATTCTCAGTTTATGAAACAGAAATGATCGGGGGAGAACATGTTCTCCGCTGATCATCTCTTCACACGGGAATCTGTCATTGACAGACACAGAAATGGCCAGGCTATGAAGCTGCGATCCCCGCACTTCACTGGCGATCTGGGTCAGAATTCACACTCCCGGGTTCACCAGCCTGGAGCTTGTGAAGCGGGGAGTGAAGACAGAATCGGGGGAGAACTGAGGGGGAAAAAGGAAGATTATCGACTTCCTTCTTCCTCGTTCAGCCCCCCCGACACAGTAATCATGTCCCCCTGCCATATTTATGTATATATATACATGTATATATATACACACATACATGTAGATATATATTTAATGTGTATATATATATATACAATGTATGTGTGTGTGTATTCAGTGTATATATATATGTATATTTATGTAAGGGGACTATTATTTATTAACCTCGTGCACTCAGCAGTGATAATTTATCACTGCTTGTTAAAGCGCGCCAGGGATTTTCATACTACTGTAATCTCGCTTTGTCTCACGAGATTACAGACGCCCCATTGACTTCTACACAGATCTCAGAGAAAACCGTTCTCCTCTGATCACCCTGGGCAAACTGAAGTTCTCCAATTCATAAAATGGGTGCCAGAGGTGATCATTTTCCCCGGAGAACTGTAGAGAAGCCAAGGGAGAAAAAAATTCACCCGTTCATAAAAGTACACCTTAGCACTGTCCTAGGAGTTTTCCAGTCAGGCTTCATAAGGTGTGTAAATGGCCTACACCTATAGCAAGGGCATCATTCAACCTTGGTAAAAGCTGCACAGTTTGTTTTTATCTACAGACCTCCCTTATCTGCATAGGCAGTTTTTTGGTAAAGGTGAACTATGCCTTTAATGTCATGTAAACTAGACTGCATTGAAATAGCATCCAAACTCAAGGGCTGAAATGTTGATGTGTCAGTAAGCTAGAAATACTAGTCTCTGATATACAAACTGTATGTTCAAATTGTAATCCATAAAAATCCTAACATTTCCAAATAACAGCCCCCTTTATGAGTATGTAACATACTGTACAGGTAGGTAGAATACTGTACAGGTAGGTATTTCATTTTAAAATGCAGTCTCTGGCAGCGATTAAAGAATGTAATATAAAAATAGAGGTACTGTGCCTTTAAATGATAGTTGCAATCAGAGAAAACTGAATATAGTGACTTTAGTAATAAACACACAGTGTGATGACATTCAATATATAATCAAAAACTAATATTGTAATATGATGTGATGTGTGCCAGCAATCCACAGTGCAGACTTTAAACCTTCAGCACTCCAACACCACAGATACAAATTACCTTATTACCAAGAGATCTAACCCCAAGATTAAGAGGTCAGTAATGCTTGTGTGCAGGAAAGTGCCTTAATCCTAGATTCACATGTATGCGGTTGTGGTTAACGCAATTTCAGGCATGTTTTGGGGTGCGTTTTGCATTTTGGGTTTTTTTTTCTCTTTAACAAACTGTGTATTGCTGGTTGTTAAGGAGTGAGCCAGGAACCCGGCCGCCCCAACCTCAACAATCGATGAGTTATCAGCTGTGAGCAGGCTTGTCTGCTCACAGCTGAATGTAAAAACAAGCATTGACGGCAATAAAAAAATCAGCAATAAAACAGCATGAGGTCCCCCCTAATCTATACCAAGCCCTTCAAGTCTGCTTTGGAATTTGAAGGGAACACCATGCCAAATTAGAAAAAAAATGGCGTGGGGTCCCCTCCAAAATCAATACCATACCTTCCGAGCATGCAGCCCAGCAGGTCAGGAAAGGGAGGGGAGGAGTGAGCGCCCCCCCCCTCCAAAGCACCTTGTCCCCACCTGACCATTTCACGGAGGGCACCACAGTGACTGCCAGATGTGAGTTCAGATGTGAGTCACCCTATCCAGCTTGTTCTCATCCAGCCTGTTCTTATCCAGCTTGTTCTTATCCAGCTTGTTCTTAATAAACACCTTTTTAACTGCACTCCAGTGGCGCTTCTCCCCTCTTCATTTTATGGTACACATGGAGCCGCTTCGCTCACCCGGACAGCAGCCCTGAGTGCCACCCAGTACTACTCCCCCATCCACCAGGACCAGTGGATTTTTACATCCCCAATCCCCCCCCCTCCCCTGCACCGAGGTCAGCCCATAAGCACGCACAACAGGCACTTGACCTTTCCATCCCATCCCCTCCAAGGCTCCCCCAGCCTGTTTTAGTGCCAGTGTTTTGATTGACGTATACTTGGCTGTAAGCTTTTACCAGCAGCTACAACAGAGAGGAGCACCCCTTGTGTGCGCCAATAAATATACTCTCTCTTCCCCACCACCCTGGCCATGGTTGTGGGGGACAGCTGAATGTAAAAACAAGCATTGACGGCAATAAAAATATCTGCAAAAAAACAGCATGGGTCCTTCGGGACTGGTATGGATTTTGAGAGGAAATTTTTTAAAAAAATGGTGTGGGGTCCCCTCCAAAATCCATACCATACCCTTATCCAAGCATGCAGCCTGGCAGGTCAGGAAAGGTAGGGGACGAGCGAGCACCCCCCCCCCCCTCCTGAATCATACTAGGCCACATGCCTTCAACAAAAAATATATTTCAAGGTCAGTTTGCACATTTATGACTGTTGCGAAATGTTGTGCAATGTGAACTAAGCATGCCACAAGTACCAAGCAAAGTGACACTCATCTTAGCTTGTGAGCTGATTATGTATGGGGGGCTGAGGAATAGTAGTGAAAAAATGCTGTGCCATAACATAGACCTTTTTTTAACGCAAACATGTAAGAGGACAGAAAAGTGAAGGAAACTATATTAGAAAATGGGGAAAAGCGAAGAGAGTAGGAAGGAGCGCAACACAGGGGGAAAAGGGGTCAAATTTGCAATTTTTTATTACACTAAGTTTTTGATCTATTCTTCAGATGATTGCATTGCTTATTTTAAACGCCAATATAAAAAGAAAAATAGTGTTTGGAAAATTTCTTGTTGGGAACAAAGCAGAGAATAAATATAATTACAATGTCATCTAATCCAGCACTGTCCTCCTCACAACTAGAGTGTTCATAGTGCACTACTCTTTCAACTCCACCAATTTTTTTGGAATTGGAAGCCAGCTGTCTCTTTCACAGTCTTGCAGCTGGCTCCCTGATACCGTGGTACGAAATCTCGCACATGCATGGTCTGTTTGAATTCTTTCTCTTAGCCAAGAGAGCAAGATAATGTGCGAATACTCTGTGGGTCGGTTGCCTCCTAGAATATGTGAAGTGAGTATCCCAGAAGACTGCAGAGGAAGGCCTACATATCACACTCACTAAGGTGACATTCAAGGAAGGGGCAGGTGCAAACCAAAGATCAAAAAGGTAGGTCGAAAAGAAAAAAACAGAAAAGAAAAGTAAGAGAGGTAGAAGCAAAGAAAGAAAAAACTTTGGCTTTTAATATTGTGGAGGAGGAAGGATGTGATTTTGTTTTAGCTAAAAGGTCTGCTTTAAAGTATAATTAATTTATTATGGACCAGGCAACTGGGGGGGGGGGCAAAAGTGTGTTCTTTACTTACATTTTCTGTGCTTCCCCTATCTTAGAAGTCTGGGAGGTATGTACTGTATATCCTAGGAGCTTATATTGTTTTAAATAGAGCTGGAGTAAGTAATGGTGCCAAGCGAATCATATTATAACCCATAACCTAGTTATTTTACCTGGGAATAGTAAGCCTGCAACATTAGCAGTGTAATCTTTTAAAGCCATTTTCTGTTATAGAAAATGTGTTCGCACATTAAAGACAAACTTCAGCAATTGTTTTTGTTATGAATATATTTGGGAAGAATTCAAATTTCTGTTGGGCTTTCCCATTTATGTCCATATAAGAAATAGGGATGCATGCATCTTTAGGCCAGGAAGGCTCAGGCATCAATAATAAAATTGTTAAAGGCTACAAATGTGTTTTTTTTTTCTGCTTGCCTGTTAGGAGACATATTTCACCAATTTCTGTCTCAAACGGGAAATATATTGAAATCTCCCCAATAGGGATACAGATAGCAATAAAAATCTGAGCCCCCACTTTTTCTCTAATCTTTACCACCTTCACTAACTTATACTCAGCCTCCTCTTTTCCCTTACTCCTACTTTCTCCTATTATTCAATATCTATCTATTACTATCCATTTCACTCTCTCATGATAGGAAATTGACTTACACTGATTCAAACCACCATGCAGGATAAGGTAGCTCATATCTGCAAAAGAATGACTATTGGCCAACATTACACTTTTTTGTTGATGGCCTTGGGACCATGACACCCCTTTCCCACAACATAGACTTCTGGTTCAATGGGATTCCTAGCAGAGGTTTAGACTTTATACCAAATGATAAAACATTTGTTGTGGTTTATATACTACTTTCTGTCCATTCGACCTCCTGTGTTGATGTGATAAACATGTTGTCTGTGTCCCTGTGGCCCAGGGTCGAGTGTGGCCCTTTGGAAGTTTTTGTGTGGCCCTTGGAGTCCCTGCAGTCACTAATCTGTGTTTCCCTATTGCCCAGTTATAGTACTGATACAGTTATATAGTTATTGCACTATAGCAGTCTCATCTAACATTTCTTCTCAATTACTTCCCCACCTAACAACTGCACATGTATTTCCTCCAACAGCTCACCCCCCACATTTATTACCTCTTGTATCCCTTCACCCGTCCTCCTAGATTGTAAGTTCTAACGAGCAGGGCTCTCTGATTCCTCCTGTATTAATTTGTATTGTAATTGTACTGTTTGCCCTCATGTTGTAAAGTGCTGAGTAAACTGTCAACACTATATCAATTCTGTATAATAATAATAATAATAATAATAATACTGTCTCCTGAAGCATGTCCCTAATCAACTTCTATAGCATGTTCACAGTTTCTGAAAATCTCCTGCAGCATGTCCATTTTCTCTGTCCATCTCTTGTATCATGTCTGCAGTCTCTGACCATCTCTTGTATTATGTCTTCAATCTCTGACCATTACTTTTATCATTACTGCAGTCTCTGACCATATCTTGTATTGTGTCCACAGTCTCTGACCATCTCTTGTATCATGACTGCAGTCTCCAATAATTTTTTGTATCATATCTGCAGTCTCTGACCATATCTTGTTTCATGTCTGCAGTCTCTGACCATGTCTTGCACCAGATTTGCAGTCTCTGACCGCCTCTAGTATTATGTCTTCAATCTCTGACCATTACTTTTATCATGACTGCAGTCTCTGACCATCTCTTGTATCATGACTACAGTGTCTGATCATCTCTTGTATCATATCTTCAGCCTATAACTATATCCTGTGTCCTGTTCCTAGTCTCTGATCATATCTTGCATTATATCCACAGTCTCTGACCATCCCTGTATCATGCCATTAGTCTTTTGCTATATCCTGTTGTGTGTCTTCTCTCTCTGACACTGAACATTCACAGAATTTTATATGCGTCCCTTTGGTGATGTTGATGGCCGCACTTGAGCTCCCCATATCAAGAAAGTTGACCACTACTGGTCTATGTCAATACCTTTATTAATTTTACTTGTACACTCAGATATGTCTTGCATTTGCAAAGATTAATAACAAATTTCATTATAAAAAATATAAGAGAGGCTGTAAGCCTTTCCTTCCTTATCCAAAATGAAATAAGAAGTTTTAGCTGCAGTGTAGCTTTAATTGTTAAGCCCATGCCCATTTAAAAGTCTACCTAATCAAATAAATGTCAAGCACAGTAAATCCTCCTATAACTGAAAGTAGTACTACACATCTTATTTCCATCATAAATCCCAAAAACAAGGAGTGTTTTCCTAATTTTAGGAGAGTGGGTGGAACCACGCAGATCTTTCCTCTATACTATACATATAACCTGTCTGAGTTTACTTTCTAAATAAAATAAAACTTTCCCCCACACGTTTTCAAACACGCTCTTTACTGCAAAGCACAACTAATGCATCGCAAACACTGGGCACCAATCGGTGTCTGATACCAAACAAAGCTGCAGTTCATAGATCCTCTTGAAAAATCATCAAAAATAAAATATTTTCCAAAAATGTGGTGAGCTTAATAAATGAGGTGCTTTGCCTGTTCACTATAAACCTGGTGGCTTTCTCCAGCATCAGATGTCTGCAAGACGTGTTTACCATTAGCAATTACGTAATGCTGCTTTTTAAAATAACTCGGCAGATGGTGAACAAGTCATATAACAGCAGTGATGGACCTGCATTACTGGAGAGCTTCTATAAGCTCTCTGTAGTTTCTGGAAAGCAGTATAATTACACACCATTGTCACCGATAACTCACCAGATCTGAAGGCTGTGTATGGCTGTGTGCTCAGTTCTGCTCTTCTGGCACTTCCATGGAGTATTTCTAGTGTGTGTCTGTAGCCAGAGCTCCCTGGAATTATTAATAGATCCCCCACTCAGGGACAGTCATGCCCTCACATTCTTCAGCCCTGTCAGCTGCCCCCTCCCTGGATGGTTCAAGTTGTACACACAAATACTTGGCTCTGTCATGAAGCAGCATTTTACATACATGTTACGTACGTTAACGATAGACACTTTGAGGTGGATTTACTAAAGGCAAATAGGCTGTGCACTTTGCAAAGTCCAGTTGCTCCAGAGCTTAGTAAATAAACAGAAACTCTGCTAACTTCCATCATCCAATCATGTGCAAGCAAAATTCAGCTTTTTTTATTTTCCTTCAACGTGATTGTGCACTCTTTGCACAGTGAAGCCTTACCTTATTTACTAAGCTCTGGAGCAGCTGCATTTGCAGAGTCTATTTGTCCTTAGTAAGGCAGCCCCAAAGATTCCTATATTGGGATGGCGTGTACTCTACATTGTAGATGTATTTTCCAAAGCAGTGCCTCGTCTTCTGTAATATTATTATAGCAGCTTCTGGTGTCTTCTTGCCTCTCCTTCATGGTCCACTTCACCACTGCAGGTATGTCATTGTGCCTATGCCATTTACTCACAGCAGATGCCACCCAGTCTTCACGGGATAGGTATCAAATGCATTAGAAAAAGGTAATGAAACAAGCTACTTTAAAGCAATTTTAAGGATAGTTTATCAGCAAAATATTAGATTTTCCTAATCAATCATTCTCCTCCATATATGGTCGAATTATTTTAAAATACATTTGGCACCCTTGCATTTAGCAGGGATATCTGCCAGTATATAAGGAGCTGTTGTTTGCCTCTGTACTAAGGAAATTGCCTATATATTTCCAAATGTAGACACACAGGGGTTGATTTCCTAAAACTGGAGCATGCAAAATCTGGTGCAGCTCTGCATATGAACGAATGCACTTTCAGGGTTTATTTTCTCTTTTTTTTGCCAAAGCTTACTTGAACAAGCTGAAGTTAGAAGCTGATTGGCTACCATGCACGGCTGCCCCAGCTTTTGCACTCTCCGATTTTAGTAAATCACCCGTACACATTTAGTAAATTAATTTGTGGTCATTTTTTTCTTTTTACATTTTAACAGACAAATCTATCACAATTGCTTTGTTGTGAAAGCATATCAGTAGCGTAGCAAGATTAACTTTTTTTGGTATATGATTAGCAATGAAAAAGAAAGGACTGTTTGAGTTTATTAGCTGTAAAGAAAGTTCCAAAAGGTAAAGTAAACCTGCTAGAAACTGGCCAGCGAATGACAAAATACATAGGCAGGGGTGACCTTAATGGAATCCACTTATATTGAATTTACTAAACCTGAAAAAAAGACACATCTCAACAGAGTTGAATAAAAGAGTTTAAAATAAAAAAAGAAAACACAGAAACTTAGCAAAAATTCCTTATAAAGGGTAATGTCTTACATGAAATCAAGGTTCGCCATTCACTGCTCTTCTCCCATACTGCCATCTTTAATCTAGAGCATGCACACTGCACGTGCAAAACTTCTGCGGGGTCTCTGTCACTTCCCAAAGACCTCCAGAGACCCTGAGGAATTTTTGCACATGCGCAAGGCCTCCCAAACTGCCTTCTGGAATGTCTACATCACACATTCCAGGAAACAGTCTGCGTATGTCTGCACATGCACAGGGACCTGCAACATCATACTTTCCTAGGCTTGAGGTCATTTGCTTGGACCTTGAAGAAGGGGACATACCCCGAAAACTTGTCCTGAAAAATTGTATGTTAGTGCAAATAAAAAAAGTATCACGGACAGTACTCAATTGTCACTTTCCTAGGCAAAAGTTTAGTAAGAAAAAAATAATTTAAAAGTTTTTACTTTATTTTTCTGCAAATGTGTAAGAGTGAGGGGGAGGAGGAGGCAGAAAATAGGACCTTGCTAGAATGGGTGAAGGTCTGCTTTAAGGAGTAGTTCTGATCCTTAGTGTGACCAGGGATCAGTCATTTTCTTCCTAAACCTTCCATGCCCCAACAGTAAGGGCTTACTGGCTTCTTTTGCCATGCATTAATATGCATTATGTGCCTACAATGGCACATGACCCTTTTTTGTAAAGCATGACATTGGAGAGCTGAATCCAAATGGGGTGGTGTTGAGGCAGAACTGAGGAAGGTGATAAGGTACCACGGTAGAGTTGTCCTTCCAGGGGAGAACTGAGAATTGAGGGTGAGATGAGGTGCCAGGCAAGTGCTGCTAAGTCCTGCACAGTGCAGGAGATTGTTGCGTGATGTGGAAGCAGAAGGACGAAGGTGGGTAGTTCTTCAGCCTCGGCCCAGTCATGTCTGGAATTTACAGAAAGCTGCAGCTCAGAATAAGGGAGGCTCTCTTAGTAGAAATCTAAAGTCTTCTACCCCCAAACCCCACAGCTATAATCTTCAGGTACTGCAAGGATTAATTTGAGTGCTTGATCTGTCACAAACACTCTTTAAGAGTGCCAACTCTGCTCAGGGCTCTTTAAAGACCCTCCTCCATTCACAGAAGCTGTACTATAGCTTCCATCAATGAAAAGCAGTTGATGGACGGAGAAGGTGGAAATTTTATTGATCCGCCCATCCTCCATTCATAGTGTGCTTTTCATTAATGGAAGCTATAATTCAGATTCTATAAATGCAGAGGAGGGGCAGAAATTGTGGGCATAGTCAGCACTCTGGATGAGTACCTGTGATAGGTCTAGTCAGTCATATTAACCCCCGCAGCACCGAAAGATTGCAGCTGCAGGGGTATAGGGAAAAAAGGGGGACAGAGGACTTTGAACTTCAACCAAGAGAGCAGCCAGCAGTTCACCAGTACTTTGCATTGATTGTAAGTATTGACCCATGTCTTGATTCTTTTTTTAATTAAAAAAACTTAGGCATTAAGGCAAATGAATAAGGTACTTGTCAAAACATCTTCTTTTGTACAGGTTTACAGTATGTTGCTTGTACAGACTAAAGTTTCTGTGGCTTTTTTTTTTTTAGGTAATATTTAGTGAACATAAGTACTTTAAATGCATATTACAGTTGCAATATGTACAATAGACTACAATTATATAAACTAGTTCAATTTACATTTACATATATTAGAAAATAGGGTCTCCTAAAAGAGTAACATAGATAAGCCAGCAAATATATCTGTAAATTGTTTGGAAATGTTTGCACTATACAAACACACACAAAATAATAAAAAGTTTACATGAATATGTACATAGGTGTGTATTATGCAGTTATTAGAATTTGAAGAACAGTGCCATGACTTTACCCACATTAATTGAGAATGATAGGATTGCAGTGGGTTGCAAAGAGCACCTGAAGTAAACCAACCATCTCCAGGCTTTAGTTTTCTTAGAAATAATTGGTTCATCTGGTAAAACATATTATTTTGGGGATGTCCAAGCTAGACTTCCCTGCCAATCTGCAACCAGAGGCAAAAGATGAGGTTGTCCACATACCCTAAGGAGGTATAAAATATATTTAATGAGAGAAACCATAAGATTTTTGTACTTACCATAAAATAATTTTCTTGAAGCCAATTGAGGGACAGGGGAATGTAGAACCAGGGCTTTTTTTCAGCGGGAACGAAGTTCCGGCACCTCCAGAACTGAATGTATTTTATGGCAAGGAGTGCTGGGATGTGCTGGAGGGTCTAATGATGCTGCCTGCTGGGGGATCTATTTTCACTGGTAGAGATCTAGTTTTGTGTGGGGGGTATCTATTTTTGCTGGCAGGGGGTCTTAGATTACTGGTGGGTCAATTGTTGCTGGGAGGGATCTACTGTTGAGGTAGAGGTCTATTACTGCTGGAGGGTTTATTGATGCTGGCTGCTGGGAGATCTGATGTTGCTGCTGGGGGGTCTATTGTTGCTGGGGTGGTACTTTGTTGCTGGGGATCCATTGTTGCTGGGGGAATCCATTGTTGCTGGGGTGGTACTTTGTTGCTGGGGATCCATTGTTGCTGGGGGAATCCATTGTTGCTGGGGTGGGGTCTATTAAATTCCATACAAATTACCTAGTAGCACAAAATTATACTTATTATCTAAAAGGGGCGGTACAGGGCGGTGCATAGGGAGTGGAACCAAGGGATGGTGCTCAGAGGTGGGTAGGGGCAGAAATTACTCAGAAGGGAGGGGTTCCTGCACCTATTCTCTGAGAAGAAAAGCCCTGTGTACAACAGTATGAAGCCAAAAGCAGTCCAACTGAGGGCTGGCCAACAGTCACTAACATTTATCATAGGTATTAAACCCCATAAATATTATTTTGGTAGAAAATAGGGAAAAGGAAGGAATGTAAAGAAACTTTAACAGAAGGTATCCGGTTAAGTGCAGAAGAGAAGAGGGTCTATCTTCCAGTAATCAGGTTACTCTAAGGCCTCAGGAATCAGTATCATGGTTTAGTGAAATTTTGTAGCAGGGTAACCAAGTATTATGGCCACTGACCCTCTGGTGAATTATTATTAAAACTTATTAGCAATGCATACTTCCTTAGGAGGAAGAATGGAGGCACACTCACTGTTCAAGGTGGGGTACATCAGATGCAAGGATTTGGAGGCTAATACTTTGACTCCAGGAAGAATATACTATGTGATCGAGGATCAAGAAAGAGACACCCAACAGTGTAAAGCATTGGCAATAGATCACCCAGCCAGATACAGGGGTAGTTCTCAAAGTTTTCCAGAGGTGAATAACTAACAATCTCCAGATGAGCTCTAGAAGAGGTCAGAATAAAAGACCAATCAACAGATGGATCACATGTTGACTTGGGAAAAAGTCTGTTCCACAAAACCATACTCAAGATGAAGAAAGCAGACGCAACCATTAACAGAATCCTCCCAGGATGGTGGAAGGAATAATTTCCACATTGGCCATTATCCTGTACAGTTAATATGACTTTCTGGTCCAAAAGACCAGTCTGGTGCACTTTCTAAAGCCAGATTCCCAAACTCAAAGATAGAGAAACTGAGTAACAGGACAAGTAAATGGACTACATGAATTGTTACTTTGCAACAATCCCATAACACCCAAAAAACGTTAGGGACAAGGGCCACAGTGGGTGTAAATGATAGGACTCTAGGTTTAGCAGAATGTGTGAGCAACTAGTACACTGATTCTCTCTAGTGAAGCTCTCCTAATCAAACTACAATAGGGATGCCAGATCATACAAAAAGGGGCACTTGGATGGACATCAGGGCTAGTAACGATGGTAGGACCCAGAACAACTGGAATATACTGAACAGTCATTTTTGCCCTGCAGCAATAAGGTCCCAGGTTTGAATCCAGTCAGGACACTATCGGTATGGAGTTTGCATGCTCTTTCGGTGCTTACGTGGATTTTCTCCAGGTACTCCATTCTCCTTTCCTGACTAAGCCCACCCTCCTGCCTGCACGCCTGAGCTAAGGGCAGATGGCTTCCAGGAACTAAATGCTGCATGAACCATCTGCCCTCACTCAAGATGGCCACAACTAGAAATGCTAGGGGGTGATTGTCAAAGTAATTTCTAAAAAAAATTAAGCATGGAGACATGGATGGAAGGGTTAGTTTGCTTTCAATATTAAAATTGAGTTTTCAGTTTGTGGTGCTGTGATACAGTTTAGTTCCACTTTAAACATCTGTCCTGGATGAGCTCCCATCTATTTTGTTCCCTCTTCCCCCATGCCCTAGAAAACGTGTGAGAAATATGCAATACATAAAATCTAGTCAAAGCAAGCAAAGTACCTTAAAATTGGCCCTGGAGTTTTTCTGTGTCTCCAAATATCCCTTTTAGTTGGGGATAAAATACTACTTATAACACATCTCATTTTCTAACATGAGTGAAATATGTGAACCAATAGCAGGTATAGATTTGATGATAAATGGGTATGGGACTTATGTAAAGTCATTGCACTGGTTCCAAGATATATTTAATAGGTAAGATCATTGCCTTCCATATATTTCATATTTATATATATATACTGTATATGTTTTAAAACTTAGTTTACAACACAAGAATTGTTGGCTGGATTATGATAAAAGCTAGTCTATTTACTAAAAGAGTATATATATATATATATATATATATATACATATATATATATATATATATATATATATATATATATATATAGTCGTATCACCACTTACTAAACATGTACCAGTGGCTACAAAGTGCTGAAATTGAATTTGAGCTTCAGTATTTTTTTTCACTGCTATGTTACCCTTTAGTTATGACTCAACTCCAAATATTTCACCCTCCTTCTCTTTCCAGAATGAGAAGCTTCTCTCAATACACTGACATATGTCATTGCCATCAGATGGCTGGACAGTCTTGTTTACTTTTAATCTTTGATTTTCCATCTGGTCTTTGCCATTCCCAAAAAATCTGACCTTAATGTCCTCAAAGCCGTCGGACCAAGTCCGTTGTCCTGTGGCTATCTCCTGTAAGACAGTACAGTGAAATTCTCTAGCAGTTGGCCAACCATGGCGTCCTAGTTGGTCAAAAACTTCAAAACATAGCAGGTGCCTCATCCTTCGTTCTTCTTCTGGCAAATCCTGTTCAAGTAGTCTAAAGTAGCCCAACATGAACAAGTCCAATGTAAGACTATCATGACTTGAAGGAGTCTGATTGAGTGATGTTGACACTAACTGCTCAGGAGATTTAACTATGGGAGTATTTTCAGTACATTTAGTGTCACTTGAGGGAATGGATTTCCAGCTTCCAATTAGGCGCTGAACAGTTGATCTTTGCTTTAACAGTTGCTCTATAAGTTTTCCCACACGCGGAGAATCTTCCTGTTGTAAACCATGTCCATTCCTTATTTCCTCATTGTCTTGAGTCAAGCCATTCTCCTCAATACTTACAAATACTTGCTGACAGCTTTCTCTTGGTTCATTTTTAGTAAGTTCCCTGTTTGAGATTTCAGCATCACATTTGTTTTCAGTTTTTGCTTTCACCTTATTGGTCATTTGGCTTATATTAGGAACACCACTGGATATATCTGAATGGTGTTGAGATTTGTCTGACACAGTTTCCTGGGAGTCTATGCTCTCTGTAGCCCTCAATGTAGCATGTAGGGAGTATGCAGACCTCTTCCAATGGCTTAGAAACAGAAGGACAATGCGTTCTTTCCTTAGTGACCGATGGGGGATAGGGGATGCCCTATGAGATGTGGAATCTTCTGAACTTACTCCAGAATCACTGGCATCTTCTGCCTGTCGCTTTACTTTAGAAGAATTGACAGGAGACCGCCCTTGTGGTTGCTGCTTCTCAAACTGAACTCTAAGTCTTTTCACTGATACCCCACACTGTACAAGTTCTCTCATTGGAGAAAGTGATGAAGAACGATTGCGTCCTGTTTTAACTATCTCAGAGTTTGAAGTTCCATTAGTGGTGGAAAGAAGGTTGGACATACTGTCAATCACATTTGTCATGCATGTACACCATTCAGGATCCTCTTTCTGATCAAGGAGCTCAGTGTTAATGCTGACGTTAACCATAGGCGCGGGAAGAAGAGCTTGTAGTTGCCTCACTTGCCGTCTTAGTTGTCTCTCATACTTCTGACACTCTCTGCGTCGCCGAAGTTCTTCCATTTGTCCATCAAATACACGAAGTTCCTGCTCAGTGATTAGTTCCCCATAGGGGCCCAGCAGGGCACCCCTAGATCGAGAATACCTCCATTCACTCTGTGAGAACAATAAACCAAACAGAGTTGCATTTATTGAAGAATCTGCAACTTATGAAAATTAAGATGCTAAATATTGATCAAAGTGATATCTACTTAGGAATGCCTACTTGTTATTCCTAGTTGTACCAGGTACACTGCCTCAGAAAAGCAAGGCTCACTAAATGTAGGATCAACAAAATGCTATTACAATGGTGTTACAGCTAATGAATGAATGAAAGAAACCAAACCAACTCTCACATGGCTAACTTCCATACCGTGACTTGTCATGGGTTTCTAAGGACTGAATACATTTTATAATTCAAAAAGAAAATCAAGAATATTATTGGATGGGCTAGTGGTTACCGACGCTGTACCCAAATAAAATTTGTCCTTTTTTGTCCACAAATAGAGCTTTCTTTTGCAGGTATTTGATCACCTCTGCATTTTTTTTTTCTTTGTGCTATAAACTAAAAACTGACAATTTTGAAAAAAAAAAATATATATATATTTTTTACTTTATGCTATAAAACCTACCCAATAAAAAATGTAAAATATCTTTATTTATCAATTTAGGCCCAGATGTATTCTACTACATATTTTTGGTAAATAAAATCCCAATAAGTGTATATTGATTGGTTTGCACAGAAGTTATAGCGTCTACAAACTATGGAATATTTCTATGGAATTTTATTTATTATTTTTGTTTACTAGTAATGGCTGTGATCAGCGATTTTTAGCAGGACTGCAACATTGCAGCGGACGAATATGACACCTAACCGACACTTTTGACACTTTTTTGGGGACCAGTGACACTAATACAGTGATCCGTGCTAAAAAAAATGCACTGTCACTGTACTAATGACACTGGCAGGGAGGGGGTTAACATTAGGGGCAATCAAGGGGTTAAATGTGCTCCTAGGGACTGCTTTTCTAACTGTGTGGGGGGTGGCTTAACTGGAGGAAGACAGAGATCCCTGTTCCTTCTAAGCAGATACACAGGATCTCCATCTTCCTCTGACAGATCAGACCCTGTGCACAAAATCACGTACAGGTATATGTACATATATATGTCCATAAGCGGTTAATTGAGCAAGATAAATTTAGAAGCTGATTTGCTACTATACACAGCTGCACCAGTTTTTGCACTCTCCAGATTTAGTAAATGAACCCCTATAAATGCCATATCACTTGACAGATTGGCACTTGGCTGCAATATAGAATTATTTTAATCCTATGTGGAAGGTGCCATGTAGTATGTTCATTAAACTTTACATGACATAACAACTAAGACCCAATCAAGCATTAGTGAACTGTCCCAGCTGAAATATAATGTGGGCATGTGTGTAGACTTTGAGGCAATTATAGCTGTAAATCTTTAATCCAAGTGCTTTTTTTAAAATATATACATACAAATGGCAATTCAGATTTCAAAATGTATGCAAATAATTGCTTCATTTAGTTATTGCCTACAGTTTTCCTTTTTTAGAACAGCAAACACACCTTATGGGCCATACACACTATAAGATTTTCTGAAGACTTTTTCCTTTAGACTTACCAAAACCATATAATATGAGGTCAAACATAAACACTTTCAATTTGTATGCAATCTGGCAGGTCCTTGCACTACATAGAAAAGGTAAATCTGAAGGAAAAAGTCTTCAGAAAATCTTAACCACTTGCTGACTGCCTAACGCAGATCTACATCGGCAGTCAGCCCCTCACTGGCAAAGCGACGTAGGTCTACGTGGCTAGCCTGTGAGGGTCTAGGGTCTAGGGAGCGAGCGCGCGCCGCCGGAGGTGCGCTCCCGCGCGGTCACGCACCCCCCCGCACGTGTGACCGGCGGACCCGATGTCCGCCGGTCACTCTGCGATCGTCGGGGGAGAGGGAGAAAGTCAGGCGGCTTGTGTAAACAAGCTGCCTGTCATTCTCCCCTGTGTATGAAGGATGATCATATGGTTCTACTATGTAGAACCGTTGATCACTGTTCACACATCTGAAGCCACAGCCAATCACAGTAGAAAGCACGCCCCTAGGGACACACATAGCCCCTCCCTTTCAAAAAAGTTAACCCCTTCACTGCCAGTGTATTTTTACAGTAACAGTGCATATGTATAGCACTGATTACTGTAGAAATGTCACTGGTAACCCTAAAAGTGTCAAAAATGTCAGTCAAGGGTCCGATCTGTCCGCCGCAATGTCGCATTCCCGCAAAAAAATCGCAGATCGCCGCCATTACGCGTTAAAAAAAAAACAACAAAAATGACAAAAATCTTTCCCTTTGTTAGTAAACGCGATAACTTTTGCGCAAACCAATCAAAATACGCTCTTTGCGATTTTTTTTTTTACCAAACATAGGTAGCATAAAACAAATTGGCCGAAAATGTTAAAAAATTTAGATTTTTACATTTTTTTGGGGGGAATTTCATATAAAAAAATGTGAAAAATATTGCTATTTTTGCAAAATTTACGCTCTTTTTTTGTTTATAGCGCATGATCAAAAAATCGCACAGGTGATCAAATACCACCAAAAGAAAGCTCTGTTTGTGGGAAAAAAAGGACGCCAAATTCGTTTAGATACAGCGTTGCACGACCGCGCAATTGTCCGTGAAAGTCACGCAGTGCCGAATCGCAAAATACCCCCTGGTCAGGAAGGGGGTAAAATCTTCCGGGGCTTAAGTGGTTAAAGTGTGTATCCAGCTTTAGCAACCTTAAAAGAGTGCCCATTATTGACCAATAAAGAATTACCTACTAATGTGATACAAGAAGCCATTCTTAAAACATGTAAATGTATCCAGCAACATAAGCTAGCATGGGGATTAAAGAATTATTTTCACATTTTCTAAATATATAAAGTGTGTTACATTTGGACTTTTATGCATGCATGGTAATAATGAGGTATGACTAATGTTGTAACTAGATGCCTGAAATGTTAATAACATTTAAAGCAGCTGGTCCATATGCAGTACTATAGCCTGCCCACTTAATTAGCCAGGATTTACACTAAACTTGCAATCCAGTTTAAAACTAGTCAAGACAAAAATCTGCAAAATAAAAGTTTAGATTTTTAAATCACTAAGAAATTCCATGGAGACTGCTGAGAGTTTGTGTGCAATCTCACCCTTTTATCGTCACTATTGAAATTCTGCTCCCTGAAACCCCAACAACAAGTAAAATGTGCCAATAAAATAACACGAGACACATGAAGGCAGATTGCATTGGGGAGATTCATAAGTTTGGATCTAAATGCTGTGGATGTGCTCTCTATAGACCTTATTGTGCAACGTAGGGAGTAGTGGACACTCTGTAGCCCCTAATATACTAAGAAGGGATTATGTGTCATTCAGTAGCCCTTATCGAATTATGTAGAAAATGCGTGGTTCTCAGTAACCCTTATCGTACCATATAGGAGTAGGTGGCTCTCAGTAACCCTTATTAAACACTGTATGGAGTAGGGGTCTCTCATTCGTATTGCTCCATGTACAGAGTTTGTGGACCTCAATAGCATTTATTGAAGCATGTAAGGATTGTAAGACCTTCAGTAGCCCTGTTTTGTTCAGTGTACAGTTTGGGGGAGACCAACTAAAACTGGTGCACACAGAAACTGGTGCAGCTGTGCATAGCAACCAATCAGCTTCTAACTTCAGCTTGTTCAATTAAGCTTTGACAAAAAAATTCTAGTAGCTGATTGGTTACTATGTACACCTACACCAGAATCTCCCCCATTATGTGGACTTCAGTAGCCCTTTCTGTATAATGAAGAGAGTACATGGCTCTCAGTAGCTAATCTTGTTCTGTATGCTGAGTATGTGGACCGTAGCAACCTGTGGCTTAGAAACAAGAGACCTAATTTACTAAACTTTACTAATCCCATTTTTTCTTTTTATCTTGCCAGAAAACCGTATTTTTTAGCAGTGACAGCTACTAAATAATAATAATCAATATTGCAAATGACACATCTACTGCCTCTGTTCTTAGTGTTTTGAGGGAGAAAGGAGATGCAGACTCTTCTGAATCATTTTAAACCACTGGCATCTACGGTTTTCTTCACTTTATATTCATTTTTATGAGAAACACAGGCAGTATGCAACCCAGTGAAAAAATGCTAGTTTTGTGTGAAGGTGTGTTTTAGGATTAGTCCTACATACTGTACTTGCTCTTTATCATGCAGTATTATGTACCCACAAGGCTAATTATTTGTGATAACATGACTTCTACTTTTCTTACCTGTTTAGTTTCTTCTTCCAGGTGAGCTTGAAGTCTTCTAACCATCACCTGCCTCTTCCATTCAGGAATTGTACGGCCTTGTTCATCATGAGTAGGTACTAGAGCATCTAAGTCCATCGAGTAGCCTGATTCAGAAAGATTATCATCTTCAGCATGTTCTGCCTATAAATGACATAGAAATTGTGACTAAAATTCTGTTATAAAAATAGTATTTAAAATAGTTACTAATTGTTTTACTCTGTGAAAAATGAAAATTATATAACTTGGTATATGTATCTGAAACTTACAGTTTGAAGTACATTAAAACTAGGAGGAACTTACAGCTTGAAGAAAAATCCCTGTGATTCTTGCTTTTTGAACACATTGATTAAATCGTGATCGGTCTGAAAGTTTTAGGACATCTTGCAGCTTTCCAGATGATTCCCCACGTGTACTTATCTAAAAAAAAAAAAAAAAAGCAAAGAACAACTTTAGGTATCTATATAGACTAGAAAAGCTGAACAATTGAAGGAGCTCTGTTACAATATATTGTACTTGAAGCATCATGCAGTAAACAAATACATTTTAGGTTAGTAAAAAAAATGTTTTGCCTTATCCATTAAATCCAATCACTGATATTTTCCAGTCTTGATAAAAGTAGCATATTGAGTTTTGGAAACTGAAAATTCAACGTAAAATAAGACAGAAGAGATTAGAAACAAATTAGGTGAAAGTTTAATCTTTGAAAAAGAATAAAAAACATTTTAATATGTACACAAGTATATGATTTGTTAATTGCAAATCTAATATTTCAAAATATATTAAATATTTTGTGGATATCTTATAGATAATTCTCATACTAAAGAAAGATACTTAAGAAAAAAAAAGTGGTAAAATATAGAAACTATAGAAGTTTTGAATGATAAAGTTTCTGATGAAAAAAGGGAAACAGGTCGGTAATATACATATATTAGTTCAGAAGGAAAAAGAAGGGTAAACCTTGCATACGGTATTAGCGAAGAGTGCAGTAATCTTGGCTTTGGAAATACAGCGACGTCCTGCCCTCTGGTCAGAAATCACAGTGTTGTTTGGAAGTTCCATGATGACGCTGGGAAAGTACATCTAAGGACCCAATAATATCCTTACAATGTCAAGCATCCATGTTAGTCCCATTCTTCCATAGTCAGTTTACCACAAGTGATATTATCATGTGCTTTCCTTCATTCTTGTATATGAATTGGTCTCTTCTCCACGTCCTTTACGTAATCCTGTCGCTTACATACCTAACTGTAATGTAAATTATATCAGTCGTCTAGGCCCCACTCACTTTCACACATCATTAACCTACTTGTATACCCTTTATGCTTTGTCTACCCCTCTAACACCTGTCCCCACCAAGGCCCAGACAATGTGTCTGACTGACACTTATCCCTTCCCAAAAACCTGTCGACTTCTGTCTCTCACAGCTGACCTGGCTGCTATAGAAGACAGAGAAGGGAGATCATATGGCAATAATAACTAAGGTGTAGTGTGAGAGGAAGGCAGAGATCTTGGTGTAATGTATCCAAGAGGAGGGGGACTCTATAGGCATGTGGGATATGTTACCTGCCCTTATTGTGCTACTGACTCGCTTAACTGCCTCCTCCACCCACTGCCACTTAGAAAAAGCCCCCTGGACCGGTAGACGGGGAGATCATGTAACTACAAGAAAAGATCCGTAGCACATCCGATTCATTAATGAAATGAGACACACGCTCGCTGAGCACCTTGGCCAAAGGTCAGTAAAAATAAAGGCTTTTTATAACTCCTGCTGAACTGACAGATGAATGGAAGGACAGCCAGTGACAGAAGAAAAAAGTCAAAGAAAATGTAGCATCTGTTTACAAATACCTACACACTTGGCACTTTTATGGAGTGTTGTAGTCTGACTTTAGGATCCAGTAAATCTATAATACAGCTGTACTGTATAAGGACGTAAAAGGAAGACCTAAGAAATACTCTAGCAAAAGCATGCATATTTATTAAATGGTGGAAATGAGGGAGGGGCTAGATGTTAAGTCCCCTTCATGAATTAGTTAGTTTAGGCTGAATGGTTTTTGGTCTTTGAGTAATTCACATGCTTTCTGAGCCAATTAGACAATATATCCGCTGGACACACATTATTTGCTCAAGTTTGCAATCTGGGACTGATCAAAAAGGGAGCCTGTACACTAACAGTGGTACTGGGCTTTATTCAAGACAGAGAGGTAACTGATCATAGACCTCACAGCAGAATGGGAGCTGATTACGGATTAAGGGAAAGAAAGAAGCAGAATGGCAACTGGTTGTGAACCACAGAAAGAATTAAAGGGGTTATAAAGGCTCAAGGTTTTTTATGCATTCAATGCATGAAGATAAAAAAAATTATCTGTGCAGCCCCCTCTAATACCTACCTGAGCCCCATGATCCAACAATGGGCACAAAAGGCTCGGCTCTCCAGGGACTCTCCTTCCTCATTGGCTGAGACAGTAGTGTGAGTCAGTCACAGCCCATGAGCCGATGAGGAGAGAGAAGGGGTGGGGCTGAGTCGTGACTCTGTGTGTGAATTGGACGTGCAGAACCGTGGCTTGGGAGCAAGCCTGCTCATGTGCCTCAATTGCAAGCTCCTTGCTCTGGGGGAACTCAGGAGGAAGGAGAATTGGGGCTGCTCTGTGCAAAACCACTGCACAGAGCAGGTAAGTATAACATGTTTGTTATTAAAAAAAAAAAAGAAAAAACTTTTAATATCACTTTAAAGCAGAACCAAACCCACCTATTTACTGTTTCCTAAAACAGTTACATTCAAGCTATTAGTGTGCTTATGTCAGCTCTCAATTGAACTGTCAAGCCATCAGATGACCGGTGTCATAACTGAACACTTGTACAGCACCATGACAACTGCAGATCAAACAGAGGCTAAGATGGCAGCTTCTTGGCTGACAAGAACAGGAGGGTTTCGTTCCAAAAGTGGAAGCTGACCATAGCAGGTTATAAAGGGTAAAGAGGAGAGGAGTGACAGTTGAGACTAGACATTGGGGGAGGCAGAGAGGACAGGGCAGTAGCTGTTTTAAGAGGAAAGAGTGAGGATGCAGAGCAGGGTAAATTACCATAGCTGGGGGAAAGAGAGAGCAGGCAGACATTGCGCTGACCAAGGACAAGGAGAAAGTAAGAGTGATAACATAGAAGAGATGATTATGGATAAAGGGAAGAGAAAGCAAGCAGTGGAATCTGATTGTGGACAACCATGCAAATTACAGGGGATCGAAGAGTATACAGTGCTGAATGTAGCAGATGAATTGATTGTGGAGAGATTGTGGACAGCGATATCTGGGTGGAATGTGGGTTGTACAGACCAGGGACGTGCGGTGAGGTCAGTGACTGGTGAGGCACTGGCTGGTATTAGAGCCAGATACACACAGGTTACTTTCTCACAAGTTACGTATTCGATTCTCATTACATAGGCGATGGCAGTTCTACTAGTTCTACTCATTTAACAAAAATATTTACAAACGCTGTCCCTTTAAGATGTTTTTCAGTCACCCATTTTGTTGATGCTGGAAACAATATTACTATCAAAGATGACAATAAAGGTTGTAGAAAAAAAAAACATGTCTCTTAATTTTCTGAAACTATAACAGTAATATTCAAGTAAACAATAAAGGGTTCAGGGTTATTTACTAAAAGTTGAAATGCAGAAGAATTTAAAACAAACCGTAAAACAGTGAATCAGTCCAAATAAAAAAAATATATATAACAATGAGTAATTTGTCTAGCAAAAAAAAATTATGATTTTTACATGTAGGAGAGAAGCGTCAGAAATGGCCTGGGAGGCAAGTGGTTAATATCATATATTGTTTTTAAGGTAACTTACTATATTTTCAAAAACTGTACTCAAGCAGGTGGCCTAACAGACAAATTACTGAAGTTTGAGGTTATAACTTCAAACCAGTAATTTCATAGTAAATAGATAAATAATAAATTAATATGTTATAACATATAGTATAATATCATATTATTTTGCTTGATTAAAAAAGTACCTTTCTCTTACGTCCTCTGACAGTCACCGCCTGTTCAGTTAGCCTTCACTAGTGGGTAATGGCGCCCTCTGCAGGAGCAAGCTAGGCAGTTTTAAATGTTAATAAAAAACTTTCTACACTTAGGCACACCTCCAGGGGGCAGTCCCTCAGCCATTATCCAAGATCCAGTTACCACTATTCCTCAGTTTTATGCTGCCTAGCATCAGGAGTAGGCTAGGTTTACCTGCTGGGACCTAGTGTCTCAGTTTCTTTCTCTTTTTTCTTTAAAAAGTGTTTTTTTCTTTGCAAATAGCTTTTTCTTTTCACTCACTATTGCTAGTTAGTCAGGGAATTCCTGGAGGACTACAAGCGACAGCAGAACTGGGCCTCGCACTGGATAATATAGATCCTTATGGAGTCCCAGCCTGCCAATGAGCGTCGCAGGTCATTGGTGCGCCCTGGCCTCGCCACGACAGTGTGCCTTTGAGATGGGGTCGAGCCTGTGGAGTCACTTCTTCGCTGGGATGTCTCAACTCTGGAACGCCCGTAAGTTGCTAGCATCCTTTCTGACTGACGGCACCCCGCTCAGAATGGGGAGGTGTTCTGTATCAGAGCAGTGCCCGAGTTCGCTGGGCTGGTGAGTGATACTACCCCTGGGTCCCTGTGGGGGCTATTGTTTGTGGGGGTGTTCCGTGGGCCCACTCTTGGGGGATGGCAGTACATGGTGGCTTCTGTGGTATCCCTTCCTGGTCGTGTGGCGCGGCCCCCTTCCTCCCTGCCCCTGTTTGGGGCGCTCTGCAGTGTATACTGCCATGTCTGGGGGTGTGGGGGCTCCCTACATCCCGGGGGTGCTCTTTGGGGACCCCTGTGGGGGCCAGAATGTGCCTTTTTGCCTTAGTTGGCCGCCATTTTGGGTGTGGGCAGGCTGTTTGGGCCTCCTTGTGTGGGCCGCAGAAAGCTCATTCTGGCTCATTCTGGCACCAGTTTGGGCGCCATCTTGGATGAGGGCGACCGCCTTGAAGGGTGGCGGACATTTTCCTAGTGCTTCCTCTCATTGAATCTCGGTCGGGCGCCATTTCTATGTGGCTTCGGGCGGGCATAGGCCTCTAGTGTGTGAGGTCACTTCCTCCTCTCTCTCTTTCTCTCTCTCTCTCACTGCAGCAGCGTGGATGTGGCAAGTTCACTGGGACACTGTGGGGGGATTTTATCAGTTTTTCTTGGTTTTTCTCCTGAAATTTCTGTTTCTTCTGGTACCTGTAGTTGTTTCTGAGGGTCTCCACTAGCTGTGCAGTTTTGCGGTGGGGGTCAGCGGGAACCGCCGATTTAAAGGGCCAGCGCTCCAAACATTTTTTATTGCAAAAATGGAGTCCCAGGATAGCAAATTCCCCACCGACCTGGTTAGTGCTTCAGGGACCCCTGAATCCTATTCCATGGCCTCATTATCTGCTGCTTTTGCGACTTTGGCGTCCAAGGTGGATCTGCTGATGTCGGAACGCACTTCTCAAAAACGGCCTAGGCCCTCCCAGTCCTCTGACTCAGAGCCTGATTTGGTTGCCATGGACAACATCCCCCCTGGAGGGGTCCCTGTCCTCACTTTCCGAGGGGGAGGAGAAGGAGTCTTCCTCCTCGGTGGCGCGGGAACGCGCAATGATAGATGCACTTATTAGTTCCATTAAGGAGACTTTGAGTCTTGACGATTAGCCCTCTCAGTTAAGTAAGCAGACTGCCTTCGGGTTCCGAAAGGCCCAGAAGAGGAGTTTCACGAAATTGTGAACGACGAATGACGTTGCATCAAACATATGCTGGTGGTGCCTGAGCGATTTAACTACTGCTATCCCTTTGCGGATGCTGTGGACAAACGTTGGACGGTGTCACCTAAGGTGGACCACACTGTTTCTAGGCTAAATAAATCCACCTTGATGCCGGTGGAGGACTCTCCAGTTTTCAAGGATCCGGCAGATAGGCGTGTGGAGGCGCTTTCCCGCCACATGTATTTGGTAGGGGGCTCCCTGCTCAAACCTGTGTTTGCCTCGGTGATGGTCTCTCAGGCTGTCACGGCATGGTCCAAGGTGCTTCAGAGCACCTTGGTGGCGGAATCGGCCTCTCCGACTGCCCTTGACATGGTGGATCAAACGACCCAGGCCGGGATGTACCTGTGTGAGGGTACAGAAGTTTCGAATGGAATCCATCTGGTCGGTGGTGGCGTAGTTGAGTCCAGGGGACTTCCTGGGATAACTCCGCTTTGCGGTGGCAGAGGAGCATTTCCAGTTTGTGGCGTTGCACTTCAGTCTCCCTTCGGCTCCCAGGGTATTCACCAAGGTTTTGGCCCCTGTGCTGGCTTTACTGCGTTTAAGGGGGATTGCGGTCCTCGGTTATCTGGACAACCTCCTGTAAAGGTCGAGCTCGTGTGCAACTTTGACGAGCGATCTGTCGGTCACGGTTCAGACGCTCCAGGAGTTCGGGTGGACCATCAACGTTCGGAAGTCGGCTCTGCTTCCTTTGGTTCGCCTCCAGTACCTGGGGATGTTCCTGGACTCTGCTCAGGCAAGAGTTTTTCTCCCGGAGGACAAATTCCAGACTCTGTGGGGTGAGATCAGGTCCCTCAGGGACAGCGATCTCTCCTCTCTGCAGGCCTGTATGTGGTCCCTCGGTCTGATGGTTTCAGCTTTCGGAGCCATCCCAATTGCTAAATTTCACACGAGAACTCTGCAAGCGGAGATCCTTGCCAGGTGGGACAGAACGCCTCAGTCGTTGGACAGGAGGAATTCTCTGAGCCACCTCGCAAGATCGGATCTTTTGTGGTGGCTCCTGTCACCAACTCTGACAGAAGGCAAGTCCTTCTGGCCTCTGCTGTGGACAGTGCTCACCACGGATGCCAGCCTATCAGGTTGGGTTGGAGTTCTGGGCATGCTTTGTGCCCAGGGGACGTGGTTGGCGGAGGAGGCCTCCTTACCGATAAACATCTTGGAGCTCCGAGCAATTAAACTTGGTTGCAACCAATCTATTGACCTTCTATGATGAAGTGAGCTGCCACCTAGATAAAGGTATGCCTGTGGATGTGGTGTACCTGGACTTTGCAAAGGCCTTTGACACCGTTCCCCACAAACGCTTACTGTTCAAACTAAGGAAGGTAGGTATGGACCATAAGGTGAGTACCTGGATAGAGAACTGGCTCCAGGGGAGGTTGCAAAGGGTGGTGATTAATGGGGAGTACTCAGATTGGGCGGGTGTGGAAAGCGGGGTCCCCCAGGGTTCTGTCCTGGGGCCAATCCTGTTTAATTTATTCATAAATGATCTAGAGGAGGGGATATCGAGTAAAATCTCAGTATTTGCGGATGATACTAAACTAAGCATGCCAATATCTTCTGGGCAGGATGTGGAAACCTTACAAGCGGACCTGAACAAAATAATGGGGTGGGCAACTACATGGCAGATGAGGTTTAATGTTGAAAAACGTAAAGTAATGCACTTGGGTGCCAGAAACCAGAAAGCAAGCTACTCATTAGGGGGGAAACCTCTGGGTGAGTCTAGGATGGAAAAGGGCCTGGGGGTACTGGTAGACAACAGGCTTGGCAGTGGCATGCAATGCCAAGCCGCTGCAAACAAAGCCAACAGAATACTGGGATGTATAAAAAAGGGGATTCACTCCAGAAATAAAGAGATTATTCTCCCACTCTACAAGACTCTGGTCCGGCCACATCTGGAGTATGCTGTCCAGTTCTGGGCACCGGTCCTCAGGAAGGATGTGCTGGAACTGGAGGAAGTCCAGAGAAGGGCAACAAAAATAATTAGGGGAATGGAGGACATAAGCTATGAGGAAAGACTACAAGCACTGAACCTTTTCTCTCTGAAGAAGAGACGATTGAGGGGGGGTATCATATCAATGTACAAATACTGTACTGGCAACCCTAGCATATGGAAAAAAAGGGAATACAATAAGACACGTGGCCACTCACTAAAACTAGAGGAAAGGCGGTTTAACCTTAAAATACGCAGGGGGTTCTTCACTGTAAGAGCAATAAGGATGTGGAATTCTCTTTCGTAAACAGTCGTATCATCAGGGAGCATTGATAGTTTAAAAAAACTATTAAATGGGCACCTTAAAGACCACAACATACAGGGGTATACAATGTACGGTTAACAGCAAACACACATCATAGGTTGAACTGGATGGACTGATGTCTTTTTTCATCCTCACTAACTATGTAACTATGTAAACTCTGACTGTTGCGTTGGTCAACTTTGCTTCAGGGTTGCCCGGTTGGGGTACAGAACAGAACCCGCGATCCTCTGGCGGACGCCACGGACGCGTTAGTGGTGCCTTGGCACCAGTATCAGCTGATTTTTGCCTTCTCTCTGATTTAACAGTTATCCAGGTTCCTCTGCAGGTTGGCGTCGGAACAGATGCAGGTCATTCTGGTAGCCCCAGACTGGCTGCGTCGGTCTTGGTATGCAGACATCGTGCAGATGGTCGTCGAGACTCCCTGGTGGCTTCTGCTGAGAGACGATCTTCTGTCTCAAGGGCCGATCTTCCATCCTGCTTTACAGTCTCTGGCTTTGACGGCGTGGCTGTTGAAAGCCAAGTCTTGAGAGACAAGGGTCTTCCGAATGCTGTCATTCCTACCTTATTGAAGGCTCAGAAACTACCTCTAGAAAAATTTATCATCGCACCTGGAAGGCGTACATTGCCTAGGGCGAGTCGCAAGGGTTTCATCCCCGCTCCTTTCCGGTGGCGAGGATTTTGGCCTTCCTGCAGGAAGGTGTGGATCAGTGTTTGGCGCTGACCGCGATAAAAGGTCAGTTGTTGGCCTTAGCCATTCTATTCCAGCGTCCCTTGGTGACTAATTCCTTGATTCGCACCATTATCCAAAGGGTGCGGCATCTGGCTCCCCCGAGGAAGGCTCCTTTGCCTCCCTGGGACCTGAATTTGGTGTTATCTGTTTTACAACAGCCTCCCTTTGAGAACATCAGAGACATTCCTCTGCCTATGTTGTCCCAGAAGGTTGCCTTTCTGGTGGCTATCACATCTGCTCGCAGGGTGTCTGAATTGGCGGCCCTGTCTTGCTGTTCGCCTTATCTGGTGGTTCATAGGGATGAAGTGGTTCTGTGACCCAATCAATCTTTTCTCCCCAAGGTGGTGTCGACTTTCCACCTCAATGAGGATATAGTGTTACCTTTGCTTTGTGCGAAGCCCAAGCATCCCAAGTAATTTGCCTTGCATTCCTTGGATATGGTCCGGGCGGTCAGGGTTTACCTGTCTACCACTGAGTCTTTTAGGAAGTCTGATTCTCTGTTTGTCCTTCCTGAGGGACCTCGGAAGGGTTCGGCTGCGTCCGCAGCAACCATTTCTAAGTGGATCAGACAGACAATTCAGGCCTATTCTATCAGCGGTCAGGTTGCGCCTTTCCATGTAAAGGCTCATTCTACTAGAGCTGTCAGTGCCTCTTGGGCTTTTCGCCATCAGGCTTCTGTGGCTCAGGTGTGCAAAGCGGCGACCTGGTCGTCTGTGCACACTTTCACAAAATTCTACAAAATTGAAGTGCTGGCATCCTCAGATGCTTCCTTTGGCCGCAAGGTTTTGAGTGCGGCGGTTGTTTGAAGAGATGTGTTTTTTTCTGTCTCTTCCTGGGGTGTTTTTTTGTTGTTCTGTTGTTTTTTTCGCTCCTGTTTTGAGCTTGGTTGCCCTGTTGGCTCAGTTGTTTTTTCTGGCCTGGTTGATACGTTACCTTTTCGGTAGGTTGCATCTTCCCACCCCTCACACCTGCAATGCTTTGGGACATCCCACTAGTGAAGGCTAACTGAACGGGAGGCGACTGTCAGAGGACGTAAGAGAAAATAGAATTTTTGTAAGAACTTACCGTAAAATTCTTTTCTCTGAGTCCTTTGACAGTCGTCGTCCCCACGCCTCTGGTTATTGGATCTTGGGGTTATTGCCTTCCGGGACTGCTTGCTGCAAACTGAAGGGCAGTGGTAACTGGATCAGGATAATGGCTAAGGGACGGCCCTCTGGAGGTGTGCCTAAGTGTAGAAAGTTTTTTTATTAAAATTTTAAACTGCCTAGCTTGCTCCTGCAGAGGACACCATTACCCACTAATGAAGGCTAACTGAACGGGCGGTGACTGTCAGAGGACTCAAAATAATTTTACGGTAAGTTCTTACAAAAATTCTATTTTTCAGTAGCAGCAGATTCTCCCTCTTAACTGTGTGAGAAAAACATGGGATTATGGGTGAAACTTATACACATAAACCCTTTTTTTCCTTGTAGTTAAGAGTGCTGGAAGGGAGCATTTGTCTTTTAGACACATTCCCCTTTTATGACACTGCAGTTATGAGAGAGCCTCCACTGAAGCATTTTTATTACCATTGGTCCAAGGCTCCAAACCTCCAAGCTGTCCATATAGCTCAGTGGCACTGTGAGCTCATCCTCTCATTCTGCTGAAAACAGCTTCTGAAAGGCTGCGCAAGGAGTTCAGTATATCCAGAACCATAGAATAGATTCTAGGAGTCCCAAATTTTGACCAGTGGCGAGGTAGGACTTTGGCTACCTACCCCCACCCCCGCCTTCCCCTAAATATGGCTCACCTGCCTTCCCTGACTGCATGTCCCTAGTACAGGCATATACATGATCTGATTATAATGCAAATAGTTGGAGGAGAACTGCAAGAGAAGCCACAGAGGATAGTGAAGGAAGAACTGTCAGAAAACATAACTTAGACCAGGTATTTCAAACTACTGCTGTTGGACCACATGTGGTCTCCCCATTTATTCTAAAGGGATCTCGGCAAAGGTAAAAATTGAAAATAAATTGAGCCACAAGCTGTTCCCCAGATGATAAAGGTTAGTCTTCCTTATGTACTGCATAAACTTCTTAAATATTTTTGAATCCTGTTTATTCCGCTGAATCCAAGCCTACTACTTAATTTGCGTTTGAAATGCTAGTGATAGTTGACTAAAAATGTATAGTGTGGAGGGTGGGAGATGTCCGAGAACATAGTAATCAGTGGTGGTGGCTAAAAAATTGTTAAATTAAGCAAGTCCCTGTCTTTAGTGGCTGGTCACTCAGATCTAGGCTTTCCTCTATGCACTTAGCACTCACACCAAACAGCAACAACCTACTTGACTTGTATCAGTGAAATAAAATATAATCAAAGGGTACACAGATGAATATATATATATTTATTTATTTTGGAGGTGGAGAAGTGTTAGCCACAGCTACCTTGGACATGCGGGTGGCGGGTGTCACCTGGAGGCACCTTGCACCCCCCTAGCCATGCCACTGTACACCCCCAAGCTGATGTCACTTTTGGTATCGGTTTCAGGTATCAGAGCATTTGCACGAGTACCGATACTCGTTTGAATGCTTAGTATTGGCACCAGTATTGTAACCCTAGCAGAGATTAACCACTTCCATACAGAGCAGTTAGACCCCCTTCCTTCCCAGACCAATTTTCAGCTTTCAGCACTCTCACACTTTGAATGACAATTGCTCAGTAATGCTACACTGTAACCAAACAAAATTTTTATCATTTTTTTCACACAAATAGAGCTTTCTTTTGGTGGTATTTGATCACAACTGGGTTTTTTTTTCTTCGTGATATAAGCAAAAAAAGAGCAAAAATTTTGAAAAAAAAACACTTTTTTTTAGTTTCTATTATACAATTTTGCAAAAAATTAATTTTTCTTCATACATTTGGGCCAAAATTTATACTGCTACATATCTCTGGTAAAATTAACCCAAATTAGTGTATATTATTTAGTCTGTGTGAAAGTTATTGAGTCTAGAAGCGATGGTACCAATTACTGAAAATTGATCACACCAGATGTACTGACGGCCTATCTCCTTTCTTGAGGCCCTGAAATGTCAGGACAGTACAAATACCCCCCAAATGACCCCTTTTTGTAAAGTAGACAGTCCAATGTATTTAGTAAGAGGCATGGTGAGTTTTTTGAAGTTATAATTTTTTCCCACAATTCTTGGGAAAATGAAGAAAAAATTTTTTTTTCTTTTTTTTCCCAAAACGTTGTCAATTTATAAGCTATTTCTAACACATAGCATGTACACAGCAAAAATGACATGAAATGTAAACATTACTAGTAATAGAAAAAGGCACGACAGGACCTCTTTTTGTGAGATCTGGGGTCAAAAAGTCCTCAGATCTCACAAGAAAAAAAAGGACATTTAAACCGGTTGCTAGGCAACAACATTTTCCGTAGCTCCGGTCCTCCAAGACCATAGAGTCAAGTGAGGGCAAGCTTGCCCTCACTCGACATCCTGTCTGTGAGGATCCGGGACCGGATCGTTTTCCCCGCTGTCGGCGGGTCCGGTAAGCGGGGAAAAGGACCGGACGCGGCGGGAGGGGGGGGGGCACCTCTTCCGCCATCCCGGAAGGGTGAACCCACGGCGAATCCGCCGCTGGGACCACCCTTATCGGAAAGCCAACCGTCCACCGTTTAAAAAAATACCAGGGTTATGGCAGCTATCTGCTGCCATAACACCGGTATTTAGGTTTAAACGGAGGACGTATATAAACCTTTTTGGACTTGGACATGGTGGCTGTATGAAGGGTGACAGGTACTCGGGTACTTTGTTGGGCAGGTGACAGGCAGGTGACAGGTACTCTGGTACTGATGAGCAGGTGGCAGGTACTCGGGTACTCCAATAGGCAGGTGACAGGTACTCGGGTACTCTGATGGGCAGGTGACAGGCAGGTGATAGGTACTGATGAGTAGTACTGATACTGATAGGTGATACTGTACTGATGGGTACTGATGATCAGTACTGATACGTGATAGGTACTGATGAGTACTGATGAGTAGTGATGGGTACTGATGAGCAGGCGGCAAGTACTCGGGTACTTCAGGCGTCAGGTACTCTGATGAGCAGGTGGAAGGTACTCGGGTACTCTGATGGGTAGGTGACAGGTACTCAGGTACTCTGATGAAGGGTACTCCGTTGACAGGTAATCTAAGTATCCGAGTACCTGTCATCAGAGTACCCGAGTATCCGTCATCAGAGTACCCGAGTACCTGTCATCAGAGTACCCGAGTACCTGTCATCAGAGTACCTGCGTACCTGTCATCAGAGTACCCGAGTATCTGTCATCAGAGTACCCGAGTATCTGTCATCAGAGTACCCGAATACCTGTCATCAGAGTACCCGAGTACCTGTCATCAGAGTACCCGAGTACCTGTCATCAGAGTACCCGAGTACCTGTCATCAGAGTACCCAAGTACCTGTCACCAGCCCATCAGAGTACCCGAGTACCTGTCATCAGAGTACCCGAGTACCTGTCATCAGAGTACCCAAGTACCTCTCACCAGCACATCAGAGTACCCGAGTACCTGTCATCAGAGTACCTGATGGGCTGGTGACAGGTACTCGGGTACTTTGATGGGCTAGTGACAGGTACTCTTTATTGGGGGGGGGGCAATCAGTGTGTTTAGGGTGCACTGTATTTGGTAACTAGCTGTTACCACACTCTCTTCCTCACACAGGATCAGTGTGTGAGGAGGAGAACACGGTGACAGCTAGTTACCGTGTTCTCTGTTGACATTTGTGACCGGCTGTGATTGGACACAGCCGGTCACGTGGTAAAGAGCCAATTTCATTGGCTCTTTACCTAGATCGGGGATCGACTCTGTCCGAGGGACGAGCCTCGTCCCCGATCGCTGCTCTGCGCGCCCCCGGGGGCGCGCATTGCAGAGAGAACGAGCGGCTTGTGCTGGAGCCGCTCATGTGATCGGCTGTGACTGACACAGCCGATCACATGGTAAACAGCCAATTTCTATAGGCTGTTTACCTTGATCAGGGATGGGCTATGTCCGAGGGACGAGCCTCACCCCCGATCGCCGCGCTGCGCGCCCCCGGGGGCGCGCAGTAGCAGCTAGAGCGGGCGGACGTCATATGACGGCCGCCCGGAACGGTAAAGCCACCCTGCCGGCGTCATATTACTATGCGCCGGTATGGATGTGGTTAAACATATCCTCCTACATAAGTTGTGTAGCACCCTCCTAGGTAGGTGCTAGAGAGAGAGTATAGTTTTTGAAACCTGTCTGTTTACCAGAGGGATTGCAGGTAAGTCTATATTATTCTCTGCCTACCAGAGAGCAGGATCTGCTAGTAAGGTCTGCTCAATGTGCTCAGGTGCAACTCAGCCTGTCTGCAGAGTATTTCACACTGGTCCAATAGGAAGGCACGTTGGACAGTAGGAGGAAACCTGACAAATGAGCGCGCAGGTGTTTAATACAGCCCCAGTGATTTGGCAGGGGAAAGTGCCTCGGGGCATGCTGGGATACTGTATAAATGCCAGTAGCACATGTGCTCAGGTCTTTCGTCTGGATAGCAGAGTCCCAAAGGGAGGGGGCGGCTGCCTCTTCCTCTGTAGAGGTGCCATGCAGCCTCAGGTAGTCGACCTGAGGGCCTAAAGAGCTAGAGAGCAACTGAACCGGGAGGTCCTGTGGAGCTAGCTGAGAGGGAAGACACTGAAGGATCTGATTCTGCAGTACAGTGAGTACAGCTATGTGTCAAGGGGCCTGACCTGAGGTGACCACCCCTGCAGCTAGAAGAGTCAGTGGACCGGTGTCAGTAAAGGGGATGCTAGTGAGTATCCTGAAGAGAATGTAGATCATCAAGTCTATTTCTGGGGAAAGAGCAAGGAGACATAACCCTTTCCAAACATGTGGCAGTATGGTTTAAGCAGCGTGACTGCTTCGACAAGCAACGTGGTGAGGCCAAGTGATAGTTGTCCTTATTAAATGTATATAGTTCCAATTGGAGAACTCCACTATTCCCTTCTCCCGTCCAAGTTCCACAAAAAATACTAAAAGTCACAACACCCCTGGACTATTTATTGTGCAACGAGCCATTGGGAGTAAAGTTGAATGTGTCACCTGTGCCCTAAGTTACTGTGTGCTGGTAATCAGAGGAGGCCCAATAAGTCATCATACTGACCTACGGGGTCAGTGCTACAGTTGTTTTGGTCTATCTGCAGTCTTCTCTTCTGTACATCCATTCTATGTCCAGAATTGATAAAGCTTGTCTAAGAGTTAAAAAAAAAAGGGGGCAGAGAACTGAAACTACACACTGCAGAGCTCAGTGAGGAGAGCGCCAAGAGCTGATTGGAGGGAAGAGACACACCCCCTCCACAAAGCTCGCAGAAACAAAGCTGAGGCTGTCAATCTCCTGGAGGTCCTTCCCCTGTCACCATTTTTCTCTTGGTGTCAGAAAAACTTGTCATAATTGACTTATGCTATAAGCAAAGGAAGGAAGCAACAGACAGAAATGACACTTAGTGCACACTAGAGAGGATATGCTTTGTTCATATTTTAAGTCTGAAGTTTACAACCACTTTAAGTAAAAAAATAGTGAAAGGCTGGTCTATACATTTTATGATGCCCCCTGACAGTTTCTTGTGTAATGGGAGTTAGAAAAGGCAAAAAATATTGTCAAAGTGATAGCTTTTTACCGACTAATTAAAAGTTAAAACAAGTTTTAAAACTACTTAAGTTGGTATGACAGATACAATGCTGAAAATGGTGCAAGAGGGACAGTATTGTAGCCTATATGAAATATAAGGACATTAGTCTAAGCATTGTGTGCCCATTTAGTTTCATGTGTAAAAGGACATGAAATATAACGCTATTATCTGGGGCAATGGGCACCAATCACATAATTCTAGAAATATAATGAAGTGATCACATAAGTAACAAATCACACTCTCGAGTAAATGACCAACACTTGATGAAGCTGACTGAATGATAGACACAGGGCAACCGAGAGCAGTGAATTAGTCCCTGTCTGGCAGTGATTTTGTTCTCATTAATATTTAACCTGGAAATTTGGCAGATCCCCAGAAATCTGACCTCTTTATACCTGTGTGCGTCCTGTCATCTTAAACGCTGCATACGAAGGAGGAATAAGTTAGTGTTCCAAAAGTTGAATGCCTACATCTTGAATTTTCTGAACCTTCTATATGTTTAGCACACAGATATTTCTTATACCTACCAGCAGATTTTTGCAGTTATACCTACATTTTAGACACATTTTTAAGGTAGGTATATTGTATTGTAAGCAATGAGATAGGAAACAGATAAAGGCAAGGTCCTCAGTATGACTAGCATAAATTAATAACTGACTAGTTAACGTTAAGCACTGTTGTATGAAGAGGTATAATACACTGCTCAAATAAATTAAAGGAACACTTTGAAAATACATCAGATCTCATTGGGGAAAAATATTATGCTGGATATCTGATATGATATACTGATATGGAGTGGGTAATGTGTTAGGAATGAAAGGTTGCCACATCATATGATGGAGATGAAAATTATCAACCAGAGGGCTAAATTCAAAGACACCCCAAAAATCATAGTGAAAAAATGATACAGCAGGCTAGTCTATTTTGCTGAAATTTAATTGCAACAACTCAAAATGGTACTCAGTAGTTTGTATGGCCCCCCACATGCTTGTACGCATGCCTGACAACATCGGGTCATGCTCCTAATGAGACGCCAGATGGTGTCCTTGGGTATTTCCTCCCAGATCTGGACCAAGGCATCACTGAGTTTCTGAACAGACTGAGGTGCAACCTGGTGGCATTGGCTGGACTGAAACATTATGTCCCAGAGTTATTGTATTGGATTTAGGTCAGGCAAGCGTGGGGGCCATTCATTCCATTAATTCCTACATCTTCCAGGAACTGGCTGCATACTCTCGCCACATGAGGCTGGGCATTGTCTTGCACCAGAAGAAACCCAGGACCCACTGTACCAGAGTAGGGTCTGACAATAGGTCCAAGGATTTCATCCCAATACCTAATGGCAGTCAGGGTGCCATTGTCTAGCCTGTAGAGGTCTGTGCGTCCATCCATGGATATTCCTTCCCAGACCATCACTGACCCACCACCAAACCAGTCATGCTGAATGATGTTACAGGCAGCATACTGTTCTCCACAGCTTCTCCAGACCCTTTCACATTTGTCACATGTGCTCAGGGTGAACCTGCTTTCATCTATGAAAAGCACAGGCCGCCAGTGGCCGACCTGCCAATTCTGGTGTTCAATGGCAAATGCCAATCAAGCTTTATGATGCCCGGCAGTGAGCACAGGGCCCACTAGAGGATGTCAGGCCCTCAGGTCAGCCCCATGAAGTCTGTTTCTGATTGTTTGGTAAGAGACTTTCACACCAGTGGCCTGCTGGAGGTCATTTTGTTGGGCTGTGGCAGTGCTCATCCTGTTCCTCCTTGCACAAAGAAGTAGATACCAGTCTTGGTGATGGATTAAGGACCTTCTAAGGCCCTGTCCAGCTCTCCTAGAGTAACTGCATGTCTCCTGGAATCTCCTCAATGCTCTTGAGACTGCTGGGAGACACAGCAAATCTTTTGGCAATGGCACGTATAGATGTGCTATTCTGGAGGAGTTAGATTGCTTGTGCAACCTCTATAGGGTATGCCTCATGCTACCAGTAGTGACACTGACCCTAGCCAAATGCAAAACTAGTGAAAAACACTCCGAGAAGATGAGTAGAGAAAAAAAATGTCAGTGGTCTCCACCCGTAAAATCATTCCCGTTTTGGAGGTTGTCTCAATGTTGTCAATCTAGTGCATCTGTTGCTAATTTCATTAACACCAAAGCAGCTGAAACTGAATAACAACCCCCTCTGCTACTTAACTGACCAGATCAATAGCCCAGGAGTTTAATTGACTTGATGCAATACTCTGATTAAAAAGTATTCCTTTCATTTTTTTGAGCAGTGTATATTGTATGAAAAAAAATTAAACTTGAACCATGTAGCCACATTTCTCTCTTACATTTGTAATGAACAATATATAGTCATACCCCCACTTCATAGAACCTCTAAAGCCTTATACACACTACTAGTTTTTGCTGGGTTGAACGGAAAAAAAAACTGACAGCTGAGGTTGGAGCCTCTAAAGACGATGGTAGTACAGTGTTCTCCCCTGCTGTGCTATTGTGTTCTGACAGAGGACAACCCCCTCACGACCACACCCCCCCCCCCCCCCCCCACCAGAACACTCCAGTCAGCGGTCGCAGCCATTGGCTGAGAGCGCTGATCGGGAGCCGATCGGCAGACCCTTTTTGGTCATGACCCTTCGACATGGCTGGCTTCTGTCGGACCGGCTACCGTACACACAGACCGAATGTCGGCCAGTTTCTATTGAACCAGCCATGCCGCCTGACATTCAGCCCATGTGTACTAGGCCTTACTGCATTATTGGATAGATATTCTTTGCTGGGCTCCCACAGTAATCTTCATTCAGCCTTGTCCTCATCTCTGCACATGGGATTGAAGTCACAAGATTAGGGATGATCGAACGGTTCGGGTCGACCATCGGTTCGACCCGAACATTGGATGTTCGATATTCGGCCGAATACCGAACTTTTTGCGGCAAAAGTTCGGTATTCGGCCACCAGAACCGCCCAAAATGCACTGGGACAGGAACTGGGCTTTAAAAGCCCGTGATTGGCCCAGAAACGTCTGCAAAAGCCAATGAGGGGGCAGGAGTCTCCTAGGAACGTGATTGGAGTGACTACGGGGACCAGAGGCCAATCAGGAGTGAATACGCCCCACACTATATAAGATGGCCCCGCCTAACCCCTAGCACAGTTATCCAGAGCCTGTTGAAGAGAGTTGAAGCAGTTCTGTCTGACTCCTGCTTGCTACACTACATTTCCTACATATCGAGTGGTTCTAAAGCTCCATATAGCAGAATTGTATTTAGCTTACAGCCAGTGTAGTTAGATACAGCGATTGTGCTGGTTCTTAGAGTTAAAAAAAAAAAAAAAAAACTTAAGGGACAGTGTCAGTCTTCTGCTGTATGGAGCTTTCTATTTAGTGGAAAGGGATATCTAGTGTAGTTAGGGAACTTTGTACTACATTAGTTAGATTTGAAAATTTAGTTTCTGTAGGGAAAGTGTGAGGGTTCTGTTTAGTGAGCACGTGGCACAGTGCTGCTGTATCACAGCAGGTATACGTGCTTGCTAGGCAGCAAAATACAGTGACAACTTAACGCCTGTTGTTCAAAGCGTTAGGTGCACTGTACAAAAGCCTTTGCAACTGTGCGTGACACGCAACTGCTGTGCTGTATCCAGCGACAACTGTGGGTCGCATAGCAGTGTGCGTTTTTCACCGCACACAGTTGCCAACGCATCAGTGACAACCTAACGCCTGTTGTTCAAAGCGTTAGGTCCACTGTGCAAAAGGCTTTGCTACTGTGCGTGAACCGCAACTGCTGTGCTGTATCCAGCGACAACTGTGGGTCGCATAGCAGTGTGCGTTTATCACCGCACACAGTTGCCAACGCATCAGTGACAACTTAACGCCTGTTGTTCAAAGCGTTAGGTGCACTGTACAAAAGCCTTTGCAACTGTGCGTGACACGCAACTGCTGTGCTGTATCCAGCGACAACTGTGGGTCGCATAGCAGTGTGCGTTTTTCACCGCACACAGTTGCCAACGCATCAGTGACAACCTAACGCCTGTTGTTCAAAGCGTTAGGTCCACTGTGCAAAAGGCTTTGCTACTGTGCGTGAACCGCAACTGCTGTGCTGTATCCAGCGACAACTGTGGGTCGCATAGCAGTGTGCGTTTTTCACCGCACACAGTTGCCAACGCATCAGTGACAACTTAACGCCTGTTGTTCAAAGCGTTAGGTGCACTGTACAAAAGCCTTTGCAACTGTGCGTGACACGCAACTGCTGTGCTGTATCCAGCGACAACTGTGGGTCGCATAGCAGTGTGCGTTTTTCACCGCACACAGTTGCCAACGCATCAGTGACAACCTAACGCCTGTTGTTCAAAGCGTTAGGTCCACTGTGCAAAAGGCTTTGCTACTGTGCGTGAACCGCAACTGCTGTGCTGTATCCAGCGACAACTGTGGGTCGCATAGCAGTGTGCGTTTTTCACCGCACACAGTTGCCAACGCATCATTGAGAAATATGCCTGGTAGACCAAGAAAAGGCATACGTGGCCCTGCTGCGGAAAGGGGCACAGCTTCTAGGGTGTCTAGAGGCAGGGGTGGACGTGGTGGTCAGTCCTCAGCCAGGCCACCATTTGGATTGTTCTCCGGCAGTGGCCAAGCTATACGTCCACAGTATGTACAGGAGGTGGTGGACTATATGAACAAACCCTCATCATCGGCATCATCTGCAACTACAGTGACCCAGGCAGAGAAAAGTGGTCAGTCTTCTGCAGTTGTCAGAACAAATACAGATGAGTCCATGTCCACCTCATGTCCTCCCTTAGACCCAATTTCAGACATGGCAGAGGAGTCAGCTGAGCTGTTTGACCACAGTGTCGGCCATCTACTCCAGCCTGATGCTCAGTCCTTTATGGAGTCTGATGTTGGGTCTGAGTTTGAGGAGGAGGCAGAGCAAACAAGAGGGGAGAGCAGACGGCCCGCTCCATCTAAGGCCGCACCTGTTGTCTCCCAGGCCAGGCCTGATGCTCAGTCTTTGATGGAGTCAGATGTTGGGTCTGAGGTTGAGGAGGAGGCAGAGCAAGCAAGAGGGGAGAGCAGACGGCCTACTCCATCTAAGGCCGCACCTGTTGTCTCCCGGGCCACTATACACACCTCATCTTGCTGGGCCTTTTTTGAGACATCCCATGCAGATAAAACAGTTGCGATCTGCAAGATTTGTAAGAAGGGTATAAAACGTGGCAAAAATGTCAACCACCTGGGTACAAGCTGCCTAAACAGGCATTTGACAACCCACCACTCGGCCCGTTGGCAGGAGCATTTAAAGAACCCACAAAAGGGCCAAAGATTGGTCGGTCGGCCTCCTAGTTCTCCTCGCGCTCCTCCTCATGCTCCATCTGCTCCACCTGCTCCACCTGCACATCAGTCTGTTCCTGGCCCTGCTATAGTCACTCGTCACCTGTTGGCAGCCTCCACTGGCAGGGATGATGATATAGCAGGCAGTGTCGCATCTACCTCCAGCACACCACCAGCTGTATCATCTAGACGCCAAATTTCGATTCCACACATGCTGGAACGAAAAAAAATGTATACTCCCCGCCACCCACATGCCCAGCGTCTAAACAGTAGTTTGGCTAAACTACTGGCTCTGCAACTATTACCATTTAACCTGGTAGAGTCTGCTCCCTTCCGTGACTTCGCAAAATGTGCAGTTCCACAGTGGCAGGTGCCAAGTCGGCATTACTTTTCCCGTAAGGCCCTGCCATCCCTATACCAACATGTGGAAGGCAATGTAGTGTCATCCCTGGCCAAGTCAGTCAGCCGTAAGATACACTTGACGGCTGACACTTGGTCAAGCAAACATGGGCAGGGACGGTACATTTCTGTCACTGCTCACTGGGTGACACTGCTTGCCAGTGGAAGGGATTGTAGCCAGGGCTCGGTGCTGCAGCCAGTGTTGCCCCCACGTCTGCAAACAGCTGGTGGTGTCGCTGATCCGGGTAGATCGATCACTTCTACCCCCTCCTGCTCCTCCTCCTCTACCTCCTCCATGCCCTCCTCTGCAGAATGGTCCTTTGAATATGATGAGATACCACGTAAACGTTCAAAGGGCTATTCTATGTCTCAGGCCAAAAGGTGTCACGCAGTGCTGCAGCTTGTGTGTCTAGGGGACAGGCAGCACACTGCCCCTCAGATTCTTGGGGCTCTGCAGGCACAGGCCCAGAGGTGGTTGACACCACGCCAGCTGCAGCCAGGGATGGTGGTTACTGATAATGGGTCAAACCTCCTGGCCGCCCTTCGTCAGGGAAAGTTAACCCATGTGCCATGCCTGGCGCATGTCCTGAATCTCGTGGTACAGCGGTTTTTGAACTCGTACCCGGGAATGCAGGATGTGCTAAGGATGGCAAGAAGGGTGTGCAGTCACTTCAGGCGGTCGTACAGTGCCACTGCACGTTTGGCCGAAGTGCAGCGCGAGTTTCACCTGCCGGTACACCGCCTCATCTGTGACATGCCCACCCGCTGGAACTCCACCTTGGCTATGCTGCAGCGCCTGTACACGCAGCAGAGGGCCCTCAATGAATACCTATGCGAGTACGGCACCAGCACTGGCTCTGCGCGCCTGGGCTTCTTTTCACCAAGGCAGTGGCTTTTGATTAAGGATGCATGCGCTGTCCTCTCGCCATTTGAGGAGGCCACAAGGATGGTCAGCCGGGACAGCGCATGCATCAGTGACACCCTACCGGTACTGTTTTTGTTGGAGCACACTCTGCGTGGCATTATGGACAGGGCACTGGAGGCAGAGCAGCAGGAGGAAGAGGAGGACTTCCTTGCCTCTCAAGGCCCCCTTTATCCTGAGAATCCTGACCCCATTATGCCTAGCTCCCAGAGGCCCGAGCAGGATCCAGGGGTGGAAGAGGAGGAGGAGGACGATTCTGCGGGAACTTTTGCAGGGTTTGAGGAGGAGGAGGAGGAAGACATGCGGCAATCTGCAAGGCCTAGTTTGACTCCCTCGGGACACTTTGGAGTAGTACGTGGCTGGGAGGAGGAGGAGCCCGTTGAAGATAATGTCGTTATGAGTGACCCCGAGGAGTCAGCTTCTCAGGCCTTCGCTAATTTGCGACGCATGGGAAACATCATGCTCCAGAGCCTGCGAAAGGACCCCAGAATCAAGGCCATTAAAGAGACTAACCACTATTGGTTGGCCACCCTACTTGACCCCCGGTACAAGTGTAAAGTCTCGGAGCTTTTCCCATCCACCCATAGAGTCCACAGGATCAAATCCCTTGAGGACAGTCTCAAGAGGAATCTGGTGAACATGTTCCCCGACTCCCGTAGGGTGCAGGGGCGGGGACAACCTACCATGGATTCTACTGGTGGTCACGAGAGGAGCGTTGGAGAAGGCGTGCGGTTGACGGATGCCTTTCGGTCTTTTTTTAGTCCTCACCGCCCAGGCCTCTCAGCTGCCACATCGCATCGACACCGTCTGCATCACATGGTGGACGATTACGTGAGGGCACAAAGTGACACAGAGGGCTTTTCATGTGACGAATCCGATCCACTGGCATACTGGGTTTTAAGATTAGACCACTGGCCAGAACTGGCCCAGTATGCCATGGAGTTGTTGGCCTGCCCTGCTTCCAGTGTCCTATCGGAACGGGCATTCAGCGCAGCAGGAGGATTCGTCACAGACCATCGAACTAGACTCTCCACGACTCAGTCGACCGTTTGACATTCATTAAGATGAATCAGTCGTGGATATCAAGCTTTGATGCACCTGATGCAGACCTTGTAGACTAGGCTATCGTTGTGATGTGGCAGTTGAGCCTCAGTTTAAGCCTGGACCATGGTGCCACCCTCAAACCCTCCTCTCATTCTCTTTACGTTCACAGAACCTCATTTTGGTTATGACAAAAACGACAATGTTTGCGCACCTGTTCCACAGGTGCACACCTTTACAATTTTTGGGCCTCCTTCAACATCAGCTCTTTGGGGTTAAGGTGGGGAGGCTATGCTAAAACAAAAACGACAATGTTTGCGCACCTGTTCCACAGGTGCACACCTTTACAATTTTTGGGCCTCCTTCAACGCCAGCTCTTTGGGGTTAAGGTGGGGAGGCTATGCTAAAACAAAAACGACAATGTTTGCGCACCTGTTCCACAGGTGCACACCTTTACAATTTTTGGGCCTCCTTCAACACCAGCTCTTTGGGGTTAAGGTGGGGAGGCTATGCTAAACAAAAACTACCATGTTTGCGAACCTGTTCCACAGGTGCACACCTTTACAATTTTTGGGCCTCCTTCAACACCAGCTCTTTGGGGTTAAGGTGGGGAGGCTATGCTAAAACAAAAACGACAATGTTTGCGCACCTGTTCCACAGGTGCACACCTTTACAATTTTTGGGCCTCCTTCAACACCAGCTCTTTGGGGTTAAGGTGGGGAGGCTATGCTAAAACAAAAACTACAATGTTTGCGCACCTGTTCCACAGGTGCACACCTTTACAATTTTTGGGCCTCCTTCAACGCCAGCTCTTTGGGGTTAAGGTGGGGAGGCTATGCTAAAACAAAAACGACAATGTTTGCGCACCTGTTCCACAGGTGCACACCTTTACAATTTTTGGGCCTCCTTCAACACCAGCTCTTTGGGGTTAAGGTGGGGAGGCTATGCTAAACAAAAACTACCATGTTTGCGAACCTGTTCCACAGGTGCACACCTTTACAATTTTTGGGCCTCCTTCAACACCAGCTCTTTGGGGTTAAGGTGGGGAGGCTATGCTAAAACAAAAACGACAATGTTTGCGCACCTGTTCCACAGGTGCACACCTTTACAATTTTTGGGCCTCCTTCAACACCAGCTCTTTGGGGTTAAGGTGTGGAGGCTATGCTAAAACAAAAACTACAATGTTTGCGCACCTGTTCCACAGGTGCACACCTTTACAATTTTTGGGCCTCCTTCAACGCCAGCTCTTTGGGGTTAAGGTGGGGAGGCTATGCTAAAACAAAAACTACAATGTTTGCGCACCTGTTCCACAGGTGCACACCTTTACAATTTTTGGGCCTCCTTCAACACCAGCTCTTTGGGGTTAAGGTGGGGAGGCTATGCTAAACAAAAACTACCATGTTTGCGAACCTGTTCCACAGGTGCACACCTTTACAATTTTTGGGCCTCCTTCAAAGCCAGCTCTTTGGGGTTATGGTGGGGAGGCTCCGCCAACACCAAAACTACCATGTTTGCGCACCTGTTCCACAGGTGCACACCTTCATAATTTTTACGCCTTCTTCAACACCAGCTCTTTGGGCTTACAGTGGTATGGCTCCGCCAACACCCAAACAACAATTTTTGCGCACCTGTCACACAGATGCATATCATTGTAATTTTTTTCCTTACAAAGGCAATTATTGCTTTCATTACCAGCACTTTCATAGGGATATGGTGTCAAGGCATCGTCCGCACCACCAAATGCCCAATTTTTAAGCATCCTTTACTTCTATTCAAAGTCAAGAGACAACAGTATTCATCCAAAACATCTCTAATCTTGTTCACTCTGCACTACATTGTGGCCCCTACCCCTAACCCTCAATGTATCCGTGCATATATGTCTGTTTCTTGTGAGATTTCAAGTTAAAGTGCACCAAACACCATTTTACATGAAATAAAGTGCGATTACATACATCTTTGGACTTCTTGAAACATTTGGTAATAAAAGCCCCATTGTGGAAATACACCCGTTAATTATATGCACATTTAAAGAGACAGCACCTTTTTCCAAAAAAACCTCTAATCTTGTTCCCAGTGCACTGCATTATGTCCCCATCATACACATTGGCTGAGCCGTTGATTAGGAGCAAAAGAAAGGTGCGGTTAAGCAAAAAAGTCATTTTTGAAGGTTTGGTATGCTGTAATTCTGGTTCTGGACATGCTACAGAGCTGAAACTTCACAGGTACACCTTTTAGACCCCCCAGACAATCCAAATAAAATCTAAAGAAATCTCTTTTTTTTTTTTTTTTTAATTTTTTCAATAATTGGCTATCTATCAAAAACGACAATTTTTAAGAACTTTTTTTTGTGTGATTAATAGTCCCTGGGGCATGACCCAGAACCCTAGGCACTTTTTAGGGGCATTTATTGGGTTTTAGGGCTTAAAAATGGTGTTTTTTGATTACAGAAGTTCGGGTCCCATTGATTTCAATGGGGTTCTGAAATCCGAACCGAACTTTCGTGAAGTTCGGGTGTTCTGGTCGAACCGAACTTTTCAAAAGTTCGATCATCCCTACACAAGATGTGGAGAAAAACAATATGAGTTATAGGCAACAGTCAGAGAAAGAGACAAAGGAGCTATACAACTACTATTTACACAATAAAAATATTCAGTGGCAACTCTAGACCAATAACACATTTTCCATTGAACTGCCAGTGCTACTCAGGAAAACGTATCACTAAGAAACCTGAAAGTTTAGTTTACTGTAATTTGATTTCAATATACATTTATCTTCAAACATTACAGCAAGATGAGAAAATTATGTTGATGGTTATCCTGTGCAATGTATTGTAGGGGGTTGCGATTCTCAGAACCTAAATAGTTGGTTTTGCCAACATCCCATGTGTGTGAATGTTTGAAAAGTTTTGGTGCCTCAGGCCAGAAGGTGATTGGGACTTTATGGGCTAATAGCAAGGTTTACATAAGAAAATTGTAGTGACATACAATAAAAATATAAAGTTTCTTATTTATTCAGTAAAGACATAAGAAGAATTATTTACACACTAATGGTGTGTTGGGTTATAGACCCATTAGTGAAGGTGGATAAGTTTGAAAGGTGGTGACAAAGTGATATGGTGACTTTGGAATATTGCTCTCTGCTGTTCCGTGCTTGAACGCCAGAACACACACCTGCAAACCGGATGTGTGTATGTGGCATCACGCAGCGCTGTACTGCGCATGCGCGATCTGCAGATAAAAGGCCGGGGACCTGAGAAAGGCGCCACTTCCCTCTTGTGAGCGAGAGAGGCAGACCTCACAGAACACTGGACTTAACCCTTCTGAAGACCTATGCGGACAAAAGTGAGTTAAACTGTGGAACCTTCCCAGTTATTTTCCTTCTGACAAAAGCTCACCAATACCTTTATTCCTCAATAAAAAACTTTGACCAATTATTATTCATTTTATTTTTATTATATTTTTCAAAAAACTTTCATCTTTCTCGTTTTCTCGTAAAACGCTATACAACTGAAAATCCCTTTGGACTGGACCAGTATAGCTGGATATATTTTTTACAAGTTAGTAAGTATCTACTATTACCACTACTAACACCTTAAGGTATATATCGATTTTGGTTGGCTTTTAACACACTTATTACCATTATATATTACCAACAGCAGTATCCACACAGTTCTCAGTGTGAAGTCTAAAGATCAGAGGAAAATCACTTACCTTGGATCTGGCACATAAAAATGTATGTACCCTAAAAATTATGCAACAATGGGATTCTCCCCCCTTGGCATGCATATTTTTTTGACTGTGTCTATTATGATTACAGATATGGTGAAACCATCCTTGATAAAGGCATTACTGTATAATAAGGCCGAAACGCGTTGGAATTCAGGATATTCCTTCTCTGCATACTTCCAAGCTGGCGTTCAAGCACGGAACAGCAGAGAGCAATATTCCAAAGTCACCATATCACTTTGTCAACACCTTTCAAACTTATCCACCTTCACTAATGTGTCTATAACCCAACACACCATTATTGTGTGTAAATAATTCTTCTTATGTCTTTACTGAATAAATAAGAAACTTTATATTTTTAAATACAATAAATAGTGTTGCGCAAGAGTAAAAATCTGCCTAGTTGCTATTTCAACGATATTGGTGACCAATCCAGATTGTACTGTGTATGGTGTGCTATCCAAAAAATAAAATAAACCTGTGTGATATAAATTGTTTAGTGAAAAGTCAATGTTTTGATGTGATTCCAATGCTGAGTATATAAATAAATGTGTAACCCGCTTCAATAATCATACAGTGTTACCAAATATAAAGTGCTGTGTGCTGATACCGTTGTGTTTAAAAAATCCTTGCAATCAATATTTGCTATGTTCTCTCATGCAAGAGTAAAAATCTGCCTAGTTGCTATTTCAATGATATTGGTGACCAATCCAGATTGTACTGTGTATGGTGATCTATCCAAAAATGTAAAATAAAATAAAAAAAACCTGTGTGATGTAAATTGTTTAGTGAAAAGTCAATGTTTTGATGTGATTCCAATGCTGAGTATATAAATAAATGTGTAACCCGCTTCAATAATCATACAGTGTTACCAAATATAAAGTGCTGTGTGCTGATACCGTTGTGTTTAAAAAATCTAGATTAGGGGGGTAGCTCGCAGGATTCGAATCTGATTTAAACTTTATATTTTTATTGTATGTCACTACAATTTTCTTATGTAAACCTTGCCAACCGGTATGCTTGACCGATATATCACCAAACTCCATGCACCCCCTCGTGATTGGGCGCTCACCTTAAGACTGATATAGATATACCTCTAATCGTATACAATATTAACTCCTCTGGGGCACTTCTCCTCCCTTCCACTGAGATACCGAAAGATCGCTGGCAGTATCCGCCTACATGTAACTACAACACTCCATAGGGGACGATACCATGTGAAAAAGATAGCTCCAGATAGTGCTTATATCGTTTTATACTTTTTATTAAATGCCAAGTGAAAAGTTGTACACTCACATTTCCAGGTGCATGTATGCATGTATGAATCGCTTTAACCGTTCCCGATATCCCCCTGAGGAAGACACGAGGTCCCTGTGTCATCACGCGTAGGGGAGGGGCTAGGACGGACGGAGCGTTGCACCCAGCGTAGGTGAGGCTGTCGGGCAGACCAAGGAGGACGGTCGCAAGCCGAGGCGGTTCCCTATTTATCCGAAAGGCATCCGGGAACGGTTAAAGCGATTCATACGTGCATACATGCACCTGGAAATGTGAGTGTACAACTTTTTTAACTTGGCATTTAATAAAAAGTATAAAACGATATAAGCACTATCTGGGGATATCTCTTTCACATGGTATCGTCCCCTATGGAGTGTTGGAGTTACATGTAGGAGGATACTGCCAGCGATCTTTCAGTATCTCAGTGGAAGGGAGGAGAAGTGCCCCAGAGGAGTTAATATTGTATACGATTAGAGGCATATCTATATCGGTCTTAAGGTGAGCGCCCAATCACGAGGGGGTGCATGGAGTTTGGTGATATATCGGTCAAGCATACCGGTTGGGAACACACCCACATGTCCATATTAATGATAAAATGTAAAAACATACAATTTACTCAACAAATCTTGGTCAGGAGCAGACATCATTGCCTGTGCACCTTGAGCTATTGATGGGAAGGTAGGGGGTGTCATCAACGGTGTACATGGGAGACCACATAGTAAAGCAGGTAGTCAGAATAGAAAACAACCTCACCTTTTAGTGCTAATCATCTGAACCCCCACTAAAAAGGGTCAAAACGCAATATCACATAACACACTGCCATTGACTGTGCAGCTACACAGTATACAGTAGCTAATGGCAAGATGAGCCAGGAAAAAACAGGCAGCTATGGCTGCAGGCTTATACACAAAGGCTGGCCATACATTATTCATTTTTCTGTACAATTTTCTTTAGGATTTACCTTCAACTATGTAGTACAAAGTGCAAAAAGGGTGTAGTATTGCTCATAACAGAACAGAACAACCATATACTAGCAGCGCTTACATAAAACATATAAATGTTTGAATAAAAGAAAAGTCCAATATGGTGAAGGTGCTAAATTGATAAGAATGGCATAAACACTCTTAGTAGATTCATCTATGGAATAAAGTTCATAATATGATGTATCCCTTTCTTCACCACGGTGTAGTATCAGATCAAAAACAGGACCACCTTCACCTCACCAACGTGATTCCCCCGTGGTAATGGACACTCACCAGAAGGAAAATTATATGGAGCCTTTGAATATCATATAAACTTGCCACGCCAGGGAAATTATTCTGCCACTATGTTCAAAAGACAGGGCCGGCGCTAGGCAAACAAGGGAGCCGCCTAGGGCGCACTGCCGCCTAGGGCGCAACCATACCTCCCGCTCCCAAGCGTCCCTGATTAGCCAGGATTGTCCCCGGCGAATCAGGGCTGAGTCTCGGAATGCTCGCGGCGGTGCGGGCGGCTTGGTTCCCACACGCCGCCTGCGAGTTACACACACACACGGCAGCTGGTCTCTCTCCTCAGCTGCCTGTGTCAGTGCAGAGCAGAGACGAGCACAGAACCCACCCCTCCCTCTTCCTGTGTGTTTCCTGTACACAGAGGAGAGAGGCGGGCAGCAGCTCTCCACTCTGCAACAGCGCCTCTCTGATCTGAGGTCTGTGATGTTTATAGCTACTACTAACTTGCAAGAGGGGGGGTGTATGGAGCTGGGGAGGTGTATGGAGCTGGGGGGGCGGTGTATGGAGATGGAGGGGTATGTGAAGCTGGGGGGGGTGTATGGAGATGGAGGGGTGTGTGAAGCTGGGGGGGGGGTGTATGGAGATGGAGGGGGTGTGAAGCTGGGGGGTGTACGGAGATGGAGGGGTGTATGAAGCTGGGGGGGTGTATGTCATCTTCCTACCACCCCACCACCTGACATCTTCATCCCCCCTGTCATCTTCATCCCCATCAGCTTCCCTCCATTCCACCCCCTGTCATCTTCATCCCCCGTCATCTTCCTACTATCACACCCCCTGTCATCTTCATCCCCCCTGTCAATCCTACTACCATCCCACCCCCTGTCATCTTCACCCCCCTGTTATCTTCCTACCATCCCACCCCCTGTCATCTTCACCCCCCTGTCATCTTCATCCCCCATCAGCTTCCCTCCATCCCACCCCCTGTCATCTTCACCCCCTGTCATCTTCCTACCATCCCACCCCCTGTCATCTTCATCCCCTGTCATCATCACCCCTCCTGTCATCTTCCTACCATCCTACCCCCTGTAATCTTCATCCCCCATCAGCCTTCCCCCATCCCACCCCTGTCATCTTCATCCCCCCTGTGATCTTCCTACCATCCCTGTGATCTTCCTACCATCCCACCCCCTGTCATCTTCACCCTCCTGTTATCTTCCTACCATCCCACCCCGTCATCTTCATCCCCCATCATCTATCTACCATCCCACCCCCTGTCATCTTCATCCCCCCTGTCATCTTCCTACCATCCCACCCCCTATCATCTTCATCCCCCGTCATCTTCCTATTATCCCACCCCCTGTCATCTTCATCCCCTATCAGCTTCCCCCCATCCCAGCCCCTGTCATCTTCATCCCCCCTGTCATCTTCCTACCATCCCACCCCCTGTCATCTTCACCCCCCTGTCATCTTCATCCCACCCCCTGTCATCTTCATCCCCCATCAGCTTCCCCCCATCCCACCCCCTCTCATCTTCATCCCCCCTGTCATCTTCCTACCATCCCACCCCCTGTCATCTTCACCCCCCTGTCATCTTCCTATCATCCCACCCCCTGTCATCTTCACCCCCGTCATCTTCATCCCACCCCCTGTCATCTTCATCCCCCATCAGCTTCTCCCCATCCCACCCCCTGTCATCTTCATCCCCCCTGTCATCTTCCTACCATCCCACCCCCTGTCATCTTCATCCCCCATCAGCTTTCCCCCATCCCACCCCCTGTCATCTTCATCCCCCTGTCATCTTCCTACCATCCCACCCCCTGTCATCTTCATCCCCCATCAGCTTCCCCCCATCCCACCCCCTGTCATCTTCATCCCCCCTGTCATCTTCCTACCATCCCACCCCCTGTCATCTTTATCCCCCATCAGCTTTCCCCCATCCCACCCCCTGTCATCTTCATCCCCCTGTCATCTTCCTACCATCCCACCCCCTGTCATCTTCATCCCCATCAGCCTCCCCCATCATCTTCATCCCCCCTGTCATCTTGCTACCATCCCACCCCCTGTCATCTTCACCCCCCCCTGTCATCTTCCTACCATCCCACCCCCTTTCATCTTCATCCCCCGTGTAATCTTCATCCCCCATCAGCCTCCCCCCATCCCACCCCCTGTCATCTTCATCCCCCCTGTCATCTTCCTACCATCCCATCCTTTGTCATCTTCACCCCCCTGACATCTTCCTACCATCCCACCCCGTCATCTTCATCCCACCCCCTGTCATCTTCATCCCCCATCCCACCCCCTGTCATCTTCATCCCCCCTTTCATCTTTCTACCATCCCACCTTCTGTCATCTTCACCCCCTGTCATCTTCATCCCCCATCAGCTTCCCCCCATCCTGTGAAGGAATGTGATGAACACTTGTGAATTAAGCAAAATGTCTATTTTTCTATGTGTGTTTTTCTGTACATGTACATATCTTTTTCCTGTCTTCCTTACTCAAAATGGCCGTTACTAGATACCCCCACCACCGACAATGGAATGTTAGAAGAAAGATGGAGCCTTGGCACAGTGCCTTCAAGAGAAGATAACATTCATAACCTGGAAGGGGTCTACCTTATAATGGAAATGACTAATCATAAAGCTGCAAATAATCAGTATTATGCTAATGTTATGCTTATGACTTACTAACATATAACACCGCCTACTAACTATATAATAGGCTGTCCATTAGGAATAAACAGGAAATATCATTTACCTGAACAATGTGTGTCAGTCTGTGATATCCTCGTGCATGCACTCTAATTACCTATCTAATCAGATCCAGCAGCAAGAAATCTATTTTGAACCTGATTGAGGTTCGCGAACCATTACAATTGCCGCCCAATCGTGGGACCCTCAGGTGTTCATCTGATGAAAAGCCACGTAGGAGGTTTGGCGACTGGATGAGACAGACCAAGAGGGACTTGCGCACCCCTGAGAGTACGGTAGGTACTTTTACCTTACCACTGTACGACTTGTTTCTGTCTTATCTTAATCGCAAATCTTTAGTGCTTTTCGAAAGACGTTTCAGAGGTGGGTAATCTTTTATTCCTCACCTGGGGCTGTTTTTATTAACCTGCCGTAAGATTCCTGCTGGCTGTATATTGTTTGTTCAGTGTCTGCCATCCTGAGTGAGTGTTTCTCTGCAGGCTGGAAGGTTGCATTTGTGTGTCCCCAAGTGAGCTGTTTTGCCCTTGGATTCAAGTGAGCTGTTTTGCCCTTGAATAAGACAGATATTCGCAAAAAAGATCCTTTAGGACGTGTTACTCGGGGTGTTGACTGATTTGAAGGGCTCCCTGAGGGTTAAGCCCGGCTGCAAGTGGATACCCGACACTAGGGGAGGCAGGAGTAATGTCTTCAGTGTCTGTCGTTTTGCTTGAAGTGTGTCTCAATAGGCTGATACAATAGTTGTAAGAGTGCCTTTGGATTCAAGTGAGCTGTCTGTCCTTGAAAAGATGGACCTTACAACATACGTCCTTCGGGATGGGTTACTCGGGGGGTTGACTGATTTGAAGGATCCCCTGAGGGATTAGATCAGCTGTTGAGGTCACATGACAAGAGAGAGACGACAGGAGTTATGTTTTGTTCTGTGTGTTGTGAAATGAAACGTACATTGTTACAGATAAATCCAGTCAGGTTTGAGGTTGCTACGGGCAACAGAGAGAGAGACAGAGAGAGGAAGGGGTTACGTTTTGAGTTTTTTTCAGTTCAACCCCCTCCTTCCCTTCTGTGTGTCCCTGACAGTATTTCTGAGACTTGCGTTGTTGCATTGTTATCAGGTAAAACTCCCCCGCTTGCAGCTGGCATATTTTTCTTGAGAGAAAGCGGGAGGGGGGTCACTCCTTGCCTGAAGCTTGTAGGACTATGGGTCTCAGCATTCCCACACATATGTATTTATTTATTTATTTATTTTATGGATTTTTTGGAGTTTTGCCATTTATAAATTTGTGTATAATGCATAGGAACCTCTGGGAAGAGTGATAATAGTGAATAAAAAACAGTTTGCCGTAAGTCGGCAGAATGTTTTGAGGTTATTTTTTTTTTATAGAATTATAGATAATGAGAAATTACATTTTGCAAATGGATCCCTATGTAAAAGGGAGCTCTGGTGCAAAATTTTGAAAATTGGCTACTTGCCAAGGGGAAGGGGGGTTCAACTGTGAATATCTTTGTTCCTGTAATAGTCATAGAATTTATTTTTGGACAGAAAGGGTTACCACAATTAGTGTGACCATTGAAACCTATTGGCACTGAGCCAAAAGTTTTAAAACAGATTAACTTTTTATCTGATTATAGTATTTAAGAGATATTTGGGGGGCATCCTCTATTGCAGGAGGGGAACCTCTGGTCAGCTCTGGTCACCCCTGGTCTGAGTTTTGAAAATTGGCACACAGCCAAAAGTTTTAAATCAAGTTAAGCGATTAGTTGCCAGTGCTGCCCCCTCCGGCCGTCAGCTGAGACAGCGGCAGAAGAACAGAAAAGAGTGAGGGACCCTGCATTTGAGCTAGGTGGCCCAGAGGGGGGGGGAGAGGAGTATGGGTCAGCATATTAGCAAACCGGAGAAGGGAAAGTTTGTGAGTTCAAATAAACAAAAGTGCTGACAGGCTGCAGAGCAACCGTAGGAGTAGCAGCATACGCTGATAACAGAACAGAAAGGGATGCTGTGTGAGAACGGCTAAGACATTGCATAACGAATGATGGATCGTAGAAGCTAAGAAAGATGACGATCAAGGTTGGAAATTGCATAATGTATGAGTATTATCAAGTCGATCGTAAAGCCGATAAGCCCCCGCCCTATAATGGCGTCTGGAGAGATAAAGGGGAGGGTCCTTACTCTCCGCCTACCGCCCATTATCCTCACACCACTCCTACTCAAACTCAACCCACAGGGACAGTTCCTGCAGACGGCCATCTTGGTGCAGTCATGTCTTCACTTCCTGTCCCGCCTAGTACAGTTCCTGCAGACGGCCATCTTGGTACACCAGGAAGGCCTAAGAAAGGCCTATATCCAATTCTCCCTGTTCTAACACTCCCATCCTCCCTGGATTACAGGTCCAATATACTAGTGATGAAGACACATCCGACTGGGATGACAAACCGCAGGTGACAAGCGCACCCGATGATTTAACCCCATCACAAACAGCGGCCTTAATGACAAGTCTGCCTGACCCAGAAACACAGCCAATGCCCCTATACCACAGGATAGTGCAGCTACAAGAAATTTACCTAGTCCCCTTACTGAGCCACTCCGAGTGGGGACATTTCCTGATTTGCTTGCCAGATTTGTGGTGTCTTCTACATGCCCCTTAAATCTGCTAGGAGCTGATGCGCTGTCCGGACTACAGGCCTCAATTATTTTTATGCCTTGTGTTCTCTGTCTCTCATGAAGACACTCCGTGAAGCGACAACCCCACGTTCAGTACCACTGAAGTATTTGGCAGGATCCCTGCATGCCTATGGTCCACAGAACCGGAAGACATTGATCACTTAAAAGTACGTGCATCTAAAACCTGGGGCACTCCTACCTAGAAAACCACGCCTCCAGAGAGACTGGACCTGTTGAAGCTAGCTCAATCCGAAGCTATCTCAAAACAGGTTGAGACCCTTGTGTCTAATGGTGCTTTGATACCCTGTACTTCTGAATGCAACACACCTTTGTTCCCAGCGAAGAAACGGATCCCAAAAGGTGAACCAGAGAAATACAGAATGGTCCAAGATTTCCAAGCCAAATTGCCAAAGCCATAACCTCTGTTCTTGATACCTGGCAACAGGAACACCCTACAGTGACTCTTCTCCTCTGTGCAAATGACTACCCCACTTCTGAAGAAACTTCAGAAAGTCTACTATACTACCTTGAGGAACAAGGCTGTAAGGCCTCCAAAGAGAAAATACAGTGGTGTTCCAAGACTGTCACCTTTTTAGGCCACTGCATTTCTAAAAGGCACAAGACATATCACATCAGACCGAGTAGCTGCAATACAGAATATTCTTCAACCAAAAGCAGCTAAACAGCTGCATGCCTTTCTTGGACTCATATCTTACTGAAGGGCATGGATCCCTGATGCATCCATCCTCATGCAAACACTCTATGATGCTCTCAAGTCCGTGCCATTTACCCTGTCAAATGAGGCCCTGGGCAATTTTATTCTGCTGAAGCAAGCAATATCCACAGCTCCTGCTGTGGGCCTTCCAGATTATGAGAAACTCTTCAAACTGTTTGTGTCGGAGAAGAATGGCCACGCCACAGGGGTCCTGGCTCAGGAACATGGAGGACGGACTAGACCCATTGGTTAATACTCTTGCCGCCTAGACCCCGTGGCTAGGGGTGGTCCTTCCTGTCTAAGGGCTGTCTTTGCTGCCCAAGCACTCCTAGACAAAACTTCAGACCTTGTCTTAGCACACCCCCTGCTTCTTCTGGCACCGCATGACATTGCTGCCATCTTAAATCAGGTGCAACTCCGACACTTGTCAATGGCCAGACATCTACGGCTGCAAATCTCCCTCCTACTTCCTGACAACGTGACCCTCCAAAGGTGTTTCACTCTCAACCCGGCAACCCTTCTGCCGTTTTTCGAGGGGGGAGAAGGAGAAGGCGAAGAAGGAGACCACTATGACTCCTATGATACTCCACATGACTGCATTGAAATGATGCGCTTGGAAACCTCATATCTCCCTACAGTGAGTAAAATTCCTCTGGAAAACCCTGACTACACACTTTTTGTGGATGACTCTAGATATGCAGAAGAAGAAGACAAGTACCACACAAGTTATGCTGTGACCTCTGAATTTGAAATCCTACAAGCAGGAGCATTACCACCAACTGTATCTGCCCAGAAAGCAAAGCTTCAAGCCCTCACTGCAGCGTGCAAGATAGCAGAAGGCAAAAGAGCCAACATTTACATAGACTCAAGATACGCCCTTGGAGTAGCTCATGATTTTGGTATCATCCGGAGAGCTATAGGGTTCCTGACAGTGGCCTTCCATGTGGGATCCCACCCCGTCATCTTCATCCCCCCTGTCATCTTCATCCCCCATCAGCCTGAACCCATCCCACCCCCTGTCATCTTCTTCCCCCCCGTCATCTTCCTACCATCCCACCCCCTGTCATCTTCATCCCCCCATCAGCTTCCCACCATCCCACCCCCTGTCATCTTCATTCCACCCCCTGTCATCTTCACCCTCTGTCATCTTCATCCCACCCCGTCATCTTCATCCCCCATCAGCTTCCCCCCATCCCACCCCCTGTCATCCTCATCCCCCCTGTCATCTTCCTACCATCCCACCCCCTGTCATCTTCATCCCCCATCAGCTTCCCCCCATCCCACCCCCTGTCAGCTTCATCCCCCCTTTCATTTTCCTACCATCCCACCCCGTCATCTTCATCCTCCCCTGTCATCTTCCTACCATCCCACCCCCTGTCATCTTCATCCCCCCTGTCATCTTCCTACCATCCCACACCCTGTCATCTTCATCCCACCCCCTGTCATCTTCATTCCCCCTGTCATCTTCCTACCATCCCACCCCCTGTCATCTTCATCCCCCCTGTCATCTGCCTACCATCCCACCCCCTGTCATCTTCATCCCCCCTGTCATCTGCCTACCATCCCACCCCGTCATCTTCATCCCCCAATCATCTTCCTACCATTCCACCCCCTGTCATCTTCATCCCTCCTGTCATCTTCCTAACATCCCACCCCCTGTCATCTTCATCCGCCTTTCATCTTCCTACCATCCCACCCCCTGTCATCTTCATCCCCCCTGTCATCTTCCTACCATCCTACCCCGTCAGCTTCTTCCCTCCCTGTAACCCACTGTCAGCTTTTTCCCACCCCACCCCCCGTCATCTCTGTACCTCACTGTCAGCTTCCTCCCATCCCACCCCCTGTCATCTTCATCCCCCCTGTACCCCACTACCAGCTTCCTACCACCCAAGCCCCTTAAATTTTCTGGTGCACGTCATATATGATGGACGCAGGGAAACATTTTTTCTTCCAGTGACAACACGGACACAAGGACATTTCTCCTGCCAGTGATACCACCAATGTAGGGAATTTTTTATTTCAGTGACACCACAGATGCATTTCTACCCAAAACCCTGCTCACCCATAGTGCAGTGACCCTGTTTTTAAAATGTTTTTTTTGGGGGGGGCGCAAGTAGCTGGTCTTGCCTAGGGCGCAAAATAGTCTGGCACCGACCCTGTCAAGACACCAAGATCCTCCAATCCCCACAGTAATGATAACTCCAAATGCACAAGCTCCGTATCCAAAGTAATGTCATGTAATCAGAGAAGAGGACTCATAGCGTAATAACGTAAAAGCCAGAGTTTTATTAAGAACAACCCCCTTCCCCTTTACAATTGCACTCACATATAATAAATCCAAAAACAGCATGTATGAGAAACGGATGACCTGTGTCCTGCTGTGACTCCCGGCTATGCTTACTCGCCACTCGGTACCTTAAACGAACGAGTTCCGGGTGTGACGTCAGACGTCGGTATCCTAGGTGACCAGGTGCTCACACGCTTACGCGTTTCGTCATCAAGGACTTCTACGGAGGGCGTGGGCTCGCGGCACGATCACCATCTTAAATCTTACTCCGGACTGGGCGGTACAAGTACGTGCTCCCAATCACTGCCATGGATGACCTAGAGACACGCCTGTAAACACCACTATCCAGAAGAGAAACCTCTATTGCAGGCTATATTTTTGACTATACTATGCGTCACCCTCTCTCCGGCAACTGTTAACCCCTCACACTCCACAGTGCGTCAGTGTGCAAAAAACGTAAGCCAGATCATGCAAGGATCATCCGGGTGTATAACATAATCACACAGGATAATATCTCTGAGTATATACATTAACATCTCATACTTCATATATGTAAATAAGACTGCCGCCTTATATCAATGACTAATATTGCATATAAATAGGTGGAAAGAGACAGTATACACCATATATACTCATCCAAAAAAAACAAAATCAATAGAAACAACATCAAAATATTGTATGATACTTTAAATATTAAAATTATAAAATAAAGAGATATATTAACCACTTTACCACTGGAGGATTTTGCTGTCTTACATCTGGGCCACTTTTTGCGATTCGGCACTGTGCGAATTTAACTAACAATTGCGCGGTCGTGCGACGCCGTACCCAAACGAAATGTACGTCCTTTTTTTCCCACAATTAGGGCTTTCTTTTGGTGGTATTTGATCACTTGTGCGATTTTTACTTTTTGCGCTATAAACAAAAAAAGAGCGTTTATTTCGAAAAAATAACAATATTTTTAACATTTTTTTATATGAAATTCCCCCCCAAAAAAATGTAAAAATCAAATTTTTTTTACATTTTTGGCCAATTTGTTTTATGCTACCTATGTTTGATAAAAAAAATCACAATAAGCGTATTTTGATTGGTTTGCGCAAAAGTTATTGCGTTTACTAACAAAGGGAAAGATTTCTGTCATTTTTGGTGGGTTTTTTTTAACGCGTAATGGCGGTGATCTGCGATTTTTTTTGCGGGACTGCGACATTGCGGCGGACAGATCGGACCCTTGACTGACATTTTTGACACTTTTGGGGGTACCAGTGACATTACTGCAGTAATCAGTGCTATATATATGCACTGTTACTGTAAAAATGACACTGGCAGGGAAGGGGTTAATTTTATTGGAGAGGGAGGGGTTAATGAATGCCTGGTGCTTACTAACGTGTGTGGGGGAAGGTGACTGTGTGACACAAGGACAGATCGAGGGTTCAACTATGCTGAACCCTGCAATCTGACCCTGTCTGTCACTTAGGAGATCCGCCCGCTTGTGTTTACACAAGCAGGCGGATCTCCACACTCGATTCCCAGACGATCGGGGAAGAGCAGCGGCGATCGAGAAAGGGGAGTGTCTGACGACGTAGGTCTACGTCGCCAGACGATAACGGACCACTTTGCCGCAGTAGGCTCAACGTGAGCAGACGGCAAGTGATTAATATATAGCTTAAAATGGTCCTCTTAAGAAAATTGGTTAATCTATGGTATATAATAAATATATGAACAAGGGACAACACACTAGGTGTCACAATAATTGATATATGATAAAATTTGGATGAAACAGGGACAACACACTGAGTGAAGGATATGAGCATGGTGAAAGGAAAAAAGGAGGGTACCCATAATCTCCTATCAAACCAAAGCAGAAAAGGAAATTAATAGTTGCTTATGAAACTATTTATGTCAAGATCTATATTTAACCCATTAGGGTACAGAGAATTCCTGAGAAAGATCCAGTGGGTTTCTCTTTTGGAGAGTTCACGAACCTTATTTGAACCCCTCCACACTGGGTCAACTCTCTCTATACCCCAGAATTTCAGAGAAGATGGATCCTTATTATGATGTCGCTTTAAATGTAAGGAAACAGTATGATCTTTAAATCCTTTTCTAATATTAGCTATATGTTCTGAAATTCTAATTGCTAATGTTCTCTTAGTACGACCAATGTAGATAAGACCACACGGACATTCAAGAATGTACAGAACATGAGTCATGTGACAAGAAATGAAGTCCTTGATCTCAAAATCTCGCCCATTGGCCGATGAATGGAACTTGGTAACATTTCTCAAATGTGTGTGAACCTGCCTAAAAGAGCTGCAATTGCGGTAAGCGAAAAAACCCTTTCTGTCGTCCCAAAACATCCTAGGCCTCACCGGAGGGTCGAGAACTTTCTTCACTACTTGGTCGCCAAAGGTAGGTCCTCTTCTATATATGAAGGTAGGGGTTGATGGTAAAACTTTACCTAAGATTTTAATAGATTGTGTATTGCGCTACCAGGCCGCAGGACGCCTAGGAGCAAGAAATATATAAGTGCCACATCCCACAGAATAGGAATTTGGAAAGGAAAAAATAATTAGACTTTATTGGCACTAGTAATTAAAATTGTATATTTTATTAAAGAGTAATATAAAATTATTTTACAGAAAGCCAAAGAAAAGAAAACAAACATATAGTTTTAAAAAACAAGACGTACAGCCTCAAATACATGTGCAAAAATGGTCACACATAATGTAATATATATGCAATTGACAATAGCGATAGAATACATCACATATTTGATATGTTCAAAAGATGGTTGCAGGAGGAATTATAGAACCGCCCCTGAAATCCGTCTATACAATGTTGATGAACAGACGTTGAGTGTATCCAGGTTGCCCTACATGTTTCGCTTATCACTGTAAGCTTCCTCTGGAGCTAGTAGTACATGAAAAATCTGAGTGAAAATCAGGTGATGAGTAGGTACAAGGTAGATAGAGTAAACCTTATAAGGTGTAGCAAGTAATGAGGGGGTTTCTCTCTGAGACTGGAGTGTGCTGCCTATACACGCCCAACTGTTTTCAGAACTGTATAGTGGTATTTTTGAGGAAGCCCAAAAATTAACTCCACATAACCAGGCACTATAATGCTGATAGAGGGCATAAAATGTAAAGCCTTACAGGGGAGATCCCGAGATCGGGATCCCGAGAGTGGCACAATGGCTCCAAAACGGATACAGCCAGGTATCTCACAGCAAAGTCTCGCTCCAGTCCATGGCGGTATTTCCCATCCGGGTGGCATCATTCCTGTGGACTGGAGCGAGACTTTGCCGTGAGATACCTGGCTGTATCAGTTTTGGAGCCATTGTGCCACTCTCGGCATCCCGACCTCGGGATCTCCCCTGTAAGGCTTTACATTTTATGCCCTCTATCAGCATTATAGTGCCTGCCATAGATGAATCTACTACAAGTGTTTATGCCATTCTTATCAATTTAGAACCTTCACCATATTGGACTTTTCTTTTATTCATACATTTATATGTTTTATGTAAGCGCTGCTAGTGTATGGTTGTTCTGTTCTGTTATGAGCAATACTACACCCTTTTTGCATTTTGGTTTCTTTTAATAGCGGCTGATCTATTACACACAACACAGTGTTGTAGGTAATTCTTTAGTATTTTGTATATCAGTGCTGGGTGAGTGGGCTTTATATTATTTATACCTACTCTTTTTATTTATGTAGTACAAAGGCCTGCCTTATTGGATACAATTGAAAGTGTTATTTAGTTTTGAACTCACATTGTGTTTTTTTTAGTAAATCTAACAGAAAATTGTACAAGAAAATTGAACATGTCTTACCTTCTTCCCCTGTCTTCTACCTTCGGTGGTTTCTTCTCCTCAAGGGGTGGGTTCTCCAGGTGACTTCACCAGATGGCCACGCCCAATGGCTATATAAGTAATGGCAGACAGCGGGAGCTAACACAACGGAGGCAGCAAGTGCCAGAGGAAGACCGTTTTTTTATTTTTTTGCGGGTTAGCCAGCAGCAGAGGAAAAACACATCACCGGAGGGAGAAGAGGAAGAACAAACCACCGGAGGGAGAAGACAGCATAGGGAGAAGAAACCATTGGAGGGAAAAGAAACCACCAGAGGAAGAACACATGCTGGAGCTTGTCAAAAAAACATCTCTTGTTTTTTGTAACACTACACTATTTTTTTTTTTGGTGAATAAGTAGGCGTACAATATACCCCATACTCATTCACATGGGGGAGGTGGTTGAGATCGGGGGCCCCCTTTCTTAAAGGGGGCTTCTAGATTCAAAAAAACCCCCTGCCCGCAGAACCCCACAACCACTGCCCAGGGTTGTCGGGAAGAGGCCCTTGTCCACATCAACCACCCCTGCCTCAAAGCACCCCCCCATGTTGAGGGCATGCTGCCTGATAGGGCTCAGGAGGGGTGGGCTCGATCGTCTCCTCCCTTTCCTGACCTGCTGTATGCTCAGTTAAGGGTTTGGTATTAATTTTGGGAGGGACCACTAGCCAATTTTGTTTTAATTTTGGCTGTGGGGGGGTCTCCCCCAAATCCATACCACACCCGAAGGGCCTGGTATCGACCTGGGGGGGACCCCACACCATTTTTTTCTTCTAGCAATTATTTTTTTAACATTCAGCTGTCAGCGGGGAACCCTACTGATAGCTGATGACTCATCGGTTGTTAAGGACATGGCGGCCGGCTTCCTGGCCCGCTCCTTAACAATCAGCTATAAACAGTGTTTACAGTGTGTTGAAAGAGAAAAAAAAAAGGAAAATGCATGAAAAAATCCTCAAAAACTAGGCTTTAAAAAACACAAAGCGCACCGTAAAACGTGCCTAAAAAACGCATCAAGTGCAGCCCGCATAGAAGTGAACCTAGAATTATAGACTGTGTATGTGGTTTTATAATGGCTAATTATTCCATATGTGGAGAAATAAAGATGACCATCAGAAGAGGACAAAGTGATTCTTTGCCTAGGGGCCAGTGCAGTCTATTCTATGGGGTTTAATGCTGCAAACTTCCACTCTGACTATACAATATATTAGCGTTTTCTGTTAAGAAAACTGGAATCAGCCCTCTGTATTAGTAGATATCACAAACACTGAAATTGTGTCATCAGCAACATTTAATACACCAGCCTAATCATACAAATATTTTTGTGGAAAAACCACCACACCTTGGTTTTCATTTCATAGGCAAGGTATCTTTGTAAGTTGCCCTGCCAACTAAATGACAACATTAGATAATGCATAGTCAATCGGCACCAAGGCTTCTGCCTTCACATTGCCTACTGTAGCATCCTCTGGCTTTCGGCATGTGCGGCTGTTCAGTGGTTTTTAGCTTACAACGTATCAGTATTGTGGCATACACAATGATATCAGGATAGGGTTACTTCATAAGAGGACAATCTGGGATTTTCCATAAGAGGGTACAATGATTCTGTGAGAGGCTTACAACTGTAAGCACATTCCTGCATACCACTGCTCCTGTATCTCAATAAACCACCACTTTCCTCCTCTCTTCACGCTTATCTTATCTTACCAACAAGCCATTTCTCACCTAAATATAAACCACTTGCCAATCTTCAGTTCACAACCTGACATATGTAGGAAATGTTACACACTAACAAAAGCTTTTCCATGTGCTATATAAAGCGAGGTCATTTTGGACTTCTGTAAAAATGTATGTGCACCTAAATGCAACCATATGTAAGGGCTTCAGATCAGCGCGATCAGTTGTGATGCAACAATCACACACTCTAAGCAAAACTGTCATAACAGAAATACAGGGGCTGCCAATTACCTATTTTTGAATATATTCATTATCTGGCTGTTAAAATTGCCCTGTGACTTCATGTAAAGCCATATACCTATTCCTAACAATCTAATTCTGTTGAATGGCAATGTTGGAAAAATTTCATGCGGTCAGCAGCTGCAGCCAAATGGCTGCAGTGTTAATCAGTGAATTCTAACAATGGAGGAATCCTGGCTGTCAGAATACAATTGTGCAATGGGGAAGATTCCTCCATCCACCTCACTTGTGTGGATGGGGGAAGCTGTTTGATTCTTTTCGAACAGCTGATGGAAAAAAGCAACCCATCTGTGGCCAACTTTAGTGTTTGCCACTGGCTCCTAGAATGATACTCAGGCCTCTTGTTAGTAGATCCTTTAAAGTGTATTTAACCACTTCTGGACCGGAAGGATTTGCCCCCTTAATGACCAGGCAATATTTTGCGATTCGGGACTGCGTTACTTTAATGGACAATTGCGCAGCCGTGCGACGCTGTACCTAAATAAAATTTATGTCCTTTTTCACCACAAATAGAGCTTACTTTTAGTGGTATTTGATCACCTCTGCGATTTTGATTTTTTGCGCTATAAACAAAAAAAGAGCGACAATTCTGAAAAAAATATATATATATTTTTCACATTCTGCTATATAGCATTCCCAAAAAAAATGTAAAAATTTAATTTTTTTAACATTTTAGGCCAATTTGTTTTCTGCTACATATTTTTGGTAAAAAAATTGCAAATTTTATCGCGTTTACTAACTATGGGAAAGATTCATGTCATTTTTATTGTTTTTTTTTTTCCACTAGTAATGGTGGCAATCTGAGATTTTGTGCGGGACTGCGACATTGCGGCCGACAGATTTGACCCCTGACTGACATTTTTGACACTTTTGGGGGGACCAGTGACAATACTACAGTAATCATTGCTAAAAATATGCACTGTTACTGTAATAATGATGACACTGGCAGGGAAGGGTGGGTGATCAAGGGGTTATATATGTACCTAGGGGCGTGGCTTGTGAAATGATCACAGAGACCTGTGTACCTATATAAAAGGATCACAGGAGCTCTGTGATTATTCCAGGGAGAAGAACGGTCAGCTGTGTTTACAACAGCTGCCCGTCCTCTCTCAGCGGGGAACGATAGGAAGTGTCAGGCGGCAATCGGAGCCGCCTGCCCCATGCATCGGCTTCTCCGCTGACGAGTGGTGGTGGGAGCACGCTTGCCCCCTAGCTGCCTGCGCGCGACCGACATATACCTACGGCGGTTCGTGCAGGAGCGGCTCCCTCCTGCAGTATAACTGCGGCGGGCAGTCGTAAAGTGTTTAAACTCTAACAAGAAACTTCTCGTAGTTTGTGGAATCAATAGTAGCTATGCTGCTCCAAACTTGCCTTTCTCCCTGTACCTCCAGCTCTCATCAGGCTCACCCCCAAGAGCACTTCCCCATCCAGCTCTTCTGCTTGTCAAGCAGAAATGAACAGAAACAAGATACTGTATACCTGTGCTCAAATCCCTATAGCTTGTACATGTATTGAATCCATCAGGTGCTAAAGGGGTGTGGCCACATGTTTGCAATAAAAGAATCCAGAATAGTGTTAACATGTGGCCACACCCCCTTTTGCAGCGGATAGATTAAATACATGTACAAGCTATTTGGAATATCTTATTTCTGTTGCATTGCAGGTCAGTGGCTGGACCTGAACCTAGTGGCTCTCTCAATTTGTGTCTGTTTGCCCATTGCTCCTTTGGCATTGTGTCCACAGTAGCATTCGCATTTTGCAGAGCAAAGTAGGGCTGGCCTTAGACGCAGTTGGCCAGCTTAAACATGTATTGCAATATGTGTAAATTCACCACTTCCATACCGCTGGACGTCATATGACGTCCTAGGCTTTGAGTGGAGATATCTGAATAATGGGTGCAGCTGCAGGCATCATTCAGATATAATTTTTTTTAACTGGCGATTCTCTTCACCATAAGAACAATTATAGTGGCTGTTCAGCCGCTTGATTGTTCTTACAGGTGGCAGTAGGGGACCTCCCCCATCCCGCCGCCCTCCGGTGCTTCTACCGGCTCGCCCGTTTGATTGGCGAGCCGGAGAAGGAATCCGCCGGCGGGGGAAGTACACCATAGAGAATACAGAGGACTATATGGCCCCTGGCAGTCTCTTTGACTCTTGGAGGCCTGGACGCGATGTTATGATGTCATGCCCAGTCTGGCCCATGTAAATACTGCTGTGATCTCGGCTGCATAGCCCCTCCCTCCTATGAATAGACAAATTCATAAACTTTGCAAAAAACATACAACCAAATATGTGCTTACCTCATACATAATGTATGAATACAAAGATATAATAAAGTGACAAGTGCCGTGTTAATAAAGTGACAAAATATTGATCCAAAAATAATAACAGATTAAAGTGACATGTGCTGGAAATCAAGGATAGTGAGTCCATAAATTTATATACAGCTCTCGCAGTGTGCCGGTGGTCTTCACAAGTGCTCCCCCCATGTTGACCTCACTCACCAGCAGTCTTTCCCCTTTTGAGGTATATTCGCGTACACATCGTTATTGTGGCTGTACACATGTATCCTAGACTGTCCTCCCCTTTGCTCCTTTGTTTTGCCCCTCCAGATTTCTCACATGCGGAGATAACAACATCAGGCATACCCCATAGTGCGATATCATTTTGAAACTTTACTTTTATGGAAAACGCATATATTGCACTTACATTTTTGAAAACAAAAATCAGCATTTAAAAAAATCCGTAGTGCCAGAATTGGCCCAGTATTGACGTGGTTAAAAACCCTGTTTTTTTCATTGCAAATTTTGCTAAAAAAGTGTATATAGGTATGCAGAGAGTTCATCCTGAATTTCTAGTGTTAACATGTGGTCACACCCCTTTAGTGCCTGATGGATTATATTTATGCTATTCATACAAGCTATTGGGATTTGAGCACAGGTATATCTTATTTCTGTTGCATTGCAGGTCAGTGGCCAGACCAGAACCTAGTGGCTCTCCTTCAATTTGTATCTGTTTGCCCCATGTTGGCATTGTGTTCACTGTAGCATTTGCATTTTGCAGAGCAGGTTAGGGACTGGCCATTAGAGGAATTACTTTAATGCAGCTTGCCAGTTTAAACATGTATTGCACTATATGTGAACTAAAAAGACCTGTTTCTTATTGCAGAAATGAACAGGCTGCACACTAATGCGGTCACCAATGTAAAAGCAGATTTAATACAAGTAGTAGAGGATTCACAACATATATTCTCGCCTGTCCACCTCCCGCTGAAATGCGTTTCACTCCACAAAGGCCTTAATCATTTAAAGCGGAATTCCACCCAAAAGTGGAAGTTCCACTTTAAGGACTCCTGATCCCCTGACATGCCACATTTGGCATGTCATTTTTTTTTGGGGGGGGGGGGGGGACAGGTACCTAGTTTTGGCAGCTACCCGCTCCCACTTTCGCTCTGAAGCCGAGGGAGAAAACTGAGGCTTCAGGCGGCCGCATCGCTGGATCGTGGGAGAGGTGAGTGTGTGTTTATTAAAAGTCAGCAGCTACACTTTTTGTAGCTGCTGACTTTTAACCACTTGCCGACCGATGCACGACTATTTACTGCGACAGTCAGCCCCCTACAGGCAAAACGACGTAGGGCTACGTCGCTCGCCCACGAGCCCCTAGGGGGCGAGCGCACGCCGCTGGAGGCGCGCTCCCGCCCCCGCTTGTTCTCTGACATCCCCGCGCCAGTGATCGGCGGTTCCGATGTCCGCCGGGCACTCGCGATCTCACACAGAAGAGGGAGAAAGTCAGGCGGCTAATGTAAACAAAGCCGCCTGTCATTCTCCCTGGTGTAACTGCAGAGATCATACGATCCTGCTATGTAGGATCGTATGTCTCTGTGGTTACATCACAAGCCAGGCCCCACCCACAGTTAGAATCACGTCCCTAGGGATACATTTAAACCACTGATCACCAATAAAGTTAACCCCTTCCCTGCCAGTGTCATTTTTACAGTAACAGTGCATATTTATAGCACTGATTACTGTAGTAATGTCACTGATACCCCCAAAAGTGTCAAAAATGTCAGTCAAGGGTCCGATCTGTCCGCCGCAATGTTGCAGTCCCGCAAAAAAAAAAAAAATCGCAGATCGCCGCCATTACTAGTAAAAAAAAAAAACAATAAAAATGACATAAATCTTTCCCGTAGTTAGTAGACGCAATAACTTTTGCGCAAACCAATCAAAATACGCTTATTGCGATTTTTTTTACCAAACATATGTAGCGGAAAACAAATTGGCCTAAGATGTTAAAAAATTTTGATTTTTATATTTTTTTGGGGGAATTTCATATGAAAAAATTTGAAAAATATTGTTATTTTTTCAAAATTGTCACACTTTTTTGTTTATGGCGCAAAAAGTAAAAATTGTACAGGTGATCAAATAACACCAAAAGAAAGCTCTGTTTGTGGGGAAAAAAGGACATCAATTTCATTTCGGTACAGCGTCGCACGACTGCGCAATTGTCCGTTAAAGTCACGCAGTGCCAAATCGCAAAATAGGCCCTGGTCTTTGAGTAGCCAAATCCTCCGGGGCTTGAGTGGTTAATAAACAAAGAAACAGCTAGAACTCTGCTGTCATCATGGAGACCATGTTTAGACCCTTTGTGGGGTAAATAGTGCACTGGAGCAGAATGTGGACAGCCAAAGCTATATGTTATGAATCCTCTACTTTTTATAATAAAGCTGGTTTTACACTGGTGACACCATTGATGTGCAAACTGTTCATTTCTAATTGACTTCTCATATTTGCTCTTTTTTGGTCTGTTAAATATGAAAGAGTTTAATTATATCTGTTAGATAAGCGTGCACTCTGCCGCCTTTTCTGAAGCAGTCTTATCAAACCTGCACAGATTATGTCTGTAAACTTCAGAACCTTTCTTCTCTATTAATGATGATGAGAGGGAGAGGTGTTCTATAGTGTTCACATACTTCATGTCCTAGGGTGACAAAGCTGCTCCGCCATAAAAACAAAGCAGTGAGTGAGCAATGTCATCTTAGGACAGGAAAGTTCTTACTGGCAGGAGCACCAGGTGAAAACAAAAGGAAAACTAAAAAAGTAAAATAAAGCAGCCACCACATCTAAGAACGGGTAAGCTGTGTCATATTAAATTTTTGTTCTTAAATTTACAAACGCTTTAATTTTTTTACATTTGCACAGCAATGGATTTCCCAGACCCTGATAATGACATTAACTAAGATCAGATTCAGAGGGCCAGAATATTCTGTTCTCGTCTCCTTTCATTTATCTATATTAAGTATGATGAATAAAGCAAAAAACTAATTTTACCACTTTTACTATACATTGCCAAGTGCTGTAACCCACAACAAAGTGCAGATTGGGTTCTGTGCAGTTCATATAGAAACTGCACTCTGCAAATTTATTTAATGGAAAAAGTGTATACTGTAGTGCATGCATTTAAACATACAGTACATTAATAACAAGGCTACCATATTAATACATGTTATAGCTTAAAATATTTTTTTATCCTATACTTGCAAAAAGTAGACAATATAAAGTGCAGAATATGAGAGCTATAGTTTTCACAACCATAACCAGCTCCAGTCTTCAAGAAACAAGAAAGAAATTGTAGAAACTCTTTAAGTGACAGAGCCGTTTATGTTCAGAGTCATGTTCTAGAGCAGTGTATCTGTACAATACATACAAATGGAAGTACTTAACTTGTTGCATCACATACAAGGCTCAGTTACAACATGCATTACAGAAACATCTCATTGTTAGTCGGCATAGCTGATTGGTGGATAGCTCTACTGTCCAGCCAGCACACAGCTCTATCAAAAGACTCCCTAGTAATATTACCTTGTGTGATGTCCCCAGTTACTAGGGAATCAATATTGGTCAAGTAACCATTAATGATTAAGCATACTCGCAGTGTCTGTTTCCTTTTATTGTCTGATGGCAGGCAGATAATATATACTCATTTAACTTGTTGCAGATCTGCAATGTCCATTATTACACATAAAGGTTTGAGTATAAAAAAAAGCAATGCTGAAGAGTAGATTCAGTGATACATGTAATAAAAGGGTTATGCTAAAAAACTAGTTTGCAGCTCTCTTGCATCTTTCTTTTCTTTTGCATGAAAGCTTCTGCCAAATAGCTTTTTCCAGAGCAATTTTCCAAGGTTGGGCTTCATCAACATAGAAAGACAAGTAACACTCAGTAATAGTAGGCCCAAATTTGCTTAGCAGCAACTTTCAATACCCAATCGGCAGGATTAGGAGGATTAGGAGATTAGGAGTAGAGGATCTCCTGATACCAATTCCCGGGGGGAAGCAAACTTCAACTTTTGTTTTTAAAGGCTTATTCACACCAGAATCATATGCTTTTCCATCTACCCTTTCCCACTATTTTATTAACCACATTGGCCAGCATTGTCCCCAATTTTTTTTCAGGAGATTTAAAATATTTGCCCTTACTTGATAACCTTGGCTTATGTGACATAAATACCGGTACCTAATATATGGGTCACAAAAGAATATGGCCACTGATTTCTTTTCACGTGGAATAATCACTGGTTATTTGTGCTTTGCCAATATAGTGGGCCCTATTATTATGAACCAAATACTAGAACAAATAATCTGATATGTTCTGCATATAAACCAGGAATGCTCAACCTTTTGAAGAGCGAGGGCCACTTAGGTGATTTAGTAACTGGTCGGGCCACAATGAAATAAAATGGTTCAGAATTTCGATTTTTTGATGTTGAATAGCATAACAAAATTTTTCTCCTGCAGCCGCTACCCTAACGCTACACACTTGGTTGGGGGATGTGTGGTAAAAACACATCTCAACTGATATTTTACCACCCCCCAATCCGCAAATTTAAACAAGCCCTTACTGTCCTGAACCCCCTATAAGGCTGCTTTTACACTACTGCGCTGATGTTTACCTGTGGTTTTCCTGTGGGTTAGCTGCGTTTTGCCATGGACTTCTATTATATCTTGCAGGTGTTGTGCACTTTCTGAAACTGCACCAAAACTCCTGCATTCAGTGTGAAAGCAGCCTAATAATCCTTTATTTTTAAAGAGTTCATATATGCTCATTGCAAAACGATGATGTTTAATACATAATATGCCCATTGCTCAACTGTAATGTATAATAAACTGACCTTTTATCTTTCAGTTTCTGCTGGCATCGCTGGCTGTTAGAAAGGTTCCTGTCTCAGGTGGAGTGATACCAAATGCACTTTGTCTAGGACAGAAGCCGGCGCACTATTGAGGAAGCATTGATTATTGTTGCTCGTGCTTCCTCCGTAGCCGCTTGCTTCCTTTGACACCAACTTCATCCACACTGATGCTCTGAGATGGTTGGTCTGCAACCTGCAATCTAGGTTTGATGACCTGTCATACCAGAGCAGTAGGTCGTGGGTTACATCAGTGCCCATGGGCCACCGGTTGAGCACTCCTGCTGTAAACCAATCAGTTACAGTGCAAGCCCAAATAGTTGATTGTATTGGACAAGACCATTACTGTATATTTTTCTTACAAATAGTTACATAGTTGTTAAGGTTGAATAAAGACACCAGTCCATCCAGTTAAACCTGTGGTGTGTGTGTGTGTGTGTGTGAGTTTAAGTCAATATTACATCCCATATCCCGGTTTGTTGCGATTGTTAAGATGCCCACCTAAAAGTTTTTTTAAACTAGCGACACTCCCTGCTGATACCACTGTTTGTGAAAGGGAGTTCCAAATCCTCAATGCTCCGACAGTAAAGAACTATCTAAGCAGTTTAAGATTAAACAGCTTCTCCTCCACTTTCAATGAATGTCTGCATGTCTTTTTAAACTCCCTCTCACTAAAAAGTTTTTTCCCTATGCTAGGGTCACCAGTAAGGTATTTGTATATTGCTATCATATCTCCTCTCAAGCGTCTCCTCTCCTCTCCTCTATCTCCTCTCTAGAGAGAATACGTTTAAAGTAGAAGTTCATGCTAATACTAAAATATCTAAATCTACTGGCATCATCAACAACCTAAGACTAACCTATCTAGCCCTGTAAATAAGAAATCGCTATACATACCTTTTCTGAAGCGGCTCCGGTCCCTCACTGAGCTGTCAGCAGCGGCTTCTCTGTGGAGGCCTGTGCAGAGAAGGCAGCCGACAAAGGAAGCCCCATAGTAACCCTATGGGTGACGTCACTTCCCAGCCGTTGTTGGCTGTCTCTTCTGCAGAGCTTCTCCCACTGGAGACTCATTGGAGTGCTTCAGAAAAAGTACAGTATGTATAGCAATTTCTTCTTTACAGGCCTAGATAGATTAGTCTTACATTCTTGATGCCAGTAGATTTAGAGATTTTTAGCATTGGGGTGAACTTCCACTTTAATGTTTGTGGTCTTTCCCCATAACTGAGGTCCTCCAGTCCCCTTTATTAGCTATGTTTCCCCATCTCTGCACTCTCTCCAGTTCTAGAACATCCCTCCTGAGGACCGGTGCTCAGAACTTGACAGCATACTCGAGATGCGGCCAAACCAGAGTCTTGTAAAGTGGCAGAATTATTGTTTAATCACTTTTTTAACGCATTCTAATATTCTGCTGGCTTTGCAGCAGCAGCTGTGCATTGCCTGCTGTTGCTGAGCCTGTCATCTACTAGGATCCCCAGATCTTTTTCCATCCTTGATTTCCCCAGAGGTTCTCCCCCTAGAGAGTAACTTGCATTCATATTTTTGGCACCCAAATGCATTACTTTACATTTTTCAACATTAAACTTAATTTGCCATGTAGTTGCCCGACTCATTATTTTTTTGAAGTCCTCCTGTAAGGTGATCACTTCTTGTTGTGAAGTTATTTCACTGCTTAGATTTGTAGATTTTGACATCAGCAAACACTAAGATTGAGCTATTGATATCAACCTATAAATCATTAATAAATAATTTACACAGAATTGCTCCCAGGACAGATCATTGAGGGACCCAAGACCATTCTGCTCACTATTTATCACCACCCTTTGGATATACCTCTATCCCGGTACATACCCTATGGTCCATGCCAACAGACCTTAGTTTGTAAAGTATAAACGTTTATAGGGAACTGTATCGAATGCCTTTGCAAAATCCAGGAATCCCACATCCACAGGCCTATAATTATCTAGACGGCAGCTTACTTCTTCATAGAATGTTACAGATTGGTCTGGCAAGAACGATCCTTTATGAATCCATGCTAATTACTACTAATGATACTGTTTTCATCAGCAAATTCTTGGATACAGTCCCTTATCACCTGATCCAATAATTTAGAAACTTTTGTTAGACTGACTGGCCTGTAGTTTCCAGGTATATGTCTCTGCCCCTTCCTAAATATTGGTACCACGTTGGCTTTTCTTCAATCAGCTGTTACCATTACAGTCAGTAAACTGTCCATGAAACTTAGGAATATTGGTCTAGCTATCACCCGAATGAGTTCCTTAAAAAAACTATTACTGTGAATTTAACCATGTATTAAAACTTCCCAACACAACGCATTACACAGCCATTTCACATTCATTATCCTGAAATAGGGCAACAACAAAACAACAATAATGACAACATATTTTTTATTTTAAAATGTGCAGTAAATTACAGTAGCTCAGCACTAGAAAACTTTTCCTCAGCTGAATCCTATTATGTCTTTAACATACAAACTGCACCTGTATCTCAAAACAGCCATATGTCTTTACCTGAGAGTAAGAAGAAAAAACACAAGATAATGTAGCTTACTGTAGAAAAGTGTTTAATAGGAACATTGTCTGTGAAATCCAGCAAGACAAGGTGCAGCTGCCATAAAAGGATATGATCTGATGGATCAACATAGTCTTTTTAAAAAAGAGGAATGTGGCTGTAAGTCTCCTTGGATTTTGGAATGAAGCAGTATAAAACAACATAAATCAAATTTATTTTAAAAATAAGGTGTATTGGTGACATATTTAAATGTCAGTAAATTGTTTGGCTGCTTACTCTTTTCAATCCTACAAATCTTCTTGTTTACATGTAGGCAGAAGTACAGCTCCCACTGGGTTGAACGAAAAAAAAAACTGACAGATCCCCACATCAACACAAGTGATGTTGATGCAGAGACCTTACCCACTGTTTGTTTATACTGTGATAGAGTGGCTACACCACCCCCCTGCCAGAATACAGTGAACAGTGCTTGTAGCCACTAGCTGCCAGCGATAATTGAATGCTGATTTTTGAGCAGAACCGTTCGATAGAAGCTGGCTTAGACCAACCAGAAGAGTACACACATACCAAAAGTTCCTGTTATTTCAGCCTGCTGGGCCGAATGAAAGACATCCAAACATATATGGCAAGCTTTAGCTTGTAGCTACTCATTAGCAATCTGCTAAAGCAGGAGTCTCCAAACTATGGCCATCCAATTGTTCAGGAACTACAATTCCCATCATGCCTAGTCAGGCCTGTGAATGTCAGAGATTTACAATGCCTCATGGGACAGATATTTCTGCAACAGCTGGAGGGCCATAGTTTGGAGATCCCTGTGCTAAAGGAATCTTTACTGAGGCCCCCACTACTGACCTTTCCTTCAGAAAATGCTAGTTGCCATGCTGATCCAATTGCTTTAGTATATTCAGAAGTACTAACCCAGAAAACCTTTTACATCAAGAGTTCTGACTTCACTTTTGTAAATCTGCATGCTTGCTCCAGGTCAGTGAATCAGAAAGCATTACAACCAGAGACAGCCAGGCAGCTAGTGTTCTTAGAAGGTTAGAAGTTGCAGATTCCATGTTCCTCTTAGTACAGTTTTCCTTTAAGACTGCTTTATTGCTTTGTAAACTGTCACTGAATCCAGTGCTCCATCTTTTTTATGCTTTATATGTAAATTACAAATAAATGCTTTGGAAAATACAGTTTTCCTTTAAGTGCTTGAACTAAGCTGGCCATACATGGATCAAAACTCATCTGGTTCAGCAGGGACAAGCCAAATTTCGATCCATGTATGGGCATGGTGGTTGTATAAAAGTGGATCTCCTGATTGACTTCTGTACAACCACACTGTCTGAATTTACGGTGCTGTTCAAAGTATTCTGATGGTGGGGAAGTCTCCCCACTGGCAGAATACAATAGCACAGCAGGAGGATGTGGGGATGGGGGAATTGGGTCAGTTTTTTTTTTTTTAATTCAATCCGCTGGCTGAAAAAGAAAAATGAACCAATGTATGGGCTGCCTTGCGCTAACAAAAAAAAACAAATGTCTGACTATTGCATTGATTAATCAACAGTTAATTAAAGGGCTGTCGACTTATGTCTTCTAATGTTCATTGCTATTTAACCTGTAAGCACACCTCCTCTCTGTCCCATTCCTATGTTTTTAAATCTCTTCTACTCGACTCTTTATATTTCAGTTTTTGTGCTGCTTGTTCAAGATCTTTAACAATCACATCTATATCCTCTCTCGAGGTCTCCCGACCCACACTCAAACGAACAGCGCCACGTGCGGATTCTCGGGGTACTCCACTGCTCAGCAGTACATGGGAAGGACTGCAGGAAAAAGTTTAAGATGTGACATGTAAGTATATTTTCAATGTGTTGGCTACTACAAACTGACAGGTCTGCCTGAAACATTGAAATACTAATATGGTACACAAGTGGAGAGTTGGTCAGTGACCAAATACTGTTTATCACCTTTCTTAGAAAACTGAACTCCATGCATAAAAAAGTAGAATACAGTTTTGTCCCCCATGGCATCCAAACTCATGATTTTTCTAGCACATGTTAAGAAATTTAGGTAAGAATCTGACTGGTTTCTATGGGAAAATTAGAAACTTTATTTTCAGATGTTTTAATATACAGAATGAGGAATCGTAAAAGAAAAACTTAGATCAAAGTAAAAATTAGAATACTGCTTTAAAATTAGGAACTATTTTTAATGTTTAAAGTGGAACTAAACCCACTGATTTAACGGTTTAAAAAAACAAGTTACATTCCTGGCATGCCAGGAATGCTAACTGTCACATTTGCTTGTGCTCTCAACCAAACTGTCAAACCATCAAATGGCTGATGTCATAACTGATCACATGTGCAACACCTTGGCAGTTGAAGATCAAACAGAGGCCAAGATGGCAGCTTCCTTGGCTGAAAATTATAAGGTTTAGGTCCACTTTAAATATAGGATATTAGATCTTACTGGCAATACACGTGGCAATTTCAACCACAAAATGCCCAAACGAATAAATAGAACATACCATCAACAGCTTATTTTGCTGTTCCAATGTTGTTGGTAGGTTGCCTTGATTTTTTAAGTGTTTTTTGTGATTGAATGTGGTTGAAATCTCCATGTGTGTGGCCAGCACCTGACCTATTTCTTGCATAGGGACAGACTCAAACAGTCCAGCATCTGACGAACTGAAAAATGTTCATCATGCTGACAGAAGAACCTACATGGATGAAACAAGAGAAGCTCATGTTGCATTATAGCCAAAGAGCTTTTTTTTTTCTTTTTCTTGGTTTAGTCTAGCTCAACTATACCATGTCACACACAGGTTCCAGTTCAATTCCTCCACTCTTGTTATGAGATAGAGATTATGGAAGCTAATAAACATACTGTATAATTTTTCACAAAAAATTATTTTCATCTTTCTGACAGTACACTAAGATAATGGTACAGTTCAAAAATAAATGGCACTTAAAATATATTTCTAGGAAGACCCTTTTTTTGTTTTGTATAGCTTGGATAAAGGTTAAATCCTATTTAAAGTGTTTAATGTGGTCTGTATCCCACTGAGGTGGTTAACCCCCCTATTTGAATTGGTGATTATTGTTAACGAGAAAGAAAATTAGGGGAAATTCAAAATGTAGGAGTTTTCCCCAGAAAAGGGGCAACTTTCTAATAGAGAAATCTATGTTTAAGAGGACAATAGGTTTCTCTGGCTAAAGCAAGCCAAGGATAAGCCTTTTTTTATGTTCAACAAGAGGTTGATTGTGTCATTGTATTCCGACAGACTTCTCCACTGTCAGAATACACCGATCAGCACTGCAGACAGATAAAAGGGAAATTTTTCCAATAGGCTTGTTGAACAGACATTGATAAACAGATTGATTTCTGTTCAACCACATTGCCCATACATGGATCAAAAGTCGTCCAGTCCCTGTTGAACTGGTCGATTTTTGGCCCATGCACAGCCAGCTTAAGAAAGGAAATTCCCGTACTTTGGATGCTTTACTGTAACCTCTTTTTAGATCTACCAGACTGAAAGTGAAGAGAAATTTTCCCAATAGTAAACAGGCGGCAATGAAATAACCTGGCAGGGGTTTTAATCCTTCCATACACTATCCAAAATTTTAAAAAAAAGTTTTGGCTTATATACACTAACAGAATTTATCTTTACCTGTCTCCCCGGTCTGAGTGACAAGCTGCTCCAACACTTGCCTGAAGAGAATGACAATGGGCCAGCCATTCACGTCCTGCAAGAAACATGTGATATATCATTTATTATGTGTTTATGATGTGTTTTCATTGTGTTTATAAAGTGTTTAAAAAGCAAGAATACTTGATAAATGCCCATGAAAGTGTTGTTTTTCTAGTGTGATGTAGAGGAAATGATCTACTTTGAGGCGTGGTTAGGTTGTGGTGTGACAGCAGACATTTTTGGGAATTCTCTGCAAAATAGATTTGTATATTTTGATCTTTTTGACACTTGGCTTGGTCCAGTTCAGTTTTGCTTAATGCCTCTGCCTCTACCTGGCACTGCCAATATTGCTGGCTGTTTTGATGTTTTGCCAGCACACAGTAACAAATTGTGTTACCACGCGCCTTCTCTATACAACCAGGAAGTGGCTGGAGCTTCTCTGTCCTAGTCATCTATTATTTCCCAGTGCATTTTGGGATACAGGAACCTCCACTGCCTCTCCCCCCAGTTCTCAGCTAACATTTTATAAATGCTTCACTAACACGCCAATAATTTTACATGTGCAGTTACAGAGCAATATCACTAAAATCAATGCAGGTGGCTTACAAGCATCGATGCCTCATAAAAGCAACTAATTTTTAACGCCACACTACACAACGGCGTTTTGTGGTGCCATTGTAATACTCACGGAAGTCACTGAAGGGTGGGTATGAGGCTTTAAGAATGCTGAAAAAATGCTAAATAAACGCATTGGGGTAATTAGCTTTAGTAAATCAACCCCACAGTATTGACACACATGTGAACAAGCTCTAAATGTTTGCACTACATTAGAATACTGCACTTACAGTGGGTACGGAAAGTATTCAGACCCCCTTAAATTTTTCACTCTTTGTTATATTGCAGCCATTTGCTAAAATCATTTAAGTTCATTCTTCTTCCTCATGAATGTACACATAGCACCCCATACTGACAGAAAAACACAGAATTGTTGACATTGTTGCAGATTTATTAAAAAAGAAAAACTGAAATATCACATGGTCCTAAGTATTCAGACCCTTTGCTGTGACACTCATATATTTAACTCAGGTGCTTTCCATTTCTTCTGATCATCCTTGAGATGGTTCTACACCTACATTTGAGTCCAGCTGTGTTTGATTATACTGATTGGACTTGATTAGGAAAGCCACACACCTGTCTATATAAGACCTTCCAGATCACAATGCATGTCAGAGCAAATGAGAATCATGAGGTCAAAGGAACTGCCTGAAGAGCTCAGAGACAGAATTGTGGCAAGGCACAGATCTGGCCAAGGTTACGAAAAGATTTCTGCTGCACTTAAGGTTCCTAAGAGCTCAGTGGCCTCCATAATCTTCAAATGGAAGACGTTTGGGACGACCAGAACCCTTCCTAGAGCTGGCTGTCCGGCCAAACTGAGCTATCGGGGGAGAAGAGCCTTGGTGAGAGAGGTAAAGAAGAACCCAAAGATCACTGTGGCTGAGCTCCAGAGATGCAGTCAGGAGATGGGAGAAAGTTGTAGAAAGTCAACCATCACTGCAGCCCTCCACCAGTCGGGGCTTTATGGCAGAGTGGCCCGACGGAAGCCTCTCCTCAGTGTAAGACACATGAAAGCCCGCATGGAGTTTGCTAAAAAAACACCTGAAGGACTCCAAGATGGTGAGAAATAAGATTCTCTGGTCTGATGAGACCAAAATAGAACTTTTTGGCCTTAATTCTAAGCGGTATGTGTGGAGAAAACCAGGCACTGCTCATCACCTGTCCAATACAGTCCCAACAGTGAAGCATAGTGGTGACAGCATCATGCTGTGGGGGTGTTTTTCAGCTGCAGGGACAGGACGACTGGTTCCAATCGAGGGAAAGATGAATGCGGCCAAGTACAGGGATATCCTTGACAAAAACCTTCTCCAGAGTGCTCTGGACCTCAGACTGGGCCGAAGGTTTAACTTCCAACAAGACAATGACCCTAAGCACACAGCTAAAATAACGAAGGAGTGGCTTCACAACAACTCCGTGACTGTTCTTGAATGGCCCAGCCAGAGCCCTGACTTAAACCCAATTGAGCATCTCTGGAGAGACCTAAAAATGGCTGTCCACCAACGTTTACCATCCAACCTGACAGAACTGGAGAGGATCTGCAAGGAGGAATGGCAGAGGATCCCCAAATCCAGGTGTGAAAGACTTGTTGCATCTTTCCCAAAAAGACTCCTGGCTGTATTAGATCAAAAGGGGGCTTCTACTAAATACTGAGCAAAGGGTCTGAATACTTAGGACCATGTGATATTTCAGTTTTTCTTTTTTAATAAATCTGCATCAATGTCAACAATTCTGTGTTTTTCTGTCAGTATGGGGTGCTATGTGTACATTCATGAGGAAGGAGAATGAACTCAAATGATTTTAGCAAATGGCTGCAATATAACAAAGAGTGAAAAATTTAAGGGGGTCTGAATACTTTCCGTACCCACTGTATGTCAGTTTACTTAGCTGATTACCAGTCCACCTGGGGACTGGACTCCTGTTTCACATTGGTCCCACCCCTCTACATTTATACTGCAGACCCTCATTCTGCTCCTCCATACACAGCTACTCCTCCTATCCATTGATATAACCAAATTCCACAAAATAATTTGTGAGGGATAAATCCCATGGTATATGTTCAAGGCTAGTCATCACTGTTCCCCAATGGATAGTTTCAGGGGCTTAGGCTATACAAACACGCATGTGTATACTTAGATCTGTTAAAGGAAACATATATTCAGCATAAACTGTAGGCTTACATTGAAATTAGAACCTCCAAAGATATCAGACTCACTAGTACATATATTTACTCCAGGTCAGTGACCTAGGCAGTACACAGACCAAAGGATTGGCATGGCAGTCAGGCAAATAAAATATTCAAAAGGAAAGGTCAGCAATGGCAGCATAAATATTTCTTTTTCTACAGCTTTCCTTTAAGAAAATCATGTCTAACGGTGGGACCTTGTATACAACCTAATGTGATAGAGCAGCTAAAAGCAAACCCTATTTAAGCAGACTGATCAGCGATCCCATCTGCAACAAATCTGGTAATTTGGGAATTCTTGAAAGCCAAATCTGACAGGGTACCCAGCACCCAAATTGTGCAGAGGACAAATTATGAGAACCACTAATACATAATAATGATACATCCACATTTTCGAACATGGGTACCAGATATCAAAGTTCATATCTAATGACAGTCAAACACTGTCTCTGACCTACACACAGGCAGGGATTGTCTAAAATAATCTTTGTCTCCATTTTGGAATGTGTGTGAGTGACTTTAGGCCATTCAAGAGCCACAATGGGATGGACACAATTTAATGCCATTCTGTAATACCAGTATTGGTGCCAGTGACATGTAACACTGTGATTAGAATCAGTGAAGGACAAAGTGCGGCTACAATCTAAAAGGACTGTCATACAAAATTACACTTCCCTGTATGGGTTATAAATAATAAGCCACAAATGACTAGTGTTTGTACAAAGAAAAAGACCAATAAATTTGCTTCAAGTCAATAACTGTAACATTTTCTAATCTATGCAGTGCACAACTGCGCATAATAATGATGATGAATGAACAAAGATACAAAAATAAATACCTAGGACAGAAGGCTTCAGCAGTGACACGTTGCATGTGTTAGGAAGGCGTTTTGTGCCAGGGAAGTGAGAGTTAAATCGGATCCTGTCACCAAATACAGCCTAGAAATATATTTACATTAAAATGTAAAGTCTGATGCTAGGAAATTCATAAACTGTAACAAACAACAATATAAATATGTAAGAATATCAGTAGGTAGGTATAGATAGGTGGCTACCACTCCTGCCTTGCAATGCAAAGGCCCTGAGTTTACATCCACACAGGGAACACTATTTACATGCAAACAATGTTTCATGCATTAGGTTCCTCTAGCTATTCCGATTTCTGTTACCAATCACTATATATGCGCTATACAACAATGGTTCTGGATGCACGGATCTCCACAAGGGCAAAAGAAAATGACTCAATTGACTACACCCACTTATCTGTAAGCAGAGACAGCTCCTTGTTTTTGGGTTTTGTGCTGGAATTGAGGATGTATAAAAACCTTCTGTTTTAAGAAGGCAATTCTGTATTGTCGCCAATGCTGTAACATATTGGCCCTATGGAGTTTTTTTCTGTATGACTAGGGACTTTAGACAGTAAAAAAACTTCAGAGCAGGGGCTGATATACTTGTTATGTATACTCTCTAGAGCTGTACATAATCTGTTAGTGCTTTAAAACAGAATTTAAAAAATTAGTTGCTGCAATCTAAACAAATAGAGGGAGTGAGAATGGTGAGATAGCGTTTTTCTACCTCCCAGAAAAACCAGCCCAATGCTGTGAACAATATTCTTCAGGATGATGTTGCTCACCTGTAATTTCTGCTCCAGATAGTCCCGTACTTCTTGCATGTGGCTCTCATATACAGCACTGTGTAAACTGACTAACTCTGCAGCCTGGAGGAACAGCAGTAAAATTAGAGTAATCCACATTGTTACACTCAGGAAAAGGTTAATAGACACACAATTAAAGCATGGGGATACAAAATATGTATTGAAAAGCTGGAATGGCTCTGGATGGGGCTGGGTGTCACAGTGGAGGGAATTAGGGGAGGGGGTTGGGGAACTCTGCAACAGACCTGGTGGCATTGCAGATAATGAGGTTGCTAGGGGGAGCTAGAGGTAACTGTGGGTGCTGGGGTCTCCCCAGGGGGCTAGAAGCTTTTCAGGGGCACTGTTGGAAATTTGAGGGCACTTCAAGACTGAGGTGCACTGTAGGAGGATGAAGAGCACTGTGAGACACTGTTTAAGGTTGGGGCACTATGGGGGGGCTGAAGGGCTTTCAGGGGGCCTAGTGGTACTGTGGAAGTTTGAGGAAAGCTGCACACTACCATGGAATGTTGGGTGGCACTGTGGAATGTTAGGGGATATGCAGCTGGCTGGAGGCCTGGGAGGAGGGAGGTCATAGCCTGATCGCAGGTCATGGCTTGGTAGTTACGCACCACTGCTCTAGGTGAGCAATCTAGGAAGGTGGTAAAGCAGAAGATGTGATCTGAAACAAGACAATCCTTCCCTGCTCAGTCTACATAAATTAATCCTGTCCTATTTTATACAGGAGAATGTTATGTCACTGTGGTGAAATGTCCTCCTCCCATAGAGAATCTCACATCACTGATACTATTTATAAGTACCCAACAGTAAATTTTATATCTCTCTGCACCATCCACTGTACTGTGTTGAGGACTGTTATTGGTCAGGCAGTTTCTCCTCTCATTTGGGAACCTGGCTTTTGTAAGCATGATTGCTCACACATAAGAACACTCTACTAAAAAAAAAAAAAAGTTAACTAGAGAAATATGGCAATATGCACTTGTTAATTAAAGAAAAATGAAATTATACAATATCTGCTTTGCTGCATGCTTAAAGTGACTCTGTTGTGCTTTGTGCCACTGAACACTGAAAAACATGTCTCCAGTAATGAATCGTTAACTTAAGTTTCTTCTGGAGCATTGATCTCCTGTGACACCTGCTTTATTCAGTGCTTTCTCCCACCAATCTCTACATCAATCCAGAGCACAGTAGTAAAGAGGCCAGAAGAAGGAACAACGGAGCAAAGCAATAGGCAAAGGGGGTAACGATTATCACAAGATAGGGAGTAGCACTATGTGCTCCTTTGCTGAAGTTATTCTTTTAATGTGTCTTGAATGTGGTATCTGGTGACAGTGTCTATCGTACTAAAATGCATAAGGTAACATGTATTCAATTCTAAGTATACAGTACATAATATACACTTCTTTAGTGAAAAAAATTGAAAGAGTAATGGTGATATATAGTCCATAACAACCAAGTGACTTTGCCTTTAACCTTGTCCTATCAACTAAAATGTTATAACTCATGGATTACTATTGGTTATATATTTTAACTTCTAAATTTTACCATCCTTGCATATGAAGAAGAAATCCAACCTCACCTTGCCTAGCCCCACGATCATTGGTGTATTTTCTGTCCTGGAGAAGAGAACAGGTGTCAAGGAGAAACGAGCAACACATAAAAACCAACAATCCATAATTATGCAGAATTTTCTTATCATACTATTATGTTACTTATTTTTTACTAATGGCATACACTATGAAGTTACAAAAGTCTGCAGTGTTGGTCATAGTGATCTTCCAGCATGCTGAAAAAAATCAGTTAAAGTGCATTACCACTTTTGCAGCCAAATTGGGATAATACTTACTTTAGATTTGTTACATGCTCTTATTCACATAGCATACCTTTAAAAAATATAAATTGCTGCTTAGCATTTAACTTGCTCTTACAGTTTACTCCTAAAGTAAATTTTCCTGTGGAAGAGGGTGGGGAGGTAATGTGTATCAAAATTACCCCTGTCTGCAATGTGCTGACAGATCTCCTTATCAGTCGTCAACCAAACTTGAACACCGTCTATCCTAACAAAGGGCTAATGATTTAGAAGCTGACTTTCTGTATTGTATGGTAATGGCTAGCTGTGTAAGGACAGTGACAGTCTGAGATTGTTCCAAAATGTTTGCAATCTGTCATGAGGCCTTCACCTCAGAAACATCTAAAAAGTAAGAAATATTTTTTTAAAAACATGTTTAGGTATGTTGCGTGAGTGGGAACGCATAACAAACATATAAAGGAGTTTACTCAAATTTGACTGTAAAAGTGGAAATTCACATTTAGGATGGCCTCCTAAGAAAAGCGTATTTAGAAAACATGCCTCTTCTCAGGCAAGGATCGTTACTGGCACTCATAGGCACATCTTTTACACCAAAATCATATAGGATAACCTTTATACAGCAAATTCTCCAGTCAAGAATCCATGCATTCTCACCAGGGATGTCTCTTCTCTGGAATATTCTAAATTTGCCAGAGTTATACCCTGCTTTCTTATGTTTGTAATATCAGCCTCTCTTTATGGAGAGACTGCTGTACTATACTGGTGCCTGTAGAGTTACTGTTAATTAACTTTCCATGTACTTTCTTTTTGTACTCTTTGTCAGTATAAATAAATAGTTAAAAAAACATGCCTCTTTTGGTAAGATTAAAGGTAGACTTAAAGCGGAGTTCCACCCACATTTTAGACTTGCCACCACGCAACACTTGTGTGCATGCAAAAAACAAATTGGCATTTTTTTTTTTTTTACAGTTCCTTTACCTCATTTATGTTGAAATATCTGTTCTCTTCCTCCTTATGGCGCCGTGGCAACCTAAGTCATTTCCGGCTTTGCATTGGCTCCTGGGAGATGAGGGTCATCAATCCCAGGAGTCAATGGGCATCACCAACTACTGAGCGGAGTGTCAACTGCTTTGTGACGTCCCTGGTAGCACTGGGTCCAGCCCCGCCCCCCCATACTGACACGCCCCTAGGCTAATCTGCTCAGCTGTAGGGAAGGAGAGAGGGAGGGGGAGATAGAGCGGTGCTGGCACTGCTATGGGAGGGGCCTAGGTCTGTGCTTGAAGAGGGAGGCAGAGGGCGGTGTTCTAGAACAGAGGCAGTGCATAGCACTGTATGTATGTATGGGAGGCTGCATCTCCTCCAATCAGGGGAAAAGAGGCTGAGTCTGAGCACGGAATCCCGGAAGAGGAACACTGCAGCTTCAGATGCCCACGCTGCAGATGGCCACGCTGTACAGGACCAGAATAAAGTAAGTTATATGTGCTGCACAAACAAAAAACGGGGGACAGTTTACAGGATATCTTAATGTAAATGCACGAGCCCTGACTATACTAGGGATATTTTTAACAAAAAAAAAGTTTTGGCCGGAACTCCGCTTTAAGTCAAAACCAGAAATAGAACTTTGTGATGCATACAGGGAACACAGCCTGCATGTTCAATATTTCAGTTTTCCATCAGGGCACTTCTGTACTGTACCAGTCCATTGTGCTTCCTTTGTATGTATTTGGGTGATCTAGAAACTAATGTTTGTGATATAGGAGAGGAATTCCCAAATACACCCACTGCACAATTCTTGCAGTCTTTGACTAAAAACTTAAAGTTCAAAATATGTCAGTATTAACAAGTTCTTTCGAGCCTGAGAGACTACAGTACATTGAAAGTTTGACTCAAATTGCTAATAGAGAAAGCAGAGAAGAAGCAAGATACACAACAGACGCTTCAGGAAGTATACTCCCAGTGACACTGTAAGGTGGTTCGTAGATTCTGACTTTGGTGAATTACACAAAACTCAAATTAGGCTAACTTTCTGATTTAGGCATCATTGCTATGCTTATTGGTTATTGTTAGTATACTGACTGGGTTTGCTTGTTGTTTTGAATTGCTCTTTATAGCTGATCAGCACCACCTGCACAAAAATATGAGTCAGTTATAATGATATAAAGGGCCGTGGACATTTTAAAACCTAAAATTATTGAGAATTCTCCTCTCAGTTTAATATGGTTCATCTCCTTTTCAGCTTCTGTTCAATATGTTTATATGGTCAAACGGCTTAAGCTACCATCCAATGCAAAATATATATGATGCATCAATATAACTGAGCGCTGCTTACCCTGGCCTGTAATTGCGCTCCTGTCCTCCTCCATATAACATTGGCAGCAGTGGTGTCTGGTGCCCAATTCCACGGACATAAAGAGCTCCAATACGAGGACCATAGAACTAAAAAAAGCAAATTAATAGCACAATCTAGCTATTTTTTATTATTATCGTGCAACAAAAAGTATTGTAAAGCAATTCATAGCAAATTCTGCTTATCTGATTTAAGAGTGCCTGCCAGGGCTTTCTGAAAGTAGGCCAATGTGCAAAGTTCAAAGCCCGTTGACACCAACCTTGAATTAATTGCTAGGAAAGAAAAATCATCATCAATAAGGGAAAGGTCAATAAAATGGACAAACAACAGTTGTGTAGTAATGTTCAACCAAACAATTATTTTGATGAATGGCAAGGGGCCTGTCTGGAGAAGTGACTAGTACACACGATAAGAAAATCAGATGAAAAAAAAACGCTTCTTGAGCGATCGTCCAATAATCTGATTGTTAGTACACAGCTTCAAGAACCGATTACGGCAGTTCATGCAAAATTATCCAAAGAGATGAGCACAAAACATTTTCTCGTACGATAACAGAATGTACGATTTTCGTATAATCAGTATAGGATTCATCTGTACAAAATTGGAAGACCAAAGATAACCCAGAAGGAGATATGGCAACGACAGCAATAATCGTAAACAGCAAAAATATGACAATACCATTGATTGCAGGCTAATAGCAATTATTGAGTGATAATATTATTGCTATTATTTGTTACTTATCTGCAGATCACATAAAAAATGTATACCCAGTAATTATTGTTTAACATGAAGATGACAACGCTGTGTAGCAAATACATTTGGATAAATAAAATGTAGAATGCTAATGCACATGTCATTACCCCAAAAGAAATTAGCATTTTTGTTGGAGTATGCAAGATCAATGGCGACAGGTCAATGTTTGTCTAGAAAGTTGAATAAAATAGCAGGCATTCCACCTCCTATCTTTGTGAAGAAGCTTCAATTGTTCTGTGTGAAAGTTGAATTTAATGACACCCAAAAAATGTAAACAGCAATATTGTCAAAGCATTTTGTCTTGAAAAAAAAAAAAGGCAGCTAACTTTTTGAAGACGAGTATTTATTAGGTAACCAACTAAAAAACAAACTTAAAAGTGCATATCAAAAATGCAGCCTGCAAAAACAGCATTGCAAGGTTATGAATTCCCACGTCCCATACATAAGTGCCAAAGAACCAGTGGGCAGGAAGTCTAACAGAACAATATAAAAAAAGTAACCGAAAAAAATATACAGGTAATATCAATGAAGACAAAAATTACAAATGTGTGCAATGAAAATTCTTTGAACATTTTGAATTTTGGTGTTCTTGTTGCAGATATTTCCACTGAAACATGCTTCAAACTATGTGCTGTATGTTGTGAGGGTTGGGTTGGCTGTGATGGTGGTGAACTGTACTCCAACATATGTGTATGTCATGTCAATTTTACCATAACCCCTTTGTTCAGCATTTCAAGGAGCAAACTATCGGCAAACTGTCTTTGCTGCTCAAACATTTTTTTCAGCTTGTTGGCTGTGACAAGCTTCTGTTTAAAGGCAGCGGTTGACTTAGTAAGAAATTAGGTAGTTTGATCCTCCAGGTTCTTCCTCTTTTAAAGCCAGTGCGCTGGTGGTATTGAAGTGGATACATTTAAAGTGGTTGTTAAGCCACCACTATAAAATAATCGAATTCCCTCTGTAATATTTATTTATTTCAGGTTCTTATATAGCGCTGTCAATTTACGCAGCGCTTTACATATACATTGCACATTCACATCAGTCCCTGCCCTCAATCCTTTACAATCTAAGGTCCCTAACTCACATTCATACATACATAGTAGGGTCAATTTTATACAGGATCCAATTAACCTACCAGCATGTCTTTAGAGTGTGGGAGGAAACCGGAGTACCCGGAGGAAACCCACGCAGGCACAGGGAGAATTTCTAACCAGCAACCCTCTTGCTGCTAGGTGAAAGTGCTAACCACTACACCACTGTGCAATATAACACTAAGTGCTCCTGTGCCTGTCTTATAGAAACAATATGCCGATCTGTACCTATATCACAGCGGCTCCCGGTGTTCAGCTTATCCCTCGGCTCTCTTCTCTGCCTGTCTGACAGCTCCAGTGGGTGGGCCCGAGCACTGGAGGAGGGGAAGAGAGGAGAGAGAGAGTCGAGCGGTCACGTGACCACTGGGAGCCACTGTGATATAGGTACAGATCACATATTTTTTTCTATAAGACAGGCACAGGAGCACTTAGTGTTACAATACTGAAAAATCCTATATAATTATAATAGAATGAGCCTGACCCCCACAATTTGGTAACTTGCAATAAAAAAAAAACCAGGATACACATTTAGAGGTCATTTAAAAACAAAAAACACATTTAATTCACTGTACCTTAATATACTTATCCTTTAATGCCTGGATAAGTGCCTTGCAGGTCTCTGGGATAATTTCACCAAAAGCTTGTGGGGAAACGCCTGTTAAGAATTTAAGGTTTTATGGGCTCCTCCCTGTTGCCAGGTAACATAGCGTGCTGATTAGCTGTTGTTCGGGACTAAACGATTCCCGAATTGGAGTGTCCTTTTTTCGGATGAACGGTGTAACGGCTTGCAGTAAATCTTGGAAACACTGTAGGTAATTCCTATAATCGTATGGGTTGTTTTCCTGCAACTCTCTCGGAAAGAAACATGTGAAAGCATTTCTGACGGCTCAGAAGCCACTGCTTGTGCCATGTCCTTCTTCCTAGTTTCTTCTTTTTAAAGACATTCCTAAAAGCCAAAATACCAAGGATGTCAATTGGAAGTGCTGACTCCTGCATTCCATCTGCTCCATTTGGAATATGGCAACGACCGAATACACGTGAAGAGACCGATTCAACGATCGGAGAGCAACGCACAAATATGCAACTACAATCTGAACAGATATAGCCAAAAGACGTGGCAAACACAGAGGTCACACGCACATGACATCACTTCCGATTGAACGCTACTACATAGCTATGCAGAAGGGAAGTTTACTGCATCCTACCAGAATTTTCCCACGTTTAGTAGCACTCTCAAATTCGACATGTGAGGAGCATGCAAAAAACCACGATCAGTCATCTGATTTTCTCATGTGTGCAAAAATGTTTCCTTCCATTGTCTTTGGAAGGATCAACTGGCTGACACACATCTACATTTAATAAACACACTTTGGGATTTATTAAGGCACTTGTGACGAGACCCTTGCTCGCTCGGTTCCGCTCTCCCGACACTCCTCTGTTTCTAGTGAGCCAGCTTGCAGATCGCAACATCTGATGGTTCAGTCAACCAAGGATCCGGGATCCGAACTACAGCTATGTGCCGTCCGGAATCCATTAGAACAAACACCAAGCAAGCTGTATGTAAGTTCAAACAGGAAGACAATTTATTGGAAGAACACAGCACACTTTTATACAGAATTTGGAACATCCTGCCCACAACAACCGCCCTCCCATTGGTCTATTACAAAGTACCTGCAGTTCCCATTCAGGTCCGCTTTAGCCATGCAAATGAGGAATTGAAAATGAGTCAGCAGTGATTGGTCAGATAGCTTGACCAGAAGGACTGCCATGCAAATGAGGACTTGAAAATGAGTCAACAGGGATTGGTCAGATAGCTTGACCAGAAGGACTGCTATGTGCAAGGAGACAAAAGCCCCAGGGGGCAATCAATGTACACAATAGTCAGACACAGGACAATGGTTCCCTAACGAGCCCTCAATACACATTGCTCTGAGTGTCAATACATCCCTTAGCAGACAACAGGTGAGGTCATTAGCACACCTGACAATAGGTGAATGGAAAGCCACCTCAGACAAAAAGCAACATTGTTAGCCAGCCCGTCAACCCCATTGATCTTCCTGGAATGACCATATTAGGAGTTGGACTTCCTGCTCAGAGATCTCATGGCAAAGGGAACAAATGACCTTGCTGACAAATATGAAGCAATTCAACCCATCACCCATCTGTCCTTAAATTCCAGTGATGGAGAACACCATCACATATCTTCCCCCGGGGAAACAGTCCAACAGCCACAGTGGGACCCCGAACGGGTCAACTCGAGGATGTTGGAAAAGTAGTCTTAAGGTTCTAGGTCTGCCTGTCGGGATAACCCCTCCGCATTCCCATGTATATTCCTGGTGTAGGGGTGTGGGGCCTTTGTGTAATTGAGAAATCTACACGTATGTGTCTTCCATCAAGTTCCATTCCATTTACACGTTCTTTTGCCTCCTTTGCGTCTTCAACATTTTCAAAGCAGACAAACGCGAAACCCCTGGAACGTCGAGACTGCCGATCATACACAATGGATATATCAGCCATTGGACCATATTTTGAAAATACTTCTCTTAGATTTCGCTCCGTTGTGTAAAGACTTAGGTCAAACACGCCCAAACAGCAGTTAGGATCAGGATTTGCCCGACCTTATAGGTCATTTCCTTCTTCATATTGCGTCCCACCTTTTCAGCTAGGTGGAACGCATATACCTTTAAGCCGCATGACGTCATCACTAAGCGCCGCTGTGAGCGGCTATTTCAATCGCCGGCTTCTCTCTCACAAATTGCATGGTATACAGCCTTGTCTTATGCTGCCGGAGCCTCCAGCTATTGCCATAACTGGATAGACCGGAACCTCGCTATTGATCCCGTATTGATCCCGTATCTCGCTACCCGATCATTCACTCATTACCGGACCCTTCAGCTTACTAATCTAACTAGTGATAAGTACCCCACAGGGGATTCCTTCCTATCAAACTTACACTATCTACTTCTGCATACTAAGGACTGTTACTATCTATGCATTACTATTTCTATCATCTGCACTGTTACATAGATTGCTAGCTCTTGAGTCTACTACCATCTATATCCTTGCACTAAGTTAGCCTCTCTTGTACACTCCATCTGCTGTCCCCTACCACCTGTTATTGCACATGATTGCTAACCTATCTACCATCATCTACTACTCTCCTAAACATTACTATTGAGTACTCATCATTGCTATCACAACTCACGCCTGTCCTTTCAGCACATCACCTCTATACTATCATATACAACCTATCACTCCAGGAACATCTTATTGAGTGTTTGTATATTGTATGTTGAAGCAGGCTGGCCACAATGATGAGTCTGGAGAGTTGGACATGGTGATTCAACACATCTCTACATGACTACTGAGTGGAGATTCTGCAGCTGCAAATCCAACTCTCTAAACAAACGCTAGAGCATTACACCTATATGCCGCCTTCGATTTGACATGGGAGAGCGACTGTTGCTGTGACGTCTGATGGTCCCGGCCATGGCGGCCTCTGGGGCATAAGAGGAAGTTAAATGGCCCAAATCGTTCCCCAAAAGTACTTCTGCGGGTAACTCGCGTAGTAATCCCACTTGCACATATCGCTCCCCTGAGCCCCAATCCAAGAGGACTTGGGCGGTGGGTAAACGTAGCACCTTGCCCCCTGCTACCCTGACTGCAAAAGTCTGGCCGGTCCGGGCTGACTGGGGAATCATGTGAGGCTGGATGAGGGTAATCGTAGCCCCGGAATCGCGGAGTCCCTGGGCTGGCTGCCCATTAACCCATACTGCCTGGCGATGGTGCTGCCGATTATCTCCGGCAGCAGCTTGGACAGGATCCGCTTTGAAAAGTTCGCCCCACTCTTCCTGAACATCTCGATGGTTGGGCTCATTCTGGTAGCAATGAGCCGCTGGTCTGGATGGATGATTAGTCTCTCGATACCTCGTGGATTGGCTAGGGCAATATCGTTGCAGATGATCAGTTCAGTTACAAGTATAGCACTTAGGTCCGGTAGGAGGGTTGGGTCGGGCTGGGGGTCTAGAGGCGGACCACTGAGGTACTGAAGTCGGCTTAGAGGCTGGTAAATTGGGCTGAGATAGTAAATAGCGCTCGTTTTCGCCTGACCTTCGAGAGTCCAGATATTCATCGGCCAAAGTAGCCGCTTGCTGTACCGTCTGTGTTGTTTATCTCGCACCCAATCCCGTACTACCGGAGGGGTGTGGTTAAAGAACAGTTCTAATAGTACTAGCTAGGTGATGTCCTCTATGGTATGAGCGTGGCTTCCCTGGAACCAGCTCTTAAGGTTCCGCTGCAGATGATGTGCCCACTCCACGTATGTTGTGTTGGTTTGTTTCCGGGATTCTCGAAACTTAATCCGGCTGGCTTCGGGTGTAATGGCAAATCGGGCTAGCAAAGCTTCTTTTACCCGGTCGTAGTCTTTAGCGTCTTCGTCCTCCAGGGCCCAATATGCATCCGCCGCTCTGCCAGTTAAATTACTTGCCAGTAAGACGACCCAATCTTGGGACAGTACTTCATGTATCTGGCATAGTCTCTCAAAGTCTTGCAGGAATGCGTCAATTTCCTCCTCTCCTTCCTTAAATAGTTTGAACGCCCGAAAGGGCAACTTACGGAAAGTCGCTGCATCTTTAGGCGTTTTCTCCGATTGCCGTATTTCTGCCATTCTCTGCTCATGTTGCCGCTCTCGTTCCCTCTCTTGACGTTCTCGTTCTCTCTCTTGTCGCTCATCCTGCAGCTGGATGTCTCTAATGGCATTCTGTATGGCGTTCTCTGATGGGTTAGCACCATATAATGCCAACCGCTCTCGAACTCGTTGCTGAAACAAGTCTTCAACTGACCAGGGTCCTGCATCACCCTCCCTCTGATCCATCTCGGCTAGCTCACTGATCAGGGTGGCCTTGTTCTTTGTCCCACCGGTCCCTCCGCAGCTCTCAAGTAAGTCTTTCAGTGTGGCTCTCCTGCATGCTGCATAGCTGGTCATTGACTGTGGTGGTTTGGAGTGTCCTGGTAACTGGAGAGCAAATCCCACCGCTGCCAACCAATGTGACGAGACCCTTGCTCACTCGCTTACGCTCTCCCGACACTCCTCTGTTTCTAGTGAGCCAGCTTGCAGATCGCAACGTCTGATGGTTCGGGCAACCAAGGATCCGGGATCTAAACTACAGCTATGTGCCGTCCGGAATCCATTAGAACAAACACCAAGCAAGCTGTATGTAAGTTCAAACAGGAAGACAATTTATTGGAAGAACACAGCACACTTTTATACAGAATTAGGAACATCCTGCCCACAACAACCGCCCTCCCATTGGTCAATTGCAAAGTACCTGCAGTTCCCATTCAGGTCCTCTTTAGCCATGCAAATGAGGAATTGAAAATGAGTCAGCAGTGATTGGTCAGATAGCTTGACCAGAAGGACTGCCATGCAAAAGAGGACTTGAAAATGAGTCAACAGGGATTGGTCAGATAGCTTGACCAGAAGGACTGCCATGTGCAAGGAGACAGAAGCCCCAGGGGGCAATCAATGTACACAATAGTCAGACACAGGACAATGGTTCCCTAATGAGCCCTCAATACACATTGCTCTGAGTGTCAATACATCCCTTAGCAGACAACAGGTGAGGTCATTAGCACACCTGACAATAGGTGAATGGAAAGCCACCTCAGACAAAAAGCAACATTGTTAGCCAGCCCGTCAACCCCATTGATCTTCCTGGAATGACCATATTAGGAGTTGGACTTCCTGCTCAGAGATCTCATGGCAAAGGGAACAAATGACCTTGCTGACAAATATGAAGCAATTCAACCCATCACCTATCTGTCCTTAAATTCCAGTGATGGTGAACACCATCACAGCCCTTGCAACACATTTCTACTGGTGTGTTAGAAGCCTTATGCCAAAATCATGAAAACCCTGTGACATTTTGTTATTACTGACACATGCAGCAAACTCAAGTAGCTATTTGCAACACTTTACTTTATAGCACCATATCGGTAATAAAGAAAGTGAAAGTAAATAAGACCTCTTCCAAGTTGGAGAAAAATGTCGATTGTGCCATGCATGTACTTATCACACTGCATCTTTAGGGGAATTCTACAACAACATATCCTTAGGTTCCTCTGGACCACCCTTTCTCAAGCTTTTTAACACAGAGGAACCCTTAAAATAAATTTCTGGTCTCAGGGAACCCCTGCTAAAAATTAAAAATCTACAACTCATGACACATTAGTGTGACAGTCAGTGGGAAGAATGCTCCTTACTCTTGTCATCATTGGGAAGAATTACCCCCTTACAGATAGCTAAAAGGAACAGTGATGTCATTGGAAACTTATCAGAGAGGCAGAATTGCCCATTGCACAAGGAACCCCTAGCAACCTCAGGAGAAACCCAAGGGTTCCACGGACCCTGGTTGAGAAACCCTGCTCTGGACTGATATTTGATACTCTTCCATTATTATCCCAACTTCTCCAAATACCTTCTCTTTCTGTAAAATTCCCTCATTTTGCAGAAATACTTGCACAGTTCTGTCAGAGTTGTGACAGATTCACACGCACCTTAGCGACACGTACATGATTCTTTTGCAAGTTCTACCATTTGTCACATTAACGTGAGACAGACTTCTAAAGAGTATCTACAAACTCCTTATGAATTGCAGTAACTGTGTTTTTTAGTAATTGGCCGAGCTGGGTAATTATTCAGGAAGTGAAGAAGCTGGAAAAGAAAAGCTCACCCCAACATACAGCATGTCAGGACCTCAATCTGTAGGTCATTCACAGACAAGGTGACAATATAGGATAAATATGGCAAGCATCAAAAGCCTTTGTCACACACATGCAGGATTTTTAGCTCCCACAGTTTTCTAAACAGGCTAAGGTGGGGGATTACACCTTTGCAAAGTACAGTGGATAGAAAAGTCTACACAGCCCTGTTAAAATGACAGGTTTCTGTGATGTAAACAATGAGACATAGATAAATCATTTCAGAACTTTTTGGACCTAAAATGTGACCTAAAAAATATGGTTGCATAAGTGATCAGAGCACACCCTTAAATGAATACTTTGTTGAAGCATCTTTTGATTTTTATTAGAGCACTCAGTCTTTTTGGGTTTGAGTCTAACAGCATGGCACATCTTGGCTTGGCAATATTTGCCCACTCTTCTTTGCAAAAAGACTCTAAATCTGTCAGATTGCGAGGACATCTCCTGTGCACAGCCCTCATCAGATCACCCCACAGATTTTTAATCGGATTCAGGTCTGGGCTCTGGCTGGGCCATTCCAAAACTTTAATCGTCCTCTATTGAAGCCATTCCTTTGTTGATTTGGATGTATGCTTTGGGTCGTTGTCATGCTGAAAGATGAAGTTCCTCTTCATGTTCAGCATTCTAGCAGAAGGCTGAAGGTTTTGCGCCAATATTGACTGGTATTTGGAACTGTTCATAATTCCCTTTACTTTGACTAAGGCCCCAGTTCCAGCTGAAGAAAAACAGCCCCAAAGCATGATGCTGCCACCACCATGCTTCATTGTGGGTATGGTGTTCTTTTGGTGATGTGCAGTGTTATTTTTGTGCCAAACAATTCTTTTTGCAATTATGGCCAAAAAGTTCAACCTTGGTTTCATCAGACCATAACACATTTTCCCACATGCTTTTGGGAAACTTCAGATGTGTTTTTGCAAAATTTTGCTGGGTTTGGATGTTTTTCTTGGTAAGAAAAGGCTTCCGTCTTGCCACTCTACCCCATAGCCCAGACATATGAAGAATACGGGAGATTGTAGTCACATGTACCACACAGCCAGTACTTGCCAGATATTCCTGCAGCTCCTTTAATGTTGCTGTAGGCCTCTTGGCAGCCTCCCTGACCAGTTTTCTTCTCGTCTTTTCATCAATTTTGGAGGGATGTCCAGTTCTTGGTAATGTCACTGTTGTGCCATATTTTCTCCACTTGATGAGGACTGTCTTCACTGTGTTCCATGGTGTATCTAATGCCTTTGAAATTCTTTTGTACCCTTCTCCTGACTGATACTTTTTAACAATGAGATCCTTTTGATGCTTTGGAAGCTCTCTGCGGACCATAAATTTTGCTGTAGGATGAGACTAAGAAAATGTCAGGAAAGACCTACTAGAACAGCTGAACTCTATTTGGGGTTAATCAGAGGCACTTTAAATGATGGCAGGTGTGTACTGACTTCTATTTAACATGAGTTTGAATGTGATTGCCTAATTCTGAACACAGCTTCATCCCCAGTTATAAGAGGGTGTGCACACTTATGCAACAACAGTATTTTAGTTTTTAGTTTTACCTCCCCAGTAAAATAATTTATTTTGTTTTTTAATTGAGTCGTACAGTTTTTAGGTCACATTAAAGGTGCAAAACGTTCTGAAATGATTTATCTTTGTCTCATTTTTTTACATCACAGAAACCTGACATTTTAACAGGGGTGTGTAGACTTTTTTTATCTATTGTAGGTATTTAATGGGAAATAATAACTTACATAGTTTGTTGTACCAAGTTTAAAACAGGCCAGGGACATGCATGGTTCCTGATCATGATAGAATTAAATAATCCTTTCATGGCACTACATGTCACACATAAATATTGTTAGCAGTACCTTGTGTCCCACAATGGTTAAATAATTGACTTGTAGTTCTTGAACATCCACGCTGATCTTTCCCAGTGCCTGTGCTGCATCTGTGTGTAACAAAATTGGGGAGAGCCCCTGGCTAGCACGCTGTTTAGAAATGGATGCAAGCTGTTGTGACAGTTCACTCACAGGCTGCAAAAGAAAGAATCAGCATATAGGTAATATAACAGACACTTGTCAATGGAGCTTACACATACTGTATAATAACTCAGTTGAACGCTCAATTCCCACATAAACAGGCGTTCAACATACCCACAAAATAAAAAAAACTATTTGGTAGTAAGGTTGGTACCCTAGTCCTTTAGAAGAGCATTTCCATCCTAAACATTTTTTTTTCTTTTACAAAAGTAACATTATACATTGTTAAAATGTATGTAAAACCAAAACTTCCTGTTTTCTCTCTGGGATATAAAGTAAAGGAAACTGACTGACGGCAAATACTATGACAGTGATGTCAGCAGTGAATATACCATCATACTGAAAATTTATATGACACCTCTTGCTGCCTCACACAGATCTCAGCCAGTCAACTTAGGCTATTAGGCAGTGATTGCCAAAACAGCCAATCATGGTTCACAAAATAAATCTCTTCAGCCTGCATATTCCATCTCAGTCTAAAGATGGCAGTGTGCTTCTGTTTTACACTATAATTCTCAGATACGATTATAGTATTAATCAGGGCTCGACAAACCCCAGGCGCCAGGTCGTATTGGCGACTAGAATTAATGACCTGGCACCTGGGCTGCACTGCAAAGGGTGTCGTGTCCCCATTTCCATCTGACTGCCCTATAGAGGAGAGCAGGACTGTGTCAGTGTTCGCTCTGCATAGCGTAGTGGACAAGACCTGTCAACCGCTTGCTCAGCTGGGATTGGCTGAGAAATCCCAGCTGAGCAAGGAGATTCCGCTTAGCAAACGTGCCCGTATGAAAGGGGCCTAAGGTGGCATGAGTTACTGAGTCACCTATCGCCCCCACCTTGCTGCATTGTCCTTCCTTAGTGAGCCACTGCCCATCATACCATCAAGCCAAGTACACACGGGCCGAATTCCGGGCAACATCAGCTGGTTCAATAAAAGCTGGCCACCATTGGGCCCGTGTGTATAGGCGGCGGTCCGACAGAAGCCGGCCATTCGGCATGCGCGATAAAAAACTGGCTCCTAACTTTTTTAGCTGGCTCCTAGATTCCAAGCACATTTGTCCAGCCCTGGTAATAATATACAAAAAAAAAAATATGAAGCAAACTAGTCACAGTTATTGTCACATTATAGACACATGCTAACACAATTTGGTCTGGGCTTCTGGGCATCAATGACCTCTGGTCATAAAAGAGTTGCAGGTGTTTACATAACAAATAACAATTAAAAAGAATTTCTTATTTTACTATACAAAAGTGTCTTTGAGCATTTTAATGCGTGATTTTTTAACTTGCCGTTTTTTTAATAGCCAATAGAGAAAACTCATTTATTGCATCATTTGTTACTAGGTATTTCAGCTTTTTTTAGCTTGTCCATTAGCTTTTTTTTCTTTTTAAATTTTTATTATTCATTTGTTATTATTATTATTTTTTTTTTTTCGTTAGGGTAAAGGGTTAGAGTTAAAGTTAAGGTTAGGGTTGGGATTAGAAGTTCCGGTCAGGGTTAAGATTAGGGATTAGGATTATTTATTTATTTATGTTAGGGTGTTAATACTACTGCTACTAATAGTAATAATGATAATATTAAATACACGTAAAATAAATACACAAATAAAAATAATCATAAATAAATAGTAAATAAATTCAATAAATTAATACTAGGTAATAATAAATAAATAAATAAAAAAAACTCTTAACCCTTAAAAATAAAGTATAAAATAATAATAATAACTAAACACCCTAACACTAACACAAAATAAATAAATACATTATTATTATTTTTCTTTCGTGTTTGGGTGTTTATTATTATATTATTATTATTATTTTAATTAATAATAATAATAATTAAAAAAAAAAATGTTTAAGGTTATGGGCTAATTAATATTTATTTATGTATTTTTACACATTATTCATTAATTTTATTTATTTATTCTGGTTTTTATTATTATATGTATTTATTTAAGATTTATTCATATATAATCACTATTTTATGTTTTACATTTTTATATTTGAGCAGAAAATCGTGCAAAAACACACGAAAAAATGCGCAAATGACATGTTTCCATTAATTTCTATGGAAATAAAAACATACCAAAAATTCTCAAATTTGCCCAATTTTAGCTACAACAAAAGCTCCAGAACTTTCTGGAGCTTCAGGTGACTTGCAGTGGAGATGTGAACCCTATCCAAAGAGAATAATTGATGTTTTCTCCTCCAGTGTTTTGGAGCTTTGAGCTTAAGGCTCGGTTCACATTAGTGCGATGGCAGACATCGCATGTGATTCGGAGCGTACTGCTCTGAAAATCACATGTGATGTCTGTGCGGTGCGAATTCAGCCATACAGATAGTATGGCTGAATTCGAATCTGATTCGGAGCAAACACGCACAGGACCCTTTTTTGGGTCCTCACCAGAATCGGATCGCATGGTGGTTCACACTTATGCGATCCGATTCATGTCCGAATGTCAGTTCGCACTGCGATATGTGAACTGATCTGGGGGTGTCGTTAACTTTGAATTGACACCCCCAGCGATTTGCATATGGCAGTGTGAACTGCCTGTGCTGGGAATGCGATGCGGGGAGCCGCAGTAGATTCGCAGGGTTCCCCAATCGCATAAGTGTGAACCGGGACTCAAGCTACGAAAAGCTGAGTTGTGAATGGGACCTAAAGAACAGCCAAAAATAAAACCATGAACATGTATCCAAACCAGTATTAGGTGACCACTAAACTATTACTCACCATGATAACGCCAGTTTCATTATTTGCCAACATGATAGACACTAGACATGTGTTAGGACGAAGAGCTGCAAGAACATCCTCTAACTCCACTCGTCCCGTAGTAGTGGATACTGGCACAAAGGTCACCTCTGGATTAGGAAGAAGCAAAGAAGACATACAATTATTCAGAAGAGGCTGTCTTAAACAAAAACAGTACAACAAATTAGGGCACAAAGGTAAAGCTGATCCTTCCTTCAGTGCTAAGATTCAGTCAAATTATCTTGGAGACTAAAGGAACCGTCATTTACGAGCGAAATAAATGCATTGATTTGCTTTTTGAATAATCACATCCACTATCCTGGCTGTTTGACATGAGTGAATGATCAGTCAGTCAAGAGAAGTAGTGATGATACACACATAATCTGATTTTAAACTGAGAGAGTAGAAACTTTTTTTGCCTTCCTTTGGACCAGTGGGTATAGAATTGTGTATGCGGAGGTTATCTATTAGTTTGGTTTAACTAGGTGAACTTGTGTCTTTTCTCAACCTAACTGTAATCTTCCTCTGCAGAGGATCTCCACATAATATGTAACATGGGGAAGGCTCCCTTGGATTTTGCCTGCTCAGCAGAGATTCTGTCCACTGATTCCCGCTGAGCTTGCCCATGGCTAGTCCATGTCCACTTAGCTTACACAGAGTGGACACAGACATAGCCTACTCTCCTCTATGGGCGTTTGGATGTAAATGGGCTTTCTGTCCATTTACACCTGACTGCCATCCGATCTGATCTGCCAGATGGATGGGGGAACAGAACTCCATCTGTCTGTTTTTAGCAGATAGAATTGGATGTCCGCGGGTGTCAACAGACACATGTCTGTTGACTTCAGCCACCCTTCAGAGGGTCCAATCATGTCAGATAGGCTGACCTGCTCGGTCTGCTAGTGTGAAAGGGGCCTTAGGCAAAAAAGTGCTTATTACATAAAATAAGTTGCACTTTGCCTGGCTACAAAATGTAACTAACAATCAGATATCAAAACACAATCCTAAAAAGAAGAACATCAGATAAATAAATGTAAAGCTGGGTATATGGTACAACCTTTTTGTAAAATCTGATTTAGGATTCATGCACACAGATGTCCTTGACACTTACCCGAGAAAGGCCAACTACATTTGTTGAAAAAAATTACAAAAACATCCGTGCTAATGCTGGCCATACACTATATGAAAAATCGTTCAAACTCATTTTCGAAAAACGAACACTCGGCCGTGAGAGCAAACGATCGTGTCATCATATAATAACCGATAAATCGTTCAATGGAGATAAATGAATCAGTTTTTTGTGCGTTTTTCACATATAGCTAATGCAAACAGTTTGGATGAGAAACACAATAACCTTTTAATATACCGTTCGTTCGGCAGAAAATTTCCAAACTTGTCCTTCGTTTTTTCTACTCAAAAAGTCACAACCGATTACCGATTCGTGCCCATTAACTGGCCGAAAAACAAATGAACTGACCAAATGACTGAATTTCGGCTGATTTTTCGTATAGTCTATGGCCAGCATGAATCTGTAAAAATAAACATAAACAACAATATTGAAAGAACAAAAGCCTGAGCTTGCCACTTTTTTTTTGCTTGCTGGATCTCTGACCAAGTGGACTTTGACTAAGTGAGAGTTTCATCCGGACTTGAACTGGAAGCTGGCCAGAGTTTACTCTATCCATGGTGCTTTGACTATTTGTGAAAATCATCTCCCTAAAGCGCTCTATGCCTTTTCCATTAAGCTGGAGGCCAATGGTAAGTGGTGTGTTTCAGTGTTGGTGTTGCACAAAAAGGATTTGGGAAGAGTTATCCTCATACGCATGCTGGGATTTGTGGTCCTTTTTCCTCCTATGGATTCAGCTATCCTATGCCACTGGAATCCTATTTACACTTTATCTCTGTTTTATTTTATTTTTTGGACATTTACGGACTCGTGATTTATTGTTTTCATTAAATTCATTATATAAAATTTTTTATGCACATTTCATATTCAACTACATTTTTTCACTTGTATTGGAGGCTGTATGTGACACATGAGGCTCCCCAGGCTCTAAAAAAGCACTGGGGATTTTAACCATCAGCACACAGGAGCTGCTAAGTGTCTGTGTGCATGAGGCCTTCAGGTTCTTATACTGCTTCCTTGCTTTATCACCATGCTAATGAAATAATTAAAAAAACAATCTGGTTTAATTACATGCTTTATCTCATCTTCAATGCAGGCAGATCATGGCTGGTGGAAGGGGTCAGTAGGGAACTGTACATAGCTACCTAAAAACATCACAGCTCCCTGCCTCTATACTACTCTCAATGGCCCTCAAGTCTGATGCAAGCAGTGCGCTGATACTTAGGAGGAGTTATGCAAATATCAAAATTTCTTTGTGGCCTGGAGGAGTAGTTCCTAAACAGACTGCATTGAGACAGCCCTAAGTAATGCCCACATGTGATGCTGAGTCTCCATGATTGAAAGGTCTGAAATCCAATGAATGAAATGGATTGGCCAGGAACAGTTCAGTTCAAGAGGAAAGGTCTAGATGATGGTGAACATTCTCCAGGCCGGAAAATTAGGTAGAATCTTGTTTCAACTTTTAATGCACACTGTGACAAACGCACAATGTGCATTGAATTAGATAAGACAATTTTAGTACAGAAGAAAAGCCTTTGCAACTGTGCAAGCCTGAAAAACTGGCTGGAGGTTAAGCTTGTAAGCCCACTGAAATTTCAGTTTAAATCAGCTAAATACACTTCAGGTGTATCAAAACAAAAGGTGTGCACAATCTTACAGTTTGTTTTCCTTAGAAAGCAACCACAGCCTGACTAGAAAAGCCTGACTCATGCCAGCATGCTACAAAGGGGGATGCTGGCTTTCCATGTGGAATCAGTGGTCATCCTGAAGAGGTCCAACAATCAAAGCCAGAGCTCTCCAATCAGCATAAAGAATAAGCTTTGTTGACTGCAGATTTAAACATTTAACCACTTGCCGACCACCACAGTTTTACTGCGGCAGGCTGGTTTGGTTGCGCGAAATGACGTAGCCCTACGTCGGTCTTGCGCGTGTGGTGCTGGGGGGCGAGCGAGGCAGCGGGGATGCCAATCCACGGGACTGGCAGCCGCGATTGCTCCCCACTGAGAAAGAAGGACGGTCAGCTGTTGTAAACACAGCTGACTGTTGTTCCCTCTGAAATGATCCGAGAGCGCCTGTGATCCTTCTATATAGGAACACAGGTCTCTGTGATCATTTCACAAGCCCATCCCTCATACAGTTAGTAAACACTCCCCTAGGCTCACACTTAACCCTTTGATCACCCCCCTTCCCTGCCAATGTCATTATTACAGTAACAGTGCATATTTTTAGCACTGATTACTGTAATAATGTCACTGGTCCCCCCAAAAGTGTCAAAAACGACAGTTAGGGGTCCAATCTGTCTGCCGCAATGTCGCAGTCCTGCTAAAAATCACAGATCTCCACCATTACTAGTAAAAATAAATAAAAATGACATAAATCTTTCCCCTAGTTTGTATACACGATAACTTTTACCAAAAATATGTAGCCGAATACAAATTGGCCTAAAAGGATGAATAAATTGTGATTTTAAATTTTTTTTTTTTTTTTTTGGGGGAATGTTATATAGCAGAATGTGAAAAATATTGTTTTCTTTCATCAAAATTATCACTCTGTTTTTGTTTATAGCACAAAAAATAAAAATCACAGAGGTGATCAAATACCACCAAAAGAAAGCTCTATTTGTGGGAAAAAAGGACATCAATTTTATTTGGGTACAGTGTCGCACCACTACGCAATTTTCCATTAAACACAGTGCCGAATTGCAAAAAATGGCCTGGTCGTTAAGGGGGCAAATCCTTCAGGTCAAAAACTGGTTAAATAGATAATAAAGTTGTTCTTGCCTGTATAACATACTGCTTAGTGAAAATACATTTAATAAGCACTGAGGGAAGTAATGAAATGCTGAAAAATATCACATTTAAATGTTTCTGCATCATGTAGAATAGACAGTATGCTTGTATTGTACAAGAGTACATGTTATGTGGGAGCATTGTATATCTTGTTTGCATTGCAGCTGTACATATAAGCATTATGAAGCCTGGAAGCAGTTTGTTGATCCAGCAGGTGTACAGTACTGTGTTATAGGACAGGAATGGCAGAATTTCTCAGTGTGTAGATTCTCTGTAAGGTTACATTGGCATTAGAAGCAATTAAACAATTACCAGCTCTGTGCGCCCTCTGCAGGTGTTGAAGAGGCAGTACAATAGAATCATGCTCCACATTGGAAGTAATGATGTGTGGCAGTGTCTTGTCCACACCGTTACTGGAACTTTCTTTGGTTCTTATACTGAATTGTTCCACAGCCGAAAATAATACCATATTGTTAGCCTAGAATAGAGATGTTCTCAGTTAGAAGTGATGAGAGAACAGTAACACATATTTACATGTGTTAATCTATTTAGCCCTTTTTTTCTTCCCACCATTTTACATTTTTAAAAAAGAAAATTGAACTTTCTGGTTGACAGAAACGCAAAAAAACATTGCTATTGCCAGACTCACTTCTGTTCCTCCAGAGGTGAAGATGATGTCTTCTGATTTTCCTTTCACCATGCTGGCAATGTGTGACCGGGCTTTGTCTATTAGTTGCTTGGCCATACATCCTGAAATGGAATGGATACAGAAAAACTATACCTTATTCTCATAGTATTACTAAACATAAAGCTGAATCTCCAACTTGGTGAACAAAGTTCAGCTGCTGCTTTTGACAATCTATAACAGTTCAATGCTTAATTGTACTGACAGCACTTTTTTATTTTTAAATATGTATAATATTTGTAGAACAGCAATTAATAAGTGGAGGCCTGGGGAGTGTTTGGTACAATTTCTATGGGTTACAGTGGTAATAAATCCAAAACCAAAAATGTACCACAGGTGCATCTCATACAATTAGAATATCATCTAAAAGTAAACATTTTTTCAGTAATTCAATTCAAAAAGTGAATTGCGTTACACACAAAGTGATATATTTCAAGCATTTCTTTCTTTTAATTTTGATGAATATGGCTTACAGCTAGTGAAAACCCAAAATTCAATATCTCAGACATTTAGAATATTACAAAAGACAAATAAAAAAAAGGATTTTTAATACAGAAATGTTGGCTTACTTAAAAGTATAACCATGTACAATATAGTATGGAGTCAATACTTGGTCAGGGCTCCTTTTGCATGAATTACCGCATCAATGGGGCGTGGCATGGAGGTTCCTGTAAAAACTCAATGTAAAAATTGTGGACCTAAAATCTTAGTCTGTGTCTTAAAATAAGATGTTGTATTTAGCTGTTCTGTGCAACCATATTGCACACAGCGGTCTCTTACCTGTTCTTTGGCGGTCCCCTGCTGGTGCTTAACGCTGTCCTTCTGAGTACCCCCTTAGCAACCTGGGTGCTATGGGGCACCCATGCGCACGTGCTCCTGATCCAGGCTGTGTGTGCCCATAGAAACGCACAGTGCCAGTAAGCCACGCCCCAGGAGTCTGACTGACAGCAACAGGAGCCAATAGCTCCCACTGCCCTCGGTGTCACCTGTGAAACCAGGAAGAGAGAAGAGCGGTGCTGCTGCCAGGGACAATGTTGGATCAGTAAGAGGAGTCAGGTAATACATTAGGGTAAAAAAACAGTTTTGACTTAAGAAAAAATTTTAACCTTTACCCTGACACTAATACTTAACTTTATTTTAACCTAAACCCTTTAATCTAACATTCAAAATATCCATTAAAATAAACTGTCAATAAGTAAATATAAAATATATGAGCTGACTTTACTTACTTCCTACAAAAATGCTAGTTGCCTGACTGTTATACTGACTCTCTACCTCTAATACTTTAAGTCACTGACACAAAACAAATATGGAGATCAGAAAAGCCAGAGGTAAGTCAGAACTCCCTACCTACATATTTATTCTAGGTCAGTGACTCAAAGTATTTAAACCAGCAGGTCAGCATGTTTCTTTAATGACAGCTTTACTCCAGGCATTTAATCTCCCACCAACTATAACTGCACAAAGTAATATATTGTTCACCATAATTATGCAATTTTTTTTCCCTTCCATTTAAAACACGGCACCTCTAAAGAGCTTTGACTAGCTTTGGTCTCTCTGTACAGCAGCCATTTTGCTGGAAGCGCTTAGCTAATTCTGAGTATTTAGATGACTTACATTTGTACGACAGCTGTAGACAAGCATTAACTACTTTAGCAAGATTACTTTTTAAACTTTAAAGACTTCCACTTGGTGAACTACACATGTAGCAAATGTTATTGAAGATGACGAAACACGTTAATGTGATAGGCCTAAAACACCAGGCCTTTGACCTACATTAACAATGTATCAGCCTGAAAAGAAGCACAGCTCAAAGCACTGATCTGAGCACTGAAACACAAGAATGGTTGCCTCATCTCTATTAATGATTCCCTGCTTTCTTTATACATCCCATAGTGATTTTTTTTTTTTTTTATTCAATTCATGCAATTAAATTGGAACATTAAAACTAACTTAGTACCTGTGTAGAAGAGAATACTAAACCTTCGTTTGAACTGAAACAAAACACAGCTACAAATATGCTAGACATATTTACTGTCTTGCTCTGTCCAAAAACTTTTTAAATGCAATTAAGTGGTGTCTCCTAGAGTGCACACACTGCAATTATAAAGGTAACTATTGAGTTGATATATAGCCTATATAACTTTATATTCAATATATTTCACAGATTTTGATATAATCGAAAGTAAAAGTAAAAGACATTCACAAATTTTGGGTTTGGCATCCGAACACTAATAAAGGGAAAATCTTACAATAGGGACACTAGCTCTGGTGACACCCCTGGATTCCCTCTCACTTCCTGACAGGAAGTGAAGGGAAATCTCCCAGATGGGACACAGATAGCAAAAAAAAACAAAACAAAAAAAAAACAACTGATGGCTTTACAACACTTCCGTGCTCTTTCCTAAATGAAAAAAAATTTGTCTTTAGTTACACTTTAATACAGTGACAGACACAGTCACCAAGAGGCCCCTGTGCAAGACTCCCTTCCCCCTATATTCAACTCTGTGTGTTCCTAGTTTTCAGATCCATTGTCACACAGACAAACGAATCATAGGGTTATTGCCAAGCTAACTGACACGGCTGTGCTTGGACTCGTGTATTCTTATAACCTAATCCTAATGGTAATTGGCATTCTAATTCACACACTAAGTGTATTTCAAGTCAAAATTATTTTTAGCTATTTCATGTGCCACGAGTCAACTGTTTTATTTTCCTACATGTGTTTTAAGAGTTATTTTAAGAGTTATTTTCCTACTGAATGAACTGGTTCCCATCATTCCGGTTTTAGGGTGTCTCCTTTCCCATGCCAGGATTCAGTAGGGCCACCCTTCTGTTTGCGCTCCCGGCTGGACTAGAGCAGATTTCTACTACACTACCATGCTGTGTACATGTCTGCAAACACACAGCCCTACAGCAATCAACTGCCCTGCGCCCTCTTCCCTTTTCACAGCTAACTTAGGTACAGCAGCTTGTGCCTGCTCTGTCCCTTGGTTGCCTGATATTCAGTGAATGTGCTCCCTGACAGAAAGTTCAGGGAAGCTGTTCTGAGGGACCAGTGCACCTAGCAGTACGAGCTCTAAACATACTGCCATAAACATTTGGTGTACCATCCAGCAACAGCAGCTGTCCATCTCTTATAGAGTTTGAAGGGCTGCTGGCAGAGGGGCTAGAAAGTGTAGTTGTGCCCTCTGCCTGTAGCTAAATGCCATAGTCCCATGCACCTGGGCTAAATACTCACTGTGCATTGGCCTTAGGGGAAACAGTAGTGGATCTACTACATGTGTAAGTTCACCAGTCTCACCTGCACTGTAGCTACTGCTGGGATTTCCCCAGGCCTCTTGCAGAGCTTCTGTCACTGCCTTGATCACTTCTGCAGACAGAGGAGTAGTTGCATTGTAGTCCAAGTAGATCCTCCTGTAGAAAAGAGGGAACAAAGCAAAAAAGGAGAGAGCTAAATTAAATGAAACAAAAAACCTAAAAGACTTAAAGCGGCTCTTCAGTCATTTTTTTCATCTTTCCGTTTAGTAAATCTTCTGCCCTTGTTGTTTAAAAACTTTGGCTAGAAAAACATTTTTTTTCTGCCAGTAAATATCTTATACCGCTCGCTTTCTCTTTCTTGTCTGGTCATTAGCCTAGGCTAATGACATCATGCACAGCTCTCTCTCTCACTCTGGAGAGAGTTTGCCAGCAAGGGAGGAGGGATAAGTCATAGGAGGGCCAACGAGAGCTGGAGGGGGCTGAATGAGGGCACAGATAACAGGAGACTGCAGAGATCCATAAGTATTTATCCAGAGCAGTGATGTGAGTGTGTCTGTAATATATATATATATATATATATATATATATATATATATATATATACAGTATATATGTATATATATATATATATATATATATATATATACACAGTATCTCACAAATGTGAGAAATGTGAGTACACCTCTCATATTTTTGTAGATATTTTACTATATATTTTCATGTGACAACACTGAAGAAATGACACTTTGCTACAATGTAAAGTAGTGAGTGTACAGCTTGTATAACAGTGTAAATTTGCTGTCCCCTAAAAATAGCTCAACATACAGCCATTGATGTCTAAATCACTGGCACAAATATGAGTACACCCCTAAGTGAAAATGTCCGAATTGGGCCCAATTAGCCATTTTCCCTCCCCGGTGTCATGTGACTCGGTAGTGTTACAAGGTCTCAGGTGTGAATGGGGAGCAGGTCTGGTAAATTTGGTGTTATCGCTCTCACTCTCTCATACTAGTCTACTGGTCACTGGAAGTTCAACACGGCACCTCATGACAAAGAACTCTCTGGGGATCTGAAAAAAAGGAATTGTTGCTCGACATAAAGATGGCCTAGGCTATAAGAAGATTGCCAAGACCCTGAAAACTGAGCTGCAGCACAGTGGTCAAGACCATACAGCGGTTTAACAGGACAAGTCCACTCAGAACAGGCCTCGCCATGGTGCACCAAAGAAGTTGGCATTGCTGCAGAGGTTGAAGGGGTGGGGGGTCAGCCTGTCAGTGCTCAGACCATACACTGCACACTGCATCAAATTGGTCTGCATGGCTGTTGTCCCAGAAGGAAACCTCTTCTAAAGACGATGCATAAGACAGCCCGCAAACAGTTTGCTGAAGACAAGCAGACTAAGGATATGGATTACTGAAACCATGTCCTGTGGTCTGATGAGACCAAGATAAACATATTTGGTTCAGATGGTGTCAAGCATGTATGGCGGCAACCAGGTGAGGAGTACAAAGACAAGTGTGTCTTGCCTACAGTAAGGATTGGTGGTGGGAGTGTCATGGTCTGGGGCTGTATGAGTGCTGCTGGCACTGGGGAGCTACAGTTCATTGAGGGAACCATAATTGCCAACATGTACTGTGACATACTGAAACAGAGCATAATCCCCTCCCTTCGGAGACTGGGCAGCAGGGCAGTATTCCAACATGATAACGACCCCGAACACACCTCCAAGAGGACCACTGCCTTGCTAAAGAAGCTGAGGGTAAAGGTGATGGACTGGCCAAGCATGTCTCTAGACCTAAACCCTATTGAGCATCTGTGGGGCATCCTCAAACAGATGGTGGAGGAACGCAAGGTCTCAAACATCCACCAGCTCTGTGATGTCACCATGGAGGAGTGGAAGAGGACTCCAGTGGCAACCCGTGAAGCTCTGGTGAACTCCATGCCCAAGAGGGTTAAGGCAGTGCTGGAAAATAATGGTGGCCACACAAAATACTAACACTTTGGGCCCAATTTGGACATTTCACATAGGGGTGTACTCACTTTTGTTGCCAGCGATTTAGACATTAATGGCTGCGTGCTGAGTTATTTTGAGGGGGCAGCAAACTTACACTGTTATACAAGCTGTACACTCACTACTTTACATTGTAGAAAAGTGTCATTTATTCAGTGTTGTCACATGAAAAGATATAATAAAATATTTACAAAAATGTGAGGGGTGTACTCACTTTTGTAAGATACTGTGTGTGTGTGTATATATATATATATATATATATATATATATATATATATATATATATATATATATATATATATATATATATATATGTGTGTGTGTGTGTGTTTGTGTGTGTCTTGTGTTTTTATGCCTCTGTGTAAATCCAGGAAGTGAACAGTCAGCAGCTTCAGCTGCCCACAGTTACAATGGCTGCAGCCAAACTTAGTGGAGGGAGATTTCTGCAGCATTTTTGGCAAGTACAGAATAACAGTATATATAAAATAATGTTCAAAGTGGTTGGAGGGAAGCTTCAGAACGGCAAAGATGTTTTTATTACAAGTTATATGAGCAGACTGTAGTTCCTCTTTAGGTTATTAATACTGTAGCCTTGAAGTGCCAGGGTCTGTGGTAGGTGTCTGCAGTGTAGTGATGTCCAATGTTAGTAGGGGACAAGATAGTGGCACAAGGTTTACAAATATTTTGTCTTTTATAAAAAGTCTTGTCCTCCATATGCAAGGGTGTCATGTAGGGAGGGTCAGATCACAAGAGGACACACATTTGTATATATCTTTTGGCATGTACAGTATTACATATATGAGTTTTAATGTGTATATCACTTTAAGATAATGAACCATAGAAAAGAGGACAAAACATAACAAAATATTGTTTCTCTATGGAGTCCCCTCATCCAACAAAGAAAAAAGGGCTTATCCAAAGCTGAAGTGTGGCTATAAACTGTTTTTGTATATTTGCTTAGTAAAAAAGAGATACCTCTAATGTGTGCCCCATCTCTGGCTGCTGAAGAGTTTGCTATAACTATTACTTTCATTCAGCCCGCAGTGTCCTGTCAGCCCCTAAACATCCAGTGTTAAGATTTAGAGTTCTGGTGGTAGCACAGATATTACAGGAGGTCACTCGCTCAGAAACTCCTCCATTCAGAAAAAAGACTTCCATTCTTTTTCTGAATGCAAGGCACATTATGATTGGACCAGGTGTGGATAAACACTGTGATCTCCCCTACTCCAATAACAGAGCTCCTTGCATTCAAAAGAATGTAGGGCTGAAACAACTAATCGATTAATCGACAACTAATCGATTATGAAAATAGTTGTCAACTATTTTCGTAATCAATTAATCGGTCAGCCGATTAGTTGTTCTGCTTACAGAATGCATTATTTGTTTACATATCAGGAAATAAAGTGCAACGCACATACAGCTCAGTACACCGTCCATACAGCTCAGTAGATGGCAGAGAACTTGTGTATGTGTGAGGAGCAATGCATCATGGGAAATGTAGTCCCGGGCAAGAGAAAGAACCAAGTGATTCTAAAGGCAGAGGTTTTTTTTTTTTTTTTTTACCTTACTATATACCTTGTTTACAATCACTTTAAGGGCTCTGTGCAGGGAAGATCAGCATCTGAACCCAGAAAAGGTGTAAGATGATAGACTAGAGGTGATATAAGGCATTACAATTACATTTAGAGTAAAAGTTTACCAGTATACAAGTATTGTGCATTATATTTAAAATTATTATATCCATGTCTCCGCTGTTAGTACTACTTTAATATATAAATGTTATTTCCCACCCTCCACCCTTCATATAGCTTCATGTTTGACTCTCAGTTAAAATATCCTGCATATCCGACTTCTGGGCATATTTTTTTTATATACATACACATGATACAAGATAATACTTTCAGTGTTTCACAGTAGAAATTATAATTATATTACAGTAGCGATCAGGGCCGGACTGAGCATCGGGCAAAGCGGGCATATGCCCGGTGGGCCGCCAAGGGTATTGTAATTTCTAATGGAAGAGACAAGAGACAGTGACACTAGAGTCCGGCCGTTGCTTGCCTCTCCGCGGCCGATTCCGCGGAGTCTGATTGCCGCGGCCGCCGCATTACCGCAATCTGGCCGCCCGCCACTGCCCCCGACCCCGCATTATGGCAATCTGGCCGCCCGCTATCCCCGACTCCAGTCCCCACTCCTTGCTCAGCTCAGCTGGCCTGGCAGCCGGCTCCGCAGCGGCATCCAGGCTCCAGCGTAGCTCAGGAGGGGGTGGAGTCGGTGGGTGGACCGTGTGACGGTGTGACCGACCGTCATGTGACTAAGGCCGGGGGTGGAGCTAGAGGCCGGCGGGGACCCCATGCTGCCTTTTCACAGGAAGAAGCGGGAAGTGACCGGCGCCGCACAGTCATACACTGACAGTGTGTCTGAGTGAGTGAGTCTGTCTCAGTCTGAGAGTGAGAGACAGTGAGTCAGAGACGAGTGTGGAGTCCTGTGGAGGAGTCGTCAACTTTCAAGTCTAGTGCCTGCCCTGAAGGAGCTGCATTAACACCACCAGCACTGCACCACCCACGACCAGGACAGGAGCCAAGGCCTCAACGGGTAAGGAAAGAATGGCAGCAGGCCAGCAGCACAATTTACAACACCACAGACCACACACCACTGTTACACTCACCGCTGGGATTTGTGGTTCTGGGTGGCCTCCGGCAGAGCAGGGTTCTGGTCTGGAACTTCTGGCTTAGCAGCAGGCAGGCCACAGGTGTAAAAAACAGATCACTGCACTGCTAGAAAACATGTGCCATGCCAGTTTGCTTGTTACATGTGATGTGACAGCCAGGTGCACATTTTCAAGTTGAAAATGTGCACCTGGCTGTCACATCACATGTAACAAGCAAACTGGCATGGCACATGTTTTCTAGCAGTCACAGTGTTGTAGCTGACTGTTATCTGTTTTTTACACTTGCGGCCTGCCTGCTGCTAAGCCAGAAGTGAACCATGCTCTGCCGGATGCTAGAGCCACAAATCCCAGCGGTGTTGTCGTGTTTGTTTTTGTGCCCTTTCCTTACATGGCATATGTTCTAGCAGTGACCGTGTGTAGCGGTTTTCAAAACCGCTACACACACACACTGTCACTGGCTGCTGCTAGAAAACATGTGCCATGCCAGTTTGCTTGTTACATGTGATGTGACAGCCAGGTGCATATTTTCAACTTGAAAATGTGCACCTGGCTGTCACATCACATGTAACAAGCAAACTGGCATGCCGCATGGCACATGTTTTCTAGCAGCAGCCAGTGACAGTGTGTGTTTAGCTGTTTTCAAAACCGCTACACACGGTCACTGCTAGAACATGTGCCATGTAAGTAGAGATGCACCGAAATTTTGGCAACCAATATTTTCGGCCGAAAATGAGCCTATCCCATTTCTGCCGATAAGAAGTTAAAGATGCCGAAAATGTATGACCGCTACTATGTGTAAAAACTGAGCCCTTCACTTCCCTGTCATCTCCGAGTATCTTTGCTGACCGATCTGATCTGATCCTCTGCCGGTGTAACGTTAAAAAACCATACCCCGTGAAGAAACCATACCCTCGTCACTTCCTGTGTGAAACATCTGAGCAGCGCAGCGGTGCGCATGCTCAGAGCCCCGGATACCTAATTGAACATCAAAGAATTTGACAAGTGCGCATGCTCGGAGGGCATGAAATAATCATGGCACGGTGTGAAATGTTATACTTGCGGCGGGTACATTAAAACAGGTGTGAAGGTGCAGGAATTGGGGTGATCTGAGGTGTGATAGTGCAGGAATTGGGGTGATCTGAGGTGTGATAGTGCAGGAATTGGGGTGATCTGAGGTGTGATAGTGCAGGAATTGGGGTGATCTGAGGTGTGAAGGTGCAGGAATTGGGGTGATCTGAGGTGTGATAGTGCAGGAATTGGGGTGATCTGAGGTGTGATAGTGCAGGAATTGGGGTGATCTGAGGTGTGATGGTGCAGGAATTGGGGTGATCTGAGGTGTGAAGGTGCAAAGCTCACTTGATTTCTTACTATTATTCAAGCGGTTTACAGCAGTTACTTTATATGACGTTGACAGTTGTTTTTTATGTATCTGGCACTCCCAATTTCTTTGATAACATTTTTCGGCACACTGTGCCCAAAAAGGTTGTCTACCCCTTGATTAGAGTAACCCTCATCTTGCGCTGCTTCATACTATTTTTAGGACTCAACCATCAAAACAGGATTTAAAGTAAGACAAAAAAAACAGCATCATATGGCAGCTCTGATCTAAATTGGACCCAGTCTGTCAGATTAAACTAAAAAAAGGTACCGTAATCGAATCCAAACATCCTGGAACATTAAATCCTGTCATCAACCATCCCGACGAACGTCACGCCCCCCTCCTGGGGTGCTCAGTCCAAAATGCCCGGGCCTATTTTTTGTCCCAGTCCGGGCCTGGTAGCGATTATCTACTTTTTTTTTTTTTTTAACTATAAAGGGCTATTTTTTTTTTGTTAACCCCATCATGACAGGTGATAAAGAAAGCATGCTGCTGCTACTAAATGTCTCCTGCTGCCCATACATGTATTGGATTTTTGGACAAAAATATTTATACCTATATTTATACAAAAATGATTTGTATATTCGTTGAATGGACAAGTGTTGTTTGAAAATTCCACTTGCATTTAACATTCAATTTTAAAATGAATATAACTTATGAGCAAAAACCACATACAATATTTGAAGATTTGTTTGATCGAGAAATTTTGCATTCTGCTACTTCTAATTTTCCTGTCACTGTGGTTGACAACGAACACCAAATAGACCCCACTAATAGTTAGAAAATCGGATGAATGTTTTTAAAAATGTTCTAAAAACATTTAGTTTGTGTATGGCCAGCATAAGTGACAGCAAGCGCAGGGAGCTTGTATCAAACTACCTGCCTATTAATAAGGGAGTCTGTCATGAATATTATATACCAATCCGGTCTGAAAATTTGCAAAAAAGTTTTTTAGGTCTTTTCAAATTTTCTAATTTTTGGTCTCTGAGTCTGATATGTACCACATTTAAACCTCTAATAATACATATATCTGTCTCAGAGTGGACTATATAGCTGGATATTTATATTTACCACTGTAGATATTCAAGAATATTAACTAAATTATACACCAACCTTTTTTGTGTTGAGGTTTTTATCCGATTAGTCGATTAATCGAAGCAATAATCGGCCAACTAATCGATTATGAAAGTAATCGTTAGTTGCAGCCCTAAAAGAATGCAAAGGTTTTTCTGAATGGAAGAGATGCTGAGCAAGCGGCCTCCTGTGTTATCTGTACTACAGTGGGAACTACAACTCTCAGTACCAGACAGGAGACTGCGGGCTGAATAAAAGTTAAAATAAATGCTGCAGCAGCCAGAGATGGAGCACACTTCACTGGAGGTAACATTATTTACTGAGCAAATGTAGAGAAAGTGTTTTTATCTATACAACAGCTTTGAAGGGTAACTCCAGTCAACATACAGTATGCAATCAGTCATCAACCAGCTATTTAGAAAACATTTTTATAGAAACAACTGCAGTAAGTTTCAGCAGAATTTTTACGGTACTTTTATGCTGCAGGATTACTTCTGCCATAGGATTATGCACTATAATATGTCCCTCACATGTTTTAGTTTGTGAGTTAGGTTGTAGTTTGCTCAGGCAGGAGTCAGTGCTGAGACCAGGGTGCACGTGGGCCTCTATCTCAGAGTTTCTCAACCTTCTTTCTTTCAAGGCACCCTTGAAATTTTTTGCACAATCTCGAGACACCCCATTCTAAAATGAAAAAAATAAATAAATAAATAATAGTTTTACATAAAACAGTGTGCAGTGACATCTGCACAAGTAGGAGACCCAACATTAGAAAATATTTATTCTTAAAAACGCGATGTACCTTTGCACTAGGGATAGACCGATACGGTTTTTCCAGGGCCGATACCGATAATTTGGTCACAACGTATTGGTATCGGCCGATATTCTGCACATTCAATCACACATCCAATGCAGAGTGACCAGTGCTCCCATCAATGCAGAGTGACCAGTGCTCCCATCAATGCAGAGTGACCAGTGCCCCCAACAATGCAGAGTGACCAGTGCCCCCAACAATGCAGAGTGACCAGTGCCCCCAACAATGCAGAGTGACCAGTGCCCCCAACAATGCAGAATGACCACTGCCCCCAACAATGCAGAGTGACCATTGCCCCCGACAATGCAGAGTGACCAGTGCCCCCGACAATGCAGAGTGACCAGTGCCCCCGACAGTGCAGAGTGACCAGTGCCCCCGACAGTGCAGAGTGACCAGTGCCCCCAACAATGCAGAGTGACCAGTGCTCCCAACAATGCAGAGTGACCAGTGCTCCCAACAATGCAGAGTGACCAGTGCCCCCGACAGTGCAGAGTGACCAGTGCCCCCAACAATGCAGAGTGACTAGTGCCCCCAACAATGCAGAGTGACCAGTGCTCCCAACAATGCAGAGTGACCAGTGCTCCCAACAATGCAGAGTGACCAGTGCCCCCAACAATGCAGAGTGACCAGTGCTCCCAACAATGCTGAGTGACCAGTGCTCCCAACAATGCAGAGTGACCAGTGCCCCCGACAGTGCAGAGTGACCAGTGCCCCCAACAATGCAGAGTGACCAGTGCCCCCAACAATGCAGAGTGACCAGTGCCCCCAACAATGCAGAGTGACCAGTGCCCCCAACAATGCAGAGTGACCAGTGGCCCCCAACAATGCAGAGTGACCAGTGCCCCCAACAATGCAGAGTGACCAGTGCCCCCATCAATGCAGAGTGACCAGTGCTCCCAACAATGCAGAGTGACCAGTGCCCCCATCAATGCAGAGTGACCAGTGCCCCCATCAATGCAGAGTGACCAGTGCCCCCAACAATGCAGAGTGACCAGTGCCCCCAACAATGCAGAGTGACCAGTGCCCCCAACAATGCAGAGTGACCAGTGCCCCCAACAATGCAGAGTGACCAGTCCCCCCAACAATGCAGAGTGACCAGTGCCCCCAACAATGCAGAGTGACCAGTGCCCCCAACAATGCAGAGTGACCAGTGCCCCCAACAATGCAGAGTGACCAGTGCCCCCATCAATGCAAAGTGACCAGTGCCCCCATCAATGCAGAGTGACCAGTGCGATGGGATTAGAGCGCCGCCTGATTACACAGAGCAGGGTTCTTCTAATTACCCGGCGTGGGCGCTGTCATACGAAGTCCCGCCCCCTGGATCGGCTCCAATGATAGACGTCACCAGTGTGCTGTCTATCATAGGTAGGAGCCGGTCCAGGAGGCGGGACTTCATATGACAGCGCCCTCGCCAGGTAAGTAGAAGAATCCTGCTTTTTGTGTTATCAGGCGGTGCTCTAATCCCCATCCCCCCTTCCCCTCCGGAGGCAGAAATATTGGTTATATCGGCCAAGTTATTGGCCGATACCGATACATGGAAAAAGGTGAAAATCGCCCAAACCGATAATCGGTCGATCCCTACTTTGCACACTGGTACTGACTAGCATTCCAGCTTTTCTCTTCTGCCCCACTTTCTCTCTCACAATTAGGTAACATGACCCTAGTGTTGACAGACAGGGCCAGGTAAGGGGCCAGCAAGGATGTCCTCAGGCGTCTGATGTCCTTCTTATCAACCTATGCCATCATCAATTGTTGGGACACCAGCAGCTGGCCAACATAATGCCCAATGCACAATTTAAATCCAGTGGCTTTGTGTAACAAAAAAGGCCGGCTTGATACACCCTGTGGTTTGTTGACAATTTTTGGGAAATTTTTAGGCATTTTGCTAAGGCACCCCCTAAAGAGCCCAAAAGGCACCCTGGTTGAAAAAGGCTGCTCTATCTGAAAATGCTAGTTGCTTGGATGTCTTTTCTTCCTTGCCTACATATTCCTCATCAGTGACTCAATGTTACAGCAACACAGTGAAGAGTGACAGATCAGGCTATTGGGCATTTCCAAAAAGAAATTAGTAACCAAATGCCTTTTTATGTCTTTTATGGAAAAACATAATACCTTTTTGGCAATCAAATACGAGGGTGCGTTCCCCTATGCAGCTTAGCCAACGGTATAAAATATAACCTTTATTTAGGATTTCTTTAAAGGAGAAGTACACCTTAACACTATAACCCCTGCATCTTCAGACATCCACAATGTAACACTAGCCTACCTAGCCCTGTAAGGAAGGAATCAGTGTACATACCTTTTTTGAAGCCGATCCGACCCCACGTTGAGCTGTCAGCCGCGGCTTCACTGTGGAGGTGTGTGTAGAGGACACATCTGACAACGGAAGCCCCATAGTAAGTCTATAGGTGACGTCACATCCCTTTCATTTCACAGCTGTTGTCGGCTGTGTCCTCTGCAGAGCTTCCGCCGCTGGAGATTGGATCGGCTTCAAAAAAGGTATGTATACTGATTTCCTCTTTACAGGACTAGATAGGTTAGTGTCAGATTGTGGATATCTGTATATGCAGGGATTTTAGGGTGGAATTACACTTTAAAAGAAAATGTATATGTGACTGTATGTATACATCCATTTAAAGGGAGTTTATTAGAGACTTTTTAGGAGATAAGAGAATAGACAGTGGTCACTTAAGCCCCGCATACACGGCCAAATGTCAGGAGACAACGGCTAAAAAAAAAGTCAGACATTCAGCCCGTGTGTATGTCAGTCTGTCGAACGTGCATGCTGGAAAACCAGCATCCGACTGACTCCCAATCAGTGCTCTCAGCCAATGGCAGAGAGTGCTGATCGGAGTGTTCTCCGAGTAATCTCCCTGTCAGAACACAACAGCTCAGCGGGGGAGATTGCTGAACTAACCTCACATGGTTAGTACAGCGGCTGCGACCCGAGCTAACAGTTTTTTTTCCATTTGACCTCCAGGGTTGAACATAAAAAAAACAATAGTGGGTACCAGGCTTTAACATGGAATGGGAGGGAAGGAGGGGCTACCAGTCTTTTCCCCTCTCATCCTTACCTGTCTAAACATTTGGTCTTAAATATAATTAGTAATCTATATATATATATATATATATATATAAGTAATCTTTTTCTGCCAGATGGAAAAATACCAGCCAATATCACACTTAACCTATATAACTTATAATATAAGGCCCCAACCTCCTGTGATCAAAGAAAAACGTATGCATGCCTGAGGACTTATAAGTATACTCATAAATGTCTGCCTCCAAAGTGAAATAAACTGGCTCAGAGTATCTAAATCATTGAAGTCACACTGCCTGTATCATTAGTGCATCTCTCTAATGTGCCCCAGAGAGCAGTAAAAATCAAATGGGGGGGGGGGGTATAGGGGGTGTCCTAAACCTTCTGTACTCTATCCAAATAAGAAAAAAAGGTTCTGGCTTGACATACACGTTAACCCTGTTTAAGCACCACCACCACCACCCGACACTGAGCTTACACAGGGTTAGGACCCAGCGATCTAAAGAACAGAGCAGTAAGGGAGTGTTGAAAGGTGTCAGTAGGTGGGGGGCTGGGGGTCAACTGAGACACTCAAACTGTAACAGTTTGTCCTTCCAATAGTGGCCAGGCATGTTTTGATAAATGATAAAAAAAATTCTGATTGATCTCTTCCAATCAGAATAATCGATCTATAGACAAGAAACCATTTAAAAAATATGCCACACATGAGGATGTGGATTTTGATTGATAGTTAAGATATGATTGCAACTGATGAACTTATGAAGTCATCAATCACATCTCTGTCTTCACCATGTAATCTAATAATCTGATCAATTAAAATACAATTGTATTCATGAACAAAGTATTTCAGTTTTGCAGATCAATGCAAAATCCTTATTTTCCGTCCTGGCTGGCCATACACGGTTCAAATCTCAGGCTGAATGTCTCAAGTTGATCATTCAATCAACACGGATACACCCAGCCTGCCGGATTCTCTTACAATTATTGCTAGCGGCTGCTATAGCCCCTAGCGTTAATCCTTATCTTCTTTAGATAACTCAGGCTGCTCCCACCCCCTTCCCCCTGCCAGGAGAAGACAATTTCTCAGCAGGCGGGATTGCCCTGTCAGCACTGTCTGTGCTGATGGGGGAATCGTGCAAACTTCTTTCCTGTAACTCGTGGCTGCAGGAAAGAAATTCCCACTAGCCTTAGTTTGATTGAATCTGATTACAATTGAGAGTGAATGGATCGGAACAGGAAGATACGGCAATTCATTTTTCTGCAGATTTGATCATTTTCATATAAACTGAATTAAAATAAACTAAAGCTTATATGGACACCATAAGACTCACCTTTTGGAGTGGTTTTCTGTGTCCTCTAGGGTCTTCTTTTCTTCAGTGTCTGCCATGATGTTTAGACTGGTATAGAGGAAATGTTGAATAATTACTGATAAAGATATTCATCACACCCCATTTCTTCATTTGAACTAATTGCATGTATGACTGAATGTCTGCTGTGAGCCTAAGCGGCTACAAGCATGGGCGTCCGCAGGTAGGGGCAAGGGGGAAAATGCCCCCCCTGGAATCTCAACTTCCCCCTTTCAAGTGATTGTTAAGCCACTTTATACCATCCTGTCTGGTCTTTTTAATAATCCTGTTTGCCCCAGAGTCTGTGTTTTAAAAAAATAAGTAATTCTTTACTAGTTTTCAGAGGGCTGAGGAGGACAGGAGAGCTATGGATGACGGAGGCACGTAAACTGACCACAGTGTCAGGGCTTAGTCGCCATGGTATACCGTGGTCAGTTTACAGAGGGGAGGACATAGCCAGGCAGGATCAGCCAGGTATTTTAGGTGATAGAAGGGACCAAATTACCAAATTACACAGCACAAGCACTGTGTTGTATAACATGCTTTAACGGAACAGGATCGATTTTTTTTTAGATTAACAAATGCTTTTAAAATAAATTCTCCTGTTTGCTCTTTAAAAATGAATACTCAAAATAAGTATACGGAATAAGCCCCTCCCCTTCATGACATTGTTGAAAAAGGGGCAGAGCATCGGTGATCTTAAAATGTTGCCCCCCCCCCCCCTGAAAAAAGTTCTGTGGACGCCCATGGCTACAAGAAACATTAAAAATTGCCAAGCTGAACATAGATGGGGCTGTTATGACAGAAAGGTAGCTTTAGATGTATAATACAGGTAACATACATATGGATGGCTTCACAATCACAAGAGCATTTGTTCACATGTGATCTTTACATGTATACCTGTAGAACTAGAATTAAAAAAAATCTCTGGTGCTCCTTAAAAGTCTCCTTTTTAAGACTTAAAGTCTTAAAAGGTAATAGGAACCCGGATGTACTTTCTCTTTAGGATGTTCCACTTCATACTCCTAAGGTGACCGGCAATGAAACCAAAATCACAGTTGTTTGGTCACACCGTCTGTAAAGCAGAGGAGTATAGGCTTGACCTAGGAACCTGCCTAGACCTTTGATCACATGACTGGCCAACTGCGGGATGCCAGCACAGAATTTTTATTACAGTTCCTGTTCCCTTTTTAAGGAAGTGGGATGCCATGGTAGCAGAAGGTTAGAATTAAAATCTAACCATGCTTTTTATTGATCTGAATGCAGTGCATGTTTACCGATTCTTAGGCATGGGCCCATAGAAATCAGCAGAATTGCACTGAGATCTGTATAAAAATTATGGGCAGCAGTTTGTATTATTGTCTTAAAGCGTGCACCAAAATAATAAGAATAATACCACCTTGCGCCAATATTCTATAGAGGTGGATGTATATGGATGGGCAGGGAGGAGCAGCACTGCAGGAGGGAAGGAGAGGTAGATGTGTATGGATTGGCAGCACTGCAGGAGGGGGAGGGAAGGTGGATGTGTGGATGGGCAGGGAGGAGCAGCACTGCAGGAGGAGCAGGAGAAGAGATGGATGTGTATGGACGGGCAGGGAGGAGTAGAACTGCAGGAGGGGGAGGAGATATGGATAAGTATGGATGGGCAAAGAGGAGTAGAACTGCAGGAGGGGGAGGAGAGGTGGATGTGTATGGATGGGCAGGGAGGAGCAGCACTGCAGGAGGGGGAGGAGAGTTGGATGTGTATTGATGGGTAGGGAGGAGCAGCACTGCAGGAGGGGGAGGAGAGGTGGATGTGTATGGATGGGAAGGGAGGAGCAGGACTGCAGGAGGGGGAGGAGAGAAGGATGTGTATGGATGGGAAGGGAGGAGCAGGACTGCAGGAGGGGGAGGAGAGGTGAATGTGTATGGATGGGAAGGGAGGAGCAGCACTGCAGGAGGGGGAGGAGACGTGGATGTGTATAGATAGGCAGGGAAGAGCAGCACTGCAGGAGGGGGAGGAGAGGTAGATGTGTATAGATGGGCAGGGAGGAGCAGCACTGCAGGAGAGGTGGATGTGTATGCAGACATCCCAAGTCTCCCGCGGCTTCTGGGAGTCCCCCGCTTTTGGCAGGCGGCTCATGGACACCCGCAAGTGCCGTACGATCTCCCGGCTGCCGCGGGAGACTTAGGATGTCTGCTGAGTCAGTGACAGAGCCGCTGCTTCCTTCGGCTCTGCCAGCAGTACCCACCAGCAGTAACCACCAGTACTACCCGCCAGCAGTAACTGCACCAGCATTACCCCCCAACAGTACCCGCCAGCATTACCCCCCAGCAGTAACCATCAGTATTACCCACCAGCAGTAACCCGCACCAGCACCCCCCCCCCCCCCCCAGCAGTAACCTCCAGCACTACCCACCAGCAGTAACCTCCAGCACTACCCACCAGCAGTAACTGCCAGCACTACTCACCAGCACTACTCACCAGCAGTAACTGCCAGCAGTCTGCAAAATAAGTAGAAAAGGTATGTGCATTAAGGTGTGTAAATTGCTGCAATGTGTTTTTTAATAACTAGTTGTGTTCTGTCATAATATGTCATGTCCTTGTTCATACATGTATGAATAAGGACATGACATTTTCTGGCTGCCTAAGTCATGTGTGCTAGGGGTGTAACTATCCCCCAGCACATAACTGTAAATACCCCAGCATGTGCAGTGTTTCTGACTCCTACCACCATGACCACTTCAAATCACTGACATGGTCATGGTGGTTAGAGTGTTCCTTTAATAATTCTCAGAAGAAGTAACCCTCTGTATACTGATTCCATTTAATTTGATCATCCTCTAGTTGTGTTAAATTAGTGCGGGGGGAGGGGCGGCAGCGCAGAGTGTCACCTCCCTGAAATGAGTTTTTGCAGGTTGGGATGTCTGTGTATGGATAGGCAGGGAGGAGCAGCACCGCAGTGTGCCAATTTTAATCCCCCGATTGTTTGTGATATATTTACTGATGGTTTCAGATAACAGGACATTGATATAGATGAGTGGAACACCAAGGCTAAGAACTTAGTCCTCCAGCTACCAATAAAACTCAGCTGTAGGATCACAGCGTTTTCATACACTGCGGTAAGCACAAGGTGGCGCTATAAGCCTGTGCACAGCTGTTTTCCCCAGGCAGCAGTCACCTACAATACCGCACCGACACATTACTGTCACCGCCTGCTGTATCTGGGGTAATATACAGGCGGGTGACTGGAGACCAGCAATATCCCTTGGTTGAATCAGATTCCTCTCCTATCTCACTTACATGTGCACACGTAGAACGTCAGGAGGGAAAAGACCATAGATAAGGAAGAGGAGACTCTAGGTAACTCGGACAAACCATAGAGTACAGACAGAGCGCCCACAGTCATGTGACTTGGACAGTGTAAAGTAAGGGAAAGCTGAGTCAGTGGAAGTCGCTTCCGGGTTCATTGTACAAAGTCTACGGGAAGGGGATTTGAATTGTCTCTGGCTGGCTCTGCTTTTCTGTAGATTTAGAAATTTCACCCAAAGAACGTCCTTGCTTTAATTATCCTGATTCTCAATACAACTCCTGTATGTGTATGTTCAGTGTGCAATGTTAGACCAGCAGGGGGCAGCACAGAGCCGTGTATCTGAGGTGTGCACTCCCTAGATTTCTCTATCAGTCAGCAGGGTTCAAAGGGCACAAGCACTGAGGACAGGAAAACCAGTACAGATGACTGTGGAATCTATATTTTAAGATCTAGTGGGCAGAAACACAACATCATCTCTTGTAATCTATCAATTAAAAAAAAAATAAGATTGTGTCAACCTAATAAATACTAAATAGGCTGAGCTTGAAAGTTTTGAGATGGTGAAGAACTATGATCCCACAAATTGTGGGGAGGCCATGTATATTCTTTAGAGTTAGCCCTGGTTCACACTAGTGCAGCTGTGAAATGTCACTACTGCAGTGTGATTTCAAAGCCGCAGATCAGTGCGATTTGCACCACCGCTTTCATTGCGGCTTGCGACTTCATTTAACAGAAGTTATGCAATTGGTAATGAAATCGAAAAAAGTCAGGAACCTTTTTCATAATCGCTGCAACATGAGTCGCAGCAATATGAACGGTTCCATTGCCAGCAATGGGGTGCAACTTGTCATGCGATTTGGACCTTTGAAATCACATGACAAATCGCACAGATTTGAACGAGGCCCTAGAGTGGAACTAAACGGGTAGATTTTTATTTACAGAAGTAACATACAGTGTCTTATGCCGAGGGCATGCTGGGTGGGTGACGTTACAAGGGGAAGGTGCCTCCCTTAGTTATTTAAGAACTGTCAAATGGCAGTGTTTGTGGGGAAAAGCTTCCCTGCCCCAAAGAATCCCCTCCCCCTATGTTGAGGGCGCTCACTCCTCCCTTTCCTGACCTGCTGGGCTGCATGCTCAGATGAGGGTCTGGTATGAATTTTTGGGGGGATCCCACGCAAGTTTTTTTTTATATGGTGTGGGGGTTTAAAATCCTGAAATGGATGGGATATCTCACTTCAGTTTCTTTCCTAGTTTTTCATTGCATTTTTCTATTTACATTCAGCTGTAAGCGAGGAACCCGGCTGACAGCTGATGACTCGTCGGTTGTTAAGGATGCAGTGGTCTCCCAGTCCTCAACAACTGCAGGCTGCCGGTTCCTTAAATATCGCATACTTGGCGTTCCCAAGCATTTTCGGTTTATGCGGTGTATAACACATAAAGCACTAGTGAATTGACATTTTCAGGTCGCATGCAGTATTTGAATAAAACACTTAAATACCACATGCGATCTGGTTCTGTGAATGGAGCCCTGTACCTTGTATGCACAGGCCAGTGGTACTAAACTGGAATGCTGGTGACTGGGCTACATAGCATTGATTGTTATAGTCCTATGCACAATCCGGATGCCTCCCCACTGTTGCCAACCCCTTTGGTTTCCAGGACCCTGGCTCAACAACCAGTGACGCTATAGCCCACCACCCTGCATCTTGACAACCAGTAGCATTATATGGCCCAGCTGATACTGTCCTAGCAAGACTGGATGCTGGTGGCTGGGCCATAGGATAATTGGTTGCTGTGCCAGTGCCATAGCAACCGTGGGTTAGGGGGTAATTAAAAATGGGGTGGCATCTGGAGAGTCCATGGGACACAGAATACGCAGGCTCAACACCAGGCCTCACCACAAACAATCATTTTCTATGTGCCCTGTTCACAATGCTGCTTTGAGGTGGGTTGCAGTACCTCACTTCTCAGCACTACCATAAATCATTGTGTGAAATACCAATAAAGTTAAAAAAGGAATAAAGTGGCTTGCTTTGTAGCAACACAAGGTACCGCCCCCGCTCAACTGCACAGCAGACATCAGCCCGCACTTGTTTTAGCACCAGGCTGCTTTGAAGGAGCTCTTCCCTTCTAGTGTGCCAGCCTATGAAGATGCAACGTCCATGCTCCCCCTTGTCACTATCAGACATCTTCCGATGGTCTCCTTTAGGCTCCAGCGTATTCCAGCTCTGTGATTTGGCAGCCACTGCGTATAGGTCATTCCCAGGGTATAGGTCATAGTAAGAAAAAATATTTCATACTGATACAGCATTTTGACTCAGTGGTTAACTGCTTTAAGACTGCAGCCGCACATTCTCTGCGGCAGGCAGCCTCTCCTGTGCGAACCGACGTAGCTCTACGTCGATCACACGCCTGGTGCTGGGGGGCGAGCGCGCCCCCACTAGGCAGTGGGGATGCCGATGCAGGGGGCACCCGCGATCGCTCCCTGCTGAGAGAGAAGAAACACATCTGACCGTTCTTTCTGAAATGATCTCAGAGCGCCTGTGATCCTTCTATATAGGATCACAGGTCTCTATGATCATTTCACAAACCCCTCCCCCCACAGTTAGTAAACACTCCCCTAGGCTCACACTTAACCCTTTGATCACCCACTAGGTTAACCTCTTCCCTGCAAATGTCATTATTACAGTATTGCAATAACAGTGCATATTTTTAGCACTGATTACTGCAGTAATGTCACTGGTCCCCCCAAGTGTCAAAAATGTCAGTTAGGGGTCCAATCTGTCCGCCAAAATGTCGCAGTCCCGTTAAAAATCGCAGATTGCCGCCATTACTAGTAAAAAAGTAAATAAATAAAAATGACATAAATCTTTCCCCTAGTTTGTAGAAGCGATAACTTTTGTGCAAACCAATCATAATACGCTAAAAAAATAAATATAGAAAAATAAAAAAAATATGCTGATTACAAATTCTTTCACCTAAAATGTGTAGCAGAATACAAATTAGACTGAAATGATGAAAAAAATTGTTTTTTAAACTTTTTTTATTGGGAATGTTACATAGCAGAAAGTGAAAAATATTGTTTTTTTTTTTTGAGAATTGTCGCTCTTTTTTTTTGTTCATAGGGCAAAAAATAAAAATTGCAGAGGTGATCAAATACCACCAAAAGAAAGCTCTATTTGTGGGAAAAAAAGGGCGTCAATTTTATTTGGGTACAGTGTCGCACGACCATGCAATTGTCCATTAAAGCGCAGAATCACAAAAAATGGCCTGGTCATTAAGGGGGAAAATCTTCGGGTCCAGAAGTGGTTAATGCATACCTGCCAACTGTCCCATTTTTGTAGGGACAGTCCTGGCAAATAGGACCCTGTCCCGGGTAATTAAATGTGTCCCTGCTCTCTGTGAATGCCCGTTACGGGCAGCCGGTGCCCGAAAAAAAAAATGGTTGAGGGCCGACATCCTAACTGGGCATGCGCCGTTCCGACGCCTGCCGGGCTTGGGAAAGCTCGTACAAGCTGGGCCAGGCAGGCGCATGGGCAATTACGTAATGGCGCAGTTTGTCGCCATTTTTAAAGCAAAGGCACTCGTTCTCAGCAGTGCCTCACTGGCGCCGGCTGCCACAGTCAGCTGCAGGGCAGAGAAGGACCGTCACCCGGGAGTGCTGCTGGACACTACTTGCCCCTTGCAGGAGATGAACATATTCTATGGAAGGTGAGAAAGCCTTTAATTTTGAATGGGTTTGGGGGCCAATCTCTGACAAGTAGAATCATTCAAAGGAGAAAATGTAAGATATAGGCAGAGGCACTTCCTGAAATTAAAAAAACAGGGCTACAAGGACCATTGGAAACTTATCCTGCACCTACTACCCTTCATCAAAAATAAACATAGGATTTATGAGTGCAAGGCTTCAATTACAAAAATAATGGTATGCATTAAAACTTGGAAAAGCATATATTGAAAGAACCATTATAAATTACCATTTCAGCCTTAAGGTAGGGCAAATGTAACCAAGGTGTTTTCAATGAGCATGTGTCACTTATGATATAATTCATTATATGAGCACCTTCCTTTTCAATTTCCTGTAATTCTCTCTTTATTGAGTAGACCCTATCATCTGATGACAAGTAGGCGTAGATTAATTATGTGGAGTGGGCGGAGCTTCAAGGAAGTGGGTGAGGTAAGTAATTGATAGCTGTGCTGCAAAGTGTCCCTGGAAATTTTTTTCAAATTTTGGCAACTATGTTAATGCACTCCGTCATGAATTAAATACGGGGGAGATTTAATAAATCTTGTGCAGCTGTGCATAATAACCAATCCGCTTTCAGTATATATTTTCAATGTCTAATTGAACAAGCAGATGTTAGAAGCCGATTGGTTACTCTGCACCAGATTCTGTGTGCACCAGTTTTAGTAAATCTCCCCCACAGTCTATTAATGGAGGATGAGTGGACAAATGAAAGTTTTTCCATTCATAAATCGTGTTTCATTCACGTAAGCTATACTACAGCTTCTATAGGGGGGGGAACGGAAAGGCAGGCATAGTCAACACTCCTGATGAATGCCTGTGATAGGTCCCTTGGCTCTGTTAACCCCAACAACACTGAAGGATTAAAGCTGCCAAGGTGAGGGGTTTCAGAGGACTTCAGATTTCAACTCTAACAGCAGCCATCATCACAAGGAACACTTCACGATGATATAGTAAGTAGGGCTTTTTTTCAGCTGGAACTTGGTGGAACTCTGTTCCACCACCTTTGGCTCTGGCCCTCTGCTCCCTGCTCAGCACTATCACTTGTAATCCCAGAAGTCTGGCTTTTGTATTTACAAGCAGTGGCGGTTCTACATTAAATTGCTCCCCGGGCAAGACTCCCTCCCGGCGCCCCCCCCCCCCCAAAAAAAATAACATGACAACATAACAATAAATGCAGAGTGCCACGAAATTGTTGCCCCCAATAAATGCAGAGTGCCACAGCAATGCCCCCAATAAATGCAGAGTACCATAGCAATGCCCCCAATAAATGCAGAGTACCATAGCAATGCCCCCAATAAATGCAGAGTGCCACAGCAATGCCCCCAATAAATGCAGAGTGCCACAGCATTGTTGCCCCCAATAAATGCAGAGTGCCACAGCATTGTTGCCCCCAATAAATGCAGAGTGCCACAGCATTGTTGCCCCCAATAAATGCAGAGTGCCACAGCATTGTTGCCCCCAATAAATGCAGAGTGCCACAGCATTGTTGCCCCCAATAAATGCAGAGTGCCACAGCATTGTTGCCCCCAATAAATGCAGAGTGCCACAGCACTGTTGCCCCCAATAAATGCAGAGTGCCACAGCACTGTTGCCCCCAATAAATGCAGAGTGCCACAGCATTGTTGCCCCCAATAAATGCAGAGTGCCACAGCATTGTTGCCCCCAATAAATGCAGAGTGCCACAGCATTGTTGCCCCCAATAAATGCAGAGTGCCACAGCATTGTTGCCCCCAATAAATGTAGAGTGCCACATCATTGTTGCCCCCAATAAATGTAGAGTGCCACATCATTGTTGCCCCCAATAAATGCAGAATGCCACAGCATTGTTGCCCCCAATAAATGTAGAGTGCCACAGCATTGTTGCCCCCAATAAATGCAGAGTGCCACAGCAATGCCCCCAATAAATGCAGAGTGCCACAGCATTGTTGCCCCCAATAAATGCAGAGTGCCACAGCATTGTTGCCCCCAATAAATGCAGAGTGCCACAGCATTGTTGCCCCCAATAAATGCAGAGTGCTACAGCATTGTTGCCCCCAATAAATGCAGAGTGCCACAGCACTGTTGCCCCCAATAAATGCAGAGTGCCACAGCATTGTTACCCCCAATAAATGCAGAGTGCCACAGCATTGTTGCCCCCAATAAATGTAGAGTGCCACAGCATTGTTGCCCCCAATAAATGTAGAGTGCCACAGCATTGTTGCCCCCAATAAATGTAGAGTGCCACAGCATTGTTGCCCCCAATAAATGTAGAGTGCCACAGCATTGTTGCCCCCAATAAATGTAGAGTGCCACAGCATTGTTGCCCCCAATAAATGTAGAGTGCCACAGCATTGCCCCCTTTCAGTGCAGAGTGCCACAGCATTGCCCCCTTTAATGCAGAGCGCCACAGAAATGCCCCCTTTAATGCAGAGCGCCACAGCAATGCCCCCTTTAATGCAGAGCGCCACAGCAATGCCCCCTTTAATGCAGAGCGCCACAGCATTGCCCCCTTTAATGCAGAGCGCCACAGCAATGCCCCCTTTAATGCAGAGCGCCACAGCAATGCCCCCTTTAATGCAGAGCGCCACAGCAATGCCCCCTTTAATGCAGAGCGCCACAGCAATGCCCCCTTTAATGCAGAGCACCACAGCATTGCCCCCTTTAATGCAGAGCACCACAGAAATGCCCCCTTTAATGCAGAGTGCCACAGCATTGCCCCCTTTCAATGTAGAGATGGCATGCCAGAGTGCCACTTTTCAATGCAGAGCGCCAGCGTTCCCCCCGACCCGTCCGTGCACTTACCTCATAGTCACTTCTCTTCAGTCGTCCCGCGGCGCCTCCTCCTCGGCCAATGGCATGGGGTTTGCCTTTCGGCCAATCAGGAAGCGGGAGGACCCGCTCCCTGATTGGCCAGGAGGAGGATCAGTGTGACAATAGCGAATTTTCATTCGCTATTGTCACACAATGGGCGGGCTCGGGGGGGGGGGAGCAATGCTCTGCTCCTTTGCTCGGGTCGGCTGCGGCGATTTTAGGCATGGGCGAACGGGGCTTGGGCGGTCCGGTACCATTTGATCCATGGACCGGTACCGGTCCGCGGCCCGGGCATGCCGCCCCCCACGTGGTATGAAAAAATGCCGCTCCGGGCGGCTGCCCCGTTCGCCCGTGCATAAAACCGCCAGCTTGTCTCCCAGTGGCTCCCACAGATCTGATCTCCTGAGTGTCTCCCACTAAATGCAGGATGGGGACAAGGGAGATGCAGGTGCCCAGGGTGCAGTGCAGATGCCGACAACTAAAATGGATGATTTCCCTGCAAGTGAGAGAAGCAGAGCCAACTACAGTGTGCGGGAAAGTACTAGAGCTGACTGGGTGATTTTGCTTAATACAGCAACAAAAGTAAGATATGGAAGATGGTGGAGCTTTAAAGGAGGTAGGGAGAAGATGGGGGCATTGGATGGGGGGGGGGGGGGGGTTGCATGCAGAGGTGAGAGCTGAAGAGGGGTGAAAGTGAGATGTGGATAGGGGATGTAGAGGTAAGCAGCTGTGGAAGAAGGCTGAACTATGTATGCAGCACACCCCTGAACTCGACACTATGTACATACAGTAACTCACCCCCAAATTTGTGTGTGTGTGGGGGGGGGGGGTCATGGTTGAGTTCCTGTACCGGTTTTCTGAGAAAAAAAGCCCTGATAGTAAGTACTATCCCTTGTGCTGATTTTTTTAAAAGGTGTTTAACTAAACTTATGGCCCATACACACAATCAGAAAATAGTACCAAAAATACCTCTTTTGAAACGATCGTATGATAATCTGATCCTTAGTACACAGTTTTCCAGACCCGATCGTGACAATTAATGTGAAATTATCCAATAGAACAAGCACACACATTTTTCTCATACGATACCAGATCGTATGATTTTCATTTAGTCAGTACAGTTGTCGTCAAAAATCCAATACAATTGAACACATTACATCACTTCCGAATTTTTATTCTGCTGTAAAGGAATTTTCACAATTTTAGTAAACTCTTCAATTTCGATATGAGATTAGCATGCAAAAAAATGATCATTCATCCAATAATCTCATTGTGTACCAATCATTGGGTTTTAAAAGAAGCTTAATGATAATATTTATTAGGATGATAACTGATAACGATTACTTGTGCTGATTATGCTGTATTTTATTTAGTATTTTATTTAGATGAGAAAATGTAATTTTTACAAAGAAGTCATTATATTGTGTAGCTCAATAATACTTCATCCCTTACAATCCCACTTTTCTAACTTTATGGCAGCATACAATTGGGTGTCTTCACTCTCGCTTCTACTTTATAGAACCACATTTCCATAAATTTGAGGCTGATCCAGGCTGCACACTCCTTTTATGTACTGCTTATGGGATCATACATAATGTGCTGTACAAGCAGCTACCCTTACCTTGCTTGAAAAAAGTTGTGGAGGTCCACCTGTTGCTCCCCATGTAAGAATATCATTTTTTTTTTTGACCTAACGAAAGGCTGTTTTGCATGAGTGGTTTTGTCTGCTGTTTAGCCTGTTGTCTGACTATCTAGATAACAAGCAATTGTGCTGCACGTTTTAAAATGACTTGCCAAGTTATTGCTAACCTTGCCAGGCTTCACAAGTTTGTTGCACAATTGCAGTAAGTCCGCACTGCATGGCTCCAGATCAACTTTCTTTGCAAACATTCTGCAAGTCTGCTGAAAGTTCTGGTTCATTTATGTTGGGCAATAGCCATCCGAGCCACAGGGGTCTCTGTGGCTGAATTTTCTTAGATTTTTTTTACTGTAGACTTGCAGAGTTCTTGCTGAAGGCTCACATCTGCAACTTTGCTCTTGCTAGAGACTTGCCACGCAAATTTGCTACAAATTGAAAAATGTCAACTTGAACTTGTGCTCTGCAAGTGCACAACATGCCATTGAAAATGAGCAGCAAGTTACAATTCGACACTACCACAAATTTGTGGCAAGATATTCTTGCTATCTTGATAGGCTGTACACATGATCCGAAATTTGGATGAAAAATACAGTTTTCAAATCGATCGTACGATAATTTGATCATTAAGCGGAGTTCCAGCCATTTACTCACCTGTCCAACGGTCCAGCGATGCGGCCGCCGGAAGCCTCGATCCTCTCCCTCGGCGCCGGCATCACTGCTGTGGGCACCCGGCTGTTACAGTTTGCGGCTTCACAGCCGGGTACCCACTGCGCATGCGCGAGTCGCGCTGCGCGCCGTGATTGGCCGGCAATCTTCTGGGACCTCTGACGTGTCCCAGAAGATTGCAGGGAGGGAGGGGGAAAGGAGAACTTCCGCTCAGGGCGCCGCGGCGCTCCGAGCGGAAGTGGGAGCGGGTACCTGTCAAAACTAGGTACCCGCTCCCCCCCCCAAAAAATGACATGCCAAATGTGGCATGTCGGGGGGTCAGGACTCCCTAAAGCGGAAGTTCCACTTTTGGGTGGAACTCCGCTTTAGTACAGAGCCGATCACGACAGTTCATCCGACATTATCCTATCCGACAAGCACGAAAATTTTTCTCGGACAATACCAGATGGTACGATTTTTGTTTAATCAGTACAGTTGTTGTCTGAAAATACAATACAAATACAATACAACACATTACATCACTTCTGATTTTTTTGTTCTGTCGTACGAGAATTTTCGTAACTTTAGAAAACTCTTCATTTTCGATATGTGACTAGCCTGTAAAGAAAAACAGACAATCTGTCGTCCGATTTTCGGATTGCGTGTATGGGCCATACATTAATCATTTGCTGGTTGAACGAAAAGAAAAAATAGCCGATTTCTTCATTCACACATTTTAGGTGGATAGAGGAATCCTTCCTGCTGTGATTTTGTATTTTCATAGGGAGCCTTCCTCACCATCAGAATACACTAATCAGTGTATAGCCAGTGGCACTGACTGTCCAGGAAAAACTCTGAGAGGCTGGTTATACACAAGCCAATAAATAGATCGACTTGTGTACAACCAGACTTCCCACACATGGATTCAGCTGGTCCCTGAATGTATGGCTGGAACCGCCTGAATGTATGGCTGGCGTAAGTAGAAGGTCTGTACCCAGGGGTGACTCCATGACTCTCTCTTATTCCCTAGCTCTCATTTTCTTTCCTATTTACTTGTCCTTCAGACAGGTGAGGCTTATTTTCCTGGTTCCCCCTTTGCTACATCGATCCTTTCCCTGCAGCCTATATCTCTATCCCTTTCTGCTGGATCCTTTTTCCCACACTGTATCTTGGTTGCTGGAACGTATCCTGCATTCCACAGTGGTCTAGGGATGGCCAGAATGGGCAGGATGAGTCTGCATTAGCTCATCCATGCCCATGCATGTCAGTTACTCTTTGGCCATTTCCATGGTGCAAGCAGGGAAGCTATTTTTCATCACATGTACAAAGTAAGGCTGGTTTCCCAGCATCATTGGTATGGTGGTGGCATCATCCGCTGAGTGAGCTAACTAAACAATACTTTTAATGAATCCCACCCTTGTTTTTGGTGAGTTATTTCTGAATTGTATGCTGCCATAGAGTTACAAAAATGGAAAGTTCCATACTTTTCTCACAGTTCACTTAGTAGACTTGTTACGGTATACACAGCTTGGATCAGGCTCAAAATAATAGGAGTGAGGTCCTATCCGTTAGGAGCGAGGGTGGAGACACCCAATCACATGCTGCCATGGATTTAAACAAGGAAAGGAAAATTATGGTAAGAGTTTGACAAGGAATTTTCAATTTTTTAGTATATTTCTGTGAAAGGTATGTTGCAATTAACAATGTTCTTTAATAAAACACCCTCCTTTCACAATGCCTACCAATCACCCCAATATTACAGCACACTTGTGTAGTTGAAAGAAAAATTACATAGCTATTCATCTGGTAAAATTACTTGTACACTGGTTCAATGTAAATGGGACAAAACTAAATGTTCTTTCTTTTGTTTCCCCTACAGGTTAATTGTTATTAATTCATTAGAAATAGAGTGGTTCTGGAAAATACCACATTATGGCCTCTAGATGTTGCTGAAGATCATAAAAAATAAGTATGTTCCTAAACTTCATCTACTGGCCATAATGTGGTATTTTTTCGGAACCACCCTTTTTTATGAATAAATAACTTTGGATCTGTTGAAGAAATAAAAAGAGAATATTCCATTTTGCCCCATTAGCACAAAAGTACCAGCAATTTTATTGGACAAATAGCTATGTGATTTTTTTTTTTTTTAATAAATACACATCTTTGTGGGGACCACTTTCTTTAGCCCACAAGCTGCCTCTACCATAAAAGGGCTAGATGATTATGTTTACTCCCCAGGCCAGAAGTACTCATTCCTCACCTGTGAGTTATTATTGCACATTTGTGATATTATGTATCATTCTAAACACTGTTACGCATACAGTGTGCTACATTGTCTGGTAATTCTACTAAAATTAAGCTTGCATGTGGTTGTCTAGTTCAGTGTTTCTTAACCAGGGTGTAACAGCACCTGGGGTGCCATCTATGTTCCCCTGGGGTGTCGTTAGCACAGGATCCAGTTTGTCTTGGATCAGCTTCAGGAGTTGTCATGGAGGGACCTCTGACTTGATGGGGGGCATCTGATATGATGGGGGACCTCTGGTATTATGGGGGACCTCTGGTATTATGGGGGACCTCTGGTGTTTAGGGGGACCTCTGATATGATGGGAAAACCCCCTGATGTGAAGGGGGATTCTGTTGTGAAGTTAATTTCATAAAGGCAGTTGTGTGCTTTGTTCCAGGCTCAAGTTTCTCATTGATAAGTAACATTTACGTTTTTTACATTTTAGACTGGGGTGCCTAAAGATAATGCATACGTTCAAAGGGTACCTCAACTGAACACACGGTTGAGAACTGGTCTAGCTGTCATAAAGCTTTGTCACATAACAATCAAACCTCCTGCTAAAATAAATCATTCCACTTAGTCTTTTAGAGTCATCCATTTATTTCATAAGTAATCCAAATTTATAAAACAAGTTCTACATATAGCAGCATCTGATGTTTGTCACAGCATGTCCTGTTACTCTCCAAATAACATTCTTAAGTCTTTCACTGCGTTATAAGGGACAATGCTGATGACATGAATAAAAAAAAAGGCTCCACATTATTTTTGTAAGGAGAACTAAAATAATGGACTAATATAATAAGTGCAATTTAGCATTTGTAAGGGAACAGTCCACCCAAAACTGACACTGTAGTCTGAAGCAAATGCTACCATGTTGAATGACTCATCTTCTTACACACTTGGAGACTTTCTTCTTTTGTTGCAGCAATGTTCTTGCCAAATCCTCCGGAGAACAAAACCATGATGAAAAACACCTGCAAGCATCTGGCCAATATTCAAATGTCAGTTTTGTGGGGACTGACAGGGTAGGAACTATTTATAATAAATATATAACAATACAGTATAATATTAAAATAAAATCATGTTAGTCATTGATTAAATGCGTTTATGTCTTGTTATGTACAACCACAGTCTTCCACGATCATGTCTTCGTGATGTTTGAGGACAATCTTCTCCCCTTCGTACATTAACATGGACAATGGGCTCATTTTTACAGGTGCACACAGTGGGCATTCCACTTTATCAGGATTGTTATATTTCACCAGACTCTGGAAAATAAAAGTGAGTAGGTTAACTAATGTATTTGTCAGACATTAAAGTGTAAATATTGCAAAATTGATGATTTAAAAAAATTTCTTCGAAAATAACCTCCCCTTAGTACAGGGCTGCTAAAAGCTGAAATCAAGTTATCTGGTATGTGTTCTGGTGCCGTATTAAACATCATTTAAAAAAAAAAAACACACTTTAGAAGCTTAAGTGGAAAATGGATTATGAACTCTGCACGCCAATATAGATTAAAAAAAAAAATTGTGGGGTTTTTTTGCATGAAATGTCGTCTGACTGAGCACACATGAGCAACATTGCAGTGATCACTTGCTATTGTTATCTGCATCATTGAGATCATCAACACCCCTGTTGCTCAGTAAGTAGTGCAGGAAAAACTTAGAAGTCCCTTTTAGGCCAGTGATACTATTTAAAGCCTAAATCCATTCACAGGAGCTGCCATTGATGACTTGTTTTTGAAGGCACGTGCTCTGTGAGTCCGAGACCCAGAGGACCATATGTATATTAAGTACCCTGACAGTTCACTGGCTACATGTTAGTCCCAAGGTAGTGATGCACTATGTATTGAAGGAAGGATTAAAAATGGCACCTAGTACCCTGCGCCTTCAAACATCAGGTCAACTATGTCAGCCCCTATAGCTTTGCCTTCACATTGTCCCCTTCAGAGGAGAAGAGCATAAAGGAACAGGTAATGTAAAAAGCATATTAAAGTTGTCCTGATATACTTATTTAAAATGTTGGGTGGTGGTATGATATAATAGTATGACACACATGCAGTCCAAAGACTGAAGGCAGTTAATAGCAGACCAGAACCCAGCTGTTCTCTGATTTGTGGTCTACATGCTAGTTCCAGGACAGTGATTTCTGTCACATTACAGTCCTGAAACTTGTGGGGAATTAATATTTCCATCAGACATTCTGACACAGTCGAGTTGATTTACTAAACACAAATAGGCATTACATTTTGCAAGGGAGTTTGCCCCAGAGCTTAGTGAATAAAGTGAAGCTTTTTTTTTTTTTAATGTGTCGTGTATGTTATTGGGTATTCTTTGCAAACTGAAAGTTCACCACATTCACTAAGCTCTGGGGAAAATTCCATTGCAGAATGAACAGCCTAGTTGTCTTTAGTAAATCAACCCCAATGACTCTACTTCATGAGAGTTTTTCATCAAGTATACTGATAATTGAATCTATATATTTGTGTACCTCAAACCCCACAATGATTGCAGAAAGTAAAGTATTAGAAGATAGCAAAAGCCTGTTTTTTGTTTTCATTTTCTATCCAATTACTAGCATTGTACTGCTGGGTGAGGTTTTAACCTCCCTGGCGGTATGATTATGTCAGGAATTACATACCAAAAGCGGTACAATTGTTTTCATGGAAATTTGGCGTTATGTATTATAGGCCTACAATTCTTAGTAATTACTGACTTAAACCTGACCAAAACAAGAGTCTAGTGATAAATTTGAAACACAAACGCATGAATTATAATCGAATCAATAATATAATTTTATTATTTAATATATAATATATATAATAAAATTATATTATTGATTAGATTATAATTCATGCATTATATATTATATATATATATATATATGTGTGTGTGTATGTGTGTATATATATATATATATATATATATATATATATATATATATATATATATATACACACACATATATATATGTGTAATATATAACGCATGAATTATAATTGAATCAATAATATAATTTTATATATATATATATATGTATATGTGTGTGTGTGTGCATATATATATATATATATATATATATATATATATATATATATGCATACATATATATACCGGTGTGTGTATATATATATATATATATATATATATATATAATATAATATAAAATGTGTTATGTGTTTTGTGCAACGTTTTTTTTTTTTTTTTTTGAATTTCCCTCCCTAGTTCCGCTCTCCCATGCAGCATTGCTGCTGCAGGGAACGGAACTAGGAAGTGATCAGACCGACTGTGGACGGAGGAGCGGCGGGACTCTCTGCTGGCGATCTCAGCAATGGGAGATCATCGCTGTATCGCCAGGATAAGGTAAGAGAACACCGCTACGCTCTCTGCCTATCCACCCCGAGCGTGACTCGGGGTTACCGCTCCTGATATGAAAAACCAACCCCGAGTCACGCTCGGGATTACCGCCTAGGAGGTTAATAGCTAAGCAACACTGTTATTGCAAAATGTTAGTCAAATATTTAGTTTCCATTGATCTTACCATTATGTAGGCATGGTTTGATGGTTTGAAAAAATCATTCAGAGGTACAGGGCAGGATCCCTCACACCGGTAGGCGTTATATCTTTTTGGGTAGACAATCTGCTCTCCCCACCCAATTACTTCAAAATCCACAAACATGTCCACTTTCCTACAGAGATTTTCATTTCCTTCAGGTGTGAAAGGAACACTGTTTCTAATGATGCTTTGTTTTACATCCCAGCTTCTCGGATGTCTTCTGTTGTCAGTTTTCCTAATGGTATCATTCTCTGCTTTGACATACTTTGAGGATTCAACATCCTTGATGATGCTTGGATTGAGAGATTGTCTGTCCTTTAAAAACACCACCAGTATGATCTTTTCATTTGCTATTCCAGTACATTTAGAGCTCATACTACCATCTGATACATCGTTGACCTTTTTTGATCCTTTACTGGCAGTTTCAGGGTAGTAAAGGTAGTTCCGAATAAGGTTTGTCAGGTTATATGCCTTCCATGTTGAATGCGGTGTTATAGTTGAGGTGGACTGTAATGAACCAATGAAGATCTTTTTGCTACCACCTGTGGCATGGTAAATGTTCAGTGTTACGTTGTTAAGGCCTGTAAAAGATGATGGGAGTATTCTTAGTTCGGCCAGCTTCAGCTCATTGTTTGCATCAATTGATGTCATGTCAAATGAAATTTCCCAAATGTTATCCATTTCAGAACAGTCTGCGGAGACAGGAAGAAAAACATCATAAATACATGCATAACTTCTAAACATATTGGCTATCCCATGTAGCCATTTCAGAACCGACTGTGGACAGGTTCTCTTAGGGACAGACACAGACAGGTTCTCTTAGCTGGAGAAACTGCTGTGAAAGAATTTCATTTCTAAAATAGTCACTGCATGTTTTGCTCAATTACAAGCTTCCTTTTAAGGCTAAGCCCTTTCTAGAAAATCTTATATGAAATGGTACTGTAAATTTCAGAGGAAGTTTAAGTTAACTTATCTGTTGCGATTATAAGCACAAAGGATCAATCATATCAGTTATATTTCTTTCACCATTTGTATCATACACCTTATAATTGTACAAAAGCTGCAAAATTATACTTTTTAAGAGTATGGTAGCTACAGCACATGTTTTATGATATTGGATTTATTCCTAATGGAACTATCACAGATACAATGCACATTGACTATTTTTAACATTTTCTGGCCACCAGAATGAATTGAATAGTAATTCCATTTGTTAAATATCCATCTATTTATAGGTTCCAATGCACCACTTAGGTCCGGGAACTTGTAGGTGCCCTTTAACAATCTGATATTGTTTCCACATTCTGATTCCAGGGCAAAGTAAAATATTGAACGTGGAGAACTTGGCCCTGCAACTACCAAATCAAAGATACCCATAGCAATTACTTAAAGTATAAGTGAGTATATATCATGTAGATGGCACTCTGTTTGGTTTACTCCACACCCAGCTTTGCTTTCAATACACTAAATGTGATTTGGGTTACTGTGTAATTTACATCAGGATTGATTTAGCTGTCTTATTGGTTTAGCTATTATAATGCATCATTATATCTAAATGGATAGATTTTTTTTTTTTAAAAAACTATCTAAGCAATGTTGGCACAATAGTTCCATAGTCACTAAAGAGAGGGCTCTGTAAAAAAAGGAGATGGCATGTAACTACAAAAATAAATATTTTTAGAAAATAGGTAAAAGTACAATCTGACATTAGAATTTAGAAGAAAAGAAAGTAACAATACTTACGTTTTGCAGTAAGACCTAATACTGAATCAGATTCCCAGAGGACCGGATATTCCAGCATGGATGAATCAGTGTCATTGCCCATGATGAGAGTCTTGTAGAGCTGCATCATGTACAGAGGAATCTTCAGACCCTTGGAATTAATATTTTCATGATGTGTAGAAGAAGCCTTCAGTCCCATTCTAGATGTTGTCAGAACATTGCTAGCCAGCCTTCTTTCTATATTTCTAGGCCTTCCCAAGACCAGTGTGATCAATGTGAAGCTCAGGATTGCAGTAGATTGCCAGGCCATTCCTGCTCAGCTCCTACTGCCTCTGCAAGCTTAAGGATGTTGCTGTCTTTGGTAGTCTCCAAACCCTACTAAATCCTAGATAGTTTAAGTTTATATAGTAGATAGTCCAAAGCTTTAGTTGTACTTCACACTGAAAAGCCCTTGATCTTTGCAAGTTCACTACTTATTGAATGAAGTGTTGTATATACTGGCCTCCTATTGTTATTCTAATGACACCTAGGTTTAGTTTATCCAATCATGTCACATAACAATAGTGAAATGGCAATAATTAGTTGGATGATTATTTTAATGAGGCATTTAATGGATTATAATGTCCTGTTATGTTTCTTCTTTCTTGTCATGATTGGCCAGATCTGGATCAAATAACTGTTTTATATTACAGAAATCATAAATGAGAGGGTAGAGCAGCTTGTGGCCTTCTATGTTATACACTGTTATTACGCTCATCTCTGTGCCAAAATCATTTTTTCCCACTAGAAATTAGTTCATTATTATTATTTTAAGATTTTTTTGAAATTATATGTTTCCATATAATATTATTAAGTAATATTGCTTATATTTTTATTATAATTTTAATTTAGCTGGAGGTGAAGAGACCACAGCCTCTGTAGCTTTGGATCCCAATTCTAGGCAGTGCTTGGGCCAAGCCTGCCCCATGCATTTTCTGTTCTGCAATCACCCTGCCATTCTGGAAGGCAAGCATGGCAGAGTTGTTGAATAAGGTCCTCTATAATGAAAAAAGGAAGTTGCTTTTGACCAACAGATCAACCTGCACAGGAAAAAAATTGGGCAGGACCACTGTGCCAATCATAGTACCCTCCCTTTCCTGTCATGGAAGAATGTCTTCCAGTACCCTTTTTTGAAGGGTGATTTCTGCATAGTTGCAAGTTTACTTTGTCACTACTTCCAGACAGGAAGTGCTGAAGGAGGCAAGAAAGTGTTTGATTAAAGGGAAATTTATAATTAGCAGTTGATATTCGCCTATTACATTAGCAGGGAATGCCTTATGGCTCATGTACACTACAGCTTCTAAACTTGAGTTTAGGAGCTTTTGGCATTTTTTTCTGCCAAAGCTCCCAAACTAAACTTCATAAAAGCCTATGTGTCTATGTACACATGTACTGATCACCACGGATCTTTATTCAGCTCTGCACTGAGGCTTTACATTGATCCAGGACCACCCGAGCACGGACGGCTGGGACCCCGCTGGACACTCACCACATAAGCCCATTTGACCCACTTGCCGTATGACATTGGGGGTCAACAACATCTGGTCAGTTTGCATTGCCTATCTCATGTATACAGGAGCACGGAGGGTGACACCACTATCGCACTGTTGATTTGAACAAACACCAACACTGAATTTAGAACAGTCACTTGGAATTACTATTTTTTTGGAATATATGGACACTATCTTTTTGCACTAAGCACTTTTGCTCTGTTCTATTGGACTTTTTAATTAACATTTTATCATTGTCTTATTCATATTTATTTATATAACGTATATACTATTTTGTTTGTAATAACCAAAATAAGCACAGCTTATGCACTTTATACAATTTTATTTGGTTAAGTAAGCACACGGGATTTAGCGTGTGCATTATTATTGTTTATGACTACAAAGTCAAATTTAGCACAGTATATGCACAATTTATTAATATTTTTTTTGTGGTTTATTAAGCACATGGGAATAACATATAGGTGGTATCAGACACCCCCTATATTCAGGTATACGCTGTAGGTAACATTTATTATACTACCTAGTACTATATGCACACTTTTAGGGCTGTTGGCAGCAGCAACCCCTAAGTCATAGGTAGACTTGTTGGTGTCAATACTAACACATCTGATATCCATATACCATCATATACAGCAATTTTTCCCATACCACCCTGCTACAGGATATGCGCTGTTGACGTAATATCCAATATTACATACATTTCCAGCTTTTCACCCTTAAAGGTTAATCACAGCATCAATCCATTTTTTCACCAATTATTGGCACGAGTGCTTTTCATTCCCATACACTTTTACACGTATGTACACATAGGCTTTTACAAGAGTTTAGAAGCTGCTGCGGTTAGGGGAGGTTTAACCTTCCTCTCCAGAACGTGGACGAATCGTATTCAGGATAAAAACGTTTTGACCTCTAGCCGCAAAGCGTGGGAAAATCTTGAAAAAGTCGCTGCGTTTTCCTGCGGCCGGCGGGCAACCTAGTCGTCGTAGAAAATTGAATGTTAGAGTAGTACAAGTCAAAGATAATCTCAATGAGCATGTATTGATTGTACAGATACTATGATCATTTTGTCTATAGCACCCCTAATATTTTCTGTTATCACCCATTCTTTTTCCAGTTCAAAGAAAGCTAAGGTATTTGCCCATTTCTATTAGCAAAGAAGCATTGACAATAGTTCAGTCACAGATTTTCCAGATACATTTTTTTTCTTGCCTAAACCAATACATTTCATACAGAAAATCTCCTTTAAAGCGGACCAGCATTACCAGCACAATTTAAATGTTAGAAATGTATGTTAACTGAAAATGAAATCAGTTTTGGGATACATTTATTTTGTCAAAATAGCTGGTAACTAATTTATGTGTAGGAATAGATATTGCCATCTAATAAACATTAATCTAGCAGCAACATTTTACCATGTGTGAAAACACCAACATAGAGCCTTATGTTAAGTATATTAGATGAGGAACAAATACTGGACCCATTACCACAGATGGCCTTTTTTTAATAAACTGTTCTTATTCTTACCCGCTTCCCAACCACCACCCGCCTATGTCGGTCGTGTATGGGAAGCTAGGGGGCGCTCCCGCCCCCACTCAGCAGCAGGGAAGCCGATGCACGGGTCAGGCGGCTCCGGTTGCCGCCTGGCACCCGCGATCGCTCCCCGCTAAAAGAGAAGAACGGTCAGCTGTTGTAAACACAGCTGACCGTTCTTATCCCTGGAATGATCATAGAGCCCCTGTGATCCTTCTATATAGGATCACAGGTCTCTATGATAATTTCAGAAGCCACACCCCTCCACAGTTAGAATCACTCCCCTAGGCTCACATTTAACCCCTTGATCACCCACAGGGTTAACCCCCTTCCCTGCCAATGGCATTATTACAGTAACAGTGCATATTTCTAGCACTGATTACTGTAGTAATGTCACTGGTACCCCCAAAAGTGTCAGTTAGGGGTCCGATCTGTCCGCCGCAATGTCACAGTCCCACAAAAAAATTGCAGATCGCCGCCATTACTAGTAAAAAAATAAATAAATAAAAATGACATAAATCTTTCCCGTAGTTAGTAGATGCAATAACTTTTGCGCAAACCAATCAAAATACGCTTATTGCAATTTTTTTTACCAAAAATATGTAGCAGAAAACAAATTGGCCTAAAATGTTAAAAAAACTTTGATTTTTAATTTTTTTTTTGAGAATGTCATATAGCACAATGTGAAAAATATTGTTTTTTTTTTTTTCAAAATGAACGCTCTTTTTTTTGTTTATAGTGCAAAAAATAGAAATCGCACAGGTGATCAAATACCACCAAAAGAATGCTCTATTTGTGGGAAAAAAAAGACATCAATTTTATTTGGGTACAGTGTCGCACGACCGCGCAATTGTCTGTTAAAATAAGGCAATGGCGAATCGCAAAATAGGGCCTGGTCAGGAAGGGGGCAAATCCTTAAGTGTTAAAGTGGTTAAATGCAGTAAACCCAGCCAATCAGAAGTATACATAAAGGTAATTTTTTTGTTTTGGATAATGAAGGGATAAGTTAAGCTGGCCATACACACAAGATGTGGTGCGAGTATCCCTTACACCCTCCACTCAAACATTGTATTCTGACAGTAGCACCAGCAGCTGCAGACACTGAACGAAGAAAATGTTCCAACATATCCCTTCGATAGAACTTGATCAAATTATTGATTTCTGTCGAGCGGGAATGGCCACACACTGATCAAAATTTTGAGGGTTCCTGCTGAACCAGCCACATTTTGATGAGTATTTGTAGACTCTTTGTCAGGTTTTTATTGCTGACTGTAACCTGTGGTTGCAGGAAAGAAAAGCATATAATCTCTGGCTGGCTTAAAGAGGAAGTAAACCCTCCTCGGACACTTTTACCTATAGGTAAGCCTATGATGAGGCTTACCTATAGGTACTGTAAATATCTCCTAAGCATGTACCGTTTAGGAGATATTTACCTTACATGCATCCAGTGACGTCACTGGCACATGCGCTCTGAAGGAACGGCCGCTGGTGCCGTTTCTTCAGAGTCCCGTGCCGTGACTGTCGGCTCCCGCGCGCGTGCGCGGGAGTGACGTCACCGCGGCTCCGGCCAATCAGATGGCCGGATGCCGCGAACCCGGAAGACGGGCAACTGGACATGTCGCCCGTCATACAGGTAAGTGGGCTGCACGGCGGGGGCTCGTTCTAAGGTAAGTATTGCATAATGAGCTAGTATGCGATGCATACTAGCTCATTATGTGTTTCTCTTACAGGTTACCAAAAAAAAAAAAAAAAAAAACTTTGTACGGGTTTACAACCTCTTTAAGATTGGGAATTTTGTTCACATTGGAGAGATTTTCACTAATTTCTTGTTGTGCCTTCAGGACAGAAAGTGAAGAGAAATCTCCCCAGCTGACCAACTAAATAATTACTAAACAGTCCAAAAGTCCCATAAAGTTATATGTAACCATACCCATCTGAAAAATTGTGTAAATACTGTATAATGAAAAAATAAATAATGAAAAAACAAACAAAATCTTCAGTGAGTTATGTGGATATATTACTATACTTCAAAGCACCCCATGCCTGCTCTCTTCATTCACAGTGACAATCCATCACCAGTGTCTGCTCATCTCCATACAAATCAAAAATTGCTCCTCTCTTTATACCCCAGGCAAATTTCTCAGATCTAAATCACCCCAGACTCAGCTCATATATTAAGCAAGGCAAAAAGGACAAACATAGTGTATTCTGTTTTTACACTTTATTAAAGGCCCGCCTTAAAACACAAGAAAGTAAAATACACGCGCTTCTCAAAGCAGTATTGTCCGGCTCACCACCTTTAGCGGTGCAACTCAGGTGCAATGTCACAATCTCAACTCCTCCCTAGAGGCATTGTGCCACGTGATAAGGCTTCTTCAGTAGGTGAGGAGCCGAGCAACTTGTGACGTTATATAGCATCTACCTACATCTTCATAACAACCCTAACAATCAATCCCACGAGAGCCGGAAGTGTAACACCGCTCTGGTATCCTCTCAAAGCCGAAAATCAATTAGCATTGCCATTCCCAGCTTTGAGAGTATACTGGAGTGGTGTTACACTTCCGGCTCTCGTGCGATTGATTGTTAAGGTTGTTATGGAGATGTAGGTAGATGCTATATAAGGTCACAAATTGCTCGGCTCCTCACCTACTGAAGAAGCCTTATTACGTGACGCAATGCATTTAAGGAAGGATTCAAGCTTGTGACATCACGCCGGAGTCAGGTCGCTAGGGGTGGTGAGCCGGACTATACTGTTTGGAGAAGCGCATGTATTACTTTCTTGTAAGTGTGTTTTTAACCACTTTACCGCTGCTCACTGAGCTGCTACTGCGGCAAAGTGGCTCGATAACGTCTGACGATGTAGACCTACGTCGCCAGACATTCCCCTCTCTCGGAGGCTCGCTCCCGCTGTATTCAGTCACAGCGGGAGTCGGTGATCACCGCAGCTCTTCCCCGATCGTCGGGGAATCGAGTGTGGAGATCCACCTGCTTGTGTAAACACAAGCGGGCGGATCTCCTAAGTGACAGACAGGGTCAGATTGCAGGGTTCAGCATAGCTGAACCTGCGATCTGTCCCTGTGTCACACAGTCACCTCCCCCCACACACGTTAGTAAGCACCAGACATACATTAACCCCTTGATCACCAATAAAAATTAACCCCTTCCCTGCCAGTGTCATTTTTACAGTAACAGTGCATATGTATAGCACTGATTACTGTAGTAATGTCACTGGTACCCCCAAAAGTGTCAAAAATTTCAGTCAAGGGTCCGATCTGTCCGCCGCAATGTCGCAGTCCTGCAAAAAAATCGCAGATCGCCGCCATTACTCGTTAAAAAAAAAACACCAAAAATTACAGAAATCTTTCCCTTAGTTAGTAAACGCAATAACTTTTGCGCAAACCAAAAATATGTAGCAGAAAACAAATTGGCCTAAAATGATAAAAAATTTTGATTTTTACATTTTTTTGGGGGGAATTTCATATAAAAAAATGTGAAAAATATTGTTATTTTTTCAAAATTGTCGCTCTTTTTTTGTTTATAGCGCAAAAAAATCGCACAGGTGATCAAATACCACCAAAAGAAAGCTCTGTTTGTGGGAAAAAAAGGACGTAAATTTCGTTTGGGTACGGCGTTGCATGACCGCGCAATTGTCAGTTAAAGTCGCACAGTGCCGAATCGCAAAAAGTGGCCCAGACCTAAGACAGCAAAATCCTCCGGTGGTAAAGTGGTTAAACAGGGGTTTTAATAAAGTGTTGAAAACGGGGTACACTATGTTTGTCCTTTTTTGCCCTGCTTAATAAATGGGTCTAGGGTGATCCTTGCTGAGTCGCGAGGATAGAAGACGTTCACTAAGGAGTGGAGCAATTTGCTTGGGGTATAAAGAGAGGGTCAATTTTTGATTTGTATGGAAGTGAGCAGGTCCTTAACCTGGTGATTCATTGTCAATGTATGAAGAGACCAGGCACGGGGCGCTTTGAAGCAGAGGTGTAACTAGAACCTTCAGGGCCCCGGTGCAAGAACCCATGAAGGCCCCCCCCGGACCCCTGGCCCGGGGCCCTTCCCTTCAAGCCTAGGGCTCTTCCCACTGATCCTGGGGCCCTTTACTCTCGTTGCGGGGCTCTTTATTATGGTCCCGCAGTGGGACCCTTTCACAAGTTCTGCAGTGGGCCCCCTTCCTCCCATCTTGGGGCCTCCCCACAGTGGTGGAATGCCAGGGCCTGGTCGCAAGTGTGACCTTTGCGATCCTGGAAGTTCACCCACTAGTGTCAGTAGTTTTTATTTTTTGGTATTTTAATTGTATTATTTTTTATCGTTTTATTTTATTTTTTTACAATGTCACTGACTATGACTCTGTCCATTCAGAAAAGGAAGGAGCTGGTAAATTACATATTTACCGACCCTTCCTGGTTCTCTATTGTGACACATCCCCTGCAGCAGCCGGCAGGAGAGGGGAGGGACCACAGTGGGGGGAGCACACAGGGGCCCAGAGACAGCAGAACACAAGTGAACTGGATAGGAGGAGTGGTGGGGGAAGCATACAGAGGAACCAATCTCCTCCATTTTCCTCCTGCAGCTACAGGAGGAAAAAGGAGGACAGTAATTTTTCTACATGCTGCCCCCACCGCCCCTCCTATGCAGGTGTACAGGGGAGCCACACGGGCCCCCTGGAGCATGGGGCCCGGTTGCAATTGCAACCCCTGTAGTTACTCCCCTGCTTTGAAGTATAGGAATATATCCACATATCTCACTGAAGATTTTGTTTGTTTTTTAATAGTTTTTTCGGTATTTGTTTTTTCATTATATATTCACAGTTTTCCGGATGTGTATGGTTACACATAACTTTACTTTTTGGACTGTTTATTATGCATTTTTGTTGCGCTACGCTGATTTATTTTGCAATTTACTGTAGGTGTCTTGGAATCACTTTCACAGTGTTTGGCTGTGCAGCATTTTTTAAATTTATTAATGTTGTTTTGAGTGGTTTATTTTATTTTATTTGAAGTGTATTTATTGCGCTGCTTGTAATCACTAAATATAAGTATACCATGTTTATTATTTTAATTTTAAAATGTTGTTTTACATTCACTTTAAGAATTAGCACTAGACAACAACAACTCTTAGTGACTTAAGTGGGGTACACTGTAGTAGTAGATCTGCCGAAAATTCCCGTCCAAGGTAAAATCGTACGATTTTAGGCTAGTGTGTACACAACTTTCAGCAGCTGATGCTGACATTTTCAAAGAAAAAAAACGGAGGAACAAACACCAACATTTTTATCGTCCGTCCCCAGATGACCAATTTTCGTTTAATGTGTATGCAGTACGTCCGCGAAAAATCAGATACGAAAGACCACGCATGATCTGAAGTTGCTGACAACCCGGGAAGTCTAGGAACAAATGTCCCAAAAAAAAAAAAAAATCGGACGAGAAATTTTGTGAACATTATGCACTGTCAACTAAAAATGGTTATGACCGCTGAGCATGAGAGAGAAAAATCGGAGGATATTTCTTCCGATTTTCGTCAAGTGTGTACAAGCCTTAAGTCTAGAAATGACCATCAACACTAAAAGCAAACAACCATAACAAAACAATCAGAGCATAGAAAAGAAATGAGACCACTGTCTTACAATCTTGTGGGTATGCTAATGTTGTGCTGTAGTAGCTGTATGAGCTATATACATGTCTATTGAAATGCACACGCCTTTACACTTCTTCTGTCCACTCCTAGCTGACTTGACACCTCTAATGATGAGATTATAAGGTGTGAAATGTGCTGTCTTCTACAAGTGTGAAAGGTGTACACTTACAGAGAGAGAACTGCAACCTACAGAATTTTTAGAGACCCTTTGTTGGGCTTTACAGATTACACCAGTAAACATTTCATCACCATTCAGTCTGGTCTCAAACATAAAGACGTGTTAGAACCTTTGCTAAAGAGTAAAAGATATATATGAAATGGTGTATCTGAGTAGTTGTGAATAGGTTCAGATAGAGAGGTTTAATACCATCTGGGAAAAATGGGTAAAATTCAAAAGAATGAGGAAATATGTGGAGATAATGGGTGAAAAGAAGTAGAGAGAGGAAAAGAGACGAGACAGGAAAGTAGTAGAAGAGAAGGAGTAAGTGGTAAATTATAACATGGTATGTGGTGGGTGGGAGTGGGAAGGAGGGGGAAGAGAATGAGGGATTGTCCTTGTATTAAAAAGGTATGACATTTTAAATGTATTAATACTTTTTTGTAAATGGAAAAATAATAAATTAAGGAAAAGAAAGAAAAAAATAAAGATTTAGAGCACAAAATATACATTTGTATAAATATATAAAAAAAAAAAACATTGTAAATTGGTTACTAAAAAAAAAGAGAACCTTTGCTAAATATGAGCTATTGTGTTATTTTAAAATATATAACAGATGGAACATCTAATTTTAGACTATGGGTGCCAGTTCATGGCACACTCAGGGTAAGGATAATTTCAGTGGCTGCAATAGAGTTCTTTACGTATGTATGTATGAATGTGGGTTAGGGACCTTAGATTGTGAATGTACAATAAATCTGTGTAAAGCGCTGCGTAAATTGACGGCACTATATAACAACCTGTAACAAATAAGTAAAATAAATAAATAAACATGTACGCACACTGGAGAGCTGAATATTAAAGTAGCTATAATGTAATCACAGAAATATTTGCACGTTACACACTGAACCCCTCTGCTGTTGCTAAATCAGCAGACAACATAATGTTTGTTATCCTGAAAAGCCAGTACAACAGAAAAAGGGTAAAAATATGATTTGAAGGCAATTGTTTTTTATGCATTTTTTGAATTTTTAATCCCACATTGCAATTGCAATCCCACATCCATGTAACTGGAACATTGTTGCTTTGGGTGTCCCTCTTTTTTATCTCAGAAAGGAGACATGGTAAAATGACAAATGACAATGAAGCTAGGCCTAGAAGCTGATGCTTTGTAAGTGACAGATGTTAATACATGATGGTTATGTGTACTGTATATGTGTATGTGCATATATATACACACTTTGTATGTATTTATTTATATATATAAATATATATATATATATATATATATATATATATATATATATATATATATATATATATACACACAACACAATAAAGAGGAAGTATGACCCAACCATATAATAAGCAAAAATATAAAATGGAATTAAAAATGAAATAGGTTATTTATTTATACAACCTTTTAATGTTTCTCTATTTAATTTTTAAAACCATGTATTATTTTGCTTATTATATGGATGGGTCGTGCTTCCTCTTTATTGTGTTGTACAGTGATTGTGCTATTGCTATATGCTATACATGAAAACTATGGCAACCCGCACAGTCTCCTTTAGGGGCGTGCTGCTCTACTCAATGATTGCCGGTCCTCCATATATTTGGCGGCTGTCATACGTAAGCCACTATTGTGGGCGTCTCCCCGCTCTTCTCTTTCTTTCCTAACACAGACACCAGGATAGATGCTTTTAGCCAAGTGGATTACATCTAGTGGTTTCCATAGAGGGGTTGTGAAGGAGGATTCTTACAGTTGTGTGATGAGCTTGGTGTCATTCCGGGATCATGCGAGTGCATTATGTGTCATTTTATCTTTACCTGATAAAGAAGTTTATTGCATTACTAGGACATGCGTTTCCCTGGTCTGTTTTTGTTTAGATTGTCCACAGTCGTTGTTTTGGTGATTCAAGGGATGGCTGCAAAGACCTTGAGCGCGAGAGTGGGATTAATGTTGATCTGGTTAATAAAAAATTTTATTTTGGGATTGTGTCTAAACAGTGGGTACACATCCAACGGGAATTGGCCCTACCCAAAATGATGATCCTGATTGTTGTTTAAAATCTTCATTTTGCTATTCAAAAAAAAATAATTTAAACTCTGAACCATTTCATTTCATTTTGGCCCGCGACCGGTTACCAAATCACTTAAGTGGCCCTCTCTCTTCAGAGGTTGAGCACCCCTGTGCTTTACAGATTGTTAATGGAAGGAGCATGTACATATTTATCAATGAAATACAAATAGGAAATTGGGGACAGGAAGCAAGTAAATATTTAAACATCACCCCAATAACTACCTGTAGGTAAATACCAAAGTAATAACTGAAAATGTGTATTCACTAAAAGTACAGCGTTGTTTCAGTTTAAAAGCAACCATGTCAGCTTATATGATTAAAAAAAAAAAATTAGACAATCGCTTGAAGAGTTTTTTTTTTTTTGCAGTGGAGACTTTGCATGTCTGTGAGCTCCAGAACAGATCTGTGTTAAAAAATATTAATCCATTTTACATAACGTTTATTATCACAATTTCAATTAACTTCGATATTATTGTTACGCTCTAATCTTCCCTACAATTATCCCCTTATTTTATGCTCATTATTATTATTTGACATATTATATCTGCTACTTGTACACCTTCCTGGTTTTCATACCTCCTTATGGACACTTAGTCAACCTCAAGAATTACTTTGAAAACTGTATATTATTGTCTGCCCATTCGCATCCGTCAATACCGAAATGTAAATCTTTATGTTTCTCTCTATGACTGTGTTATACATTCTATATATATATACCTGTATACTTTTAACTTTTTAAACTTTTAAACTCTTTTAAATGAAAATTATATTTAAAAAAAAAATTAAAAAATAATAATCCAGTCTTATCATGTTTATATCTACCCAGCATACTAAGAAATTTAAATCAGATAGCTGCATTTCTTTTTTTAAAAAGAAAGAATTCATCAACAACTATAGTATTAAATGTTGCGCATGGGACCTGGAAGCTAGTGAAGGTCACTGGAGTTGCTGTGTCTACTACAGTGATTTCCATCTTCCAAAGGGATCGACCAGGTAGGATACACACTGTATATCACTACATTAGTACAAGCTGGGCCAATTAACATTGCCATACCCAAACTTCAACTTTAATGGAGGCTGCAGTGCTAAACAGAGGGAAGTTAGGAGACACAGGCCACAAGAGAAGTGTCACTGTGTCTGCATGGGTTTCCTCCAGGTACTCCGGTTTCCTCCCACACTCCAAAGACATGCTGGTAGGCTAATTGCTTCTGTCCAAATTGGCCCTAGTATATGCATGTATGAATGTGAGTTAGGGACCTTAAATTGTAAGCTTCTGGCAGGCCGGGACTGATGTGTATTTACAATATATACAGTATATGTAAAGCTCTGCATAAATTGATAGCGCTAATCAAGTCCTTGGAATAAATCAATCTGTAGTGCCAGACAGCAAAATAAGACAGAGTTACAATACCTGAATATGTATTTCAGTATTTTGATCATCATAAGAACTTATATACATGATTTATTTAGAATTAGCTCAAAGACTGAAATGAAAATGTCCCTTTTATGCTACACTGAAATCTGAATTGGGGATTACCAAAAAGTGAGTTGATCTGAGAAACATTTGTAGAAGGTAATGGGGAACCACCAAGCTATTTTTATCTTTAGCTGTACTGTGGCAAAAAACTGCACAGCCCATCAGAAATGATTAACATTTACTGTATACTACTTGTGCTATGATTTATTATGTGATTTCCAGTTAAAGTACTGTACACTTCATTTGTCATAGATTATTGATTAACATGAAGTGACATACATTCACTTTAAAATATCATCATTATTAACATTTGTATTCCTGCAAAATGTCCTCTTAAGCCCCGTACACACGTACCGATCGTCGGCCGACAGAACGTCCTACAAATGTTCGCGGCTGGTGTGTTTGTTGTTTGTCTGTTGAAAAGTGCTCAAAACTTGCCCAGGACATTTGTCTTCCGACAGAAAATGACGTCACTACGTTCCACGCACGTTCGCCGCTACAAAAGAGGAAGTGAGTGTTTGGCCGTGACCCTTCTGGGCATCTCGCGCTGATTTCGGTAGCATTTGTTTGGTTGACGACATTTCGCTATTTTCCGAGACATCGTTCGAGAATTTATTATGGCGACCGTGAATTCGTCCGTTGCTGTCGTTAGTGTTGGAGTTTTGGCTCTGAGACGACGTACGAGCAATAGGAAGAAGAAGCGGACCTCCTGGACGAAAAATTGGTTGCTTAACCGTGATCAATTTTCTCATATGTCCTTGCTGAGGGAGCTCCAGGAAAATAATCCTGATGACTTCAGGAATTATTTGAGGATGACGGATCCCATCTTTTACCGTCTTCTTGCCCTGGTGTCCCCCTATATTCTGAAGCAGGATACTTGTATGCGGCTTGCAATTACTCCTGAGCAAAGGTTAATTGCGACGTTGAGGTATCTTGCAACAGGGAGAAGCCTGCAGGATCTGAAGTTCACCACAGGCATCTCCCCCCAAGCACTGGGAGTCATCATCCCTGAGACCTGCTCTGCCATCATCAAGGTCTTGCAGAAGGACTATATCAAGGTATGTTTGATTTTTTACATTACATTACATGTATTACTAGTTTCACCCGAATTATGATGTTTTTGGATGTACAGCAATTGACACAGGCCATTATTTGTAAACTACCCTCTGTCCGCATGCACATAGTAGTAAAGATGTAGATTATCTTTAACCATTTGTAAAATTACCCACTAACCACCCCACCATTCTCTCCTATGTGTCCCTAAACGCATTGCCTGTTAACAGTATGTCGAATTTATCTAATTTTATTGCTTTCCCTCAAACAATTATTCCTTGGCCAATGTTTTAGTACCTAGTTAATGATTTATCTAAAATACATCAGTCCATCCATTCCCACCTATGATTCTGTATGTTTATGTAATGATGTTAAAACCTTCACTGACCACAAGCCCTTATTGATGTATAAATGCCCAGTTTTACTTACCCATCCCCCACCCACATGCTAAATCTCAAAGTCAGCATATACCAAAGCTCAAGTTCAGAGGTCTTCAAACTATGGCCCACCAGTTGTTCACGAACTTCAATTTCCATCATGCCTAGTCATGTCTGTGAATGTCAGAGAATTACAAGGCCTCATGGGATGTGTAGTTCTGCAACAGCTGGATGGCCGTAGTTTGTAAATCTCAGCTCTAGCTGGTGAGTATAATGGGCCATACACACTAGAAGATTGTCAGAACAATTTATCCTTCCGATTTACCAAAACCAAATAATATGAGGTCCAACAAACACTTTCAAATCCTATGCAATCTGGTAGGCCCTTGCACTACATAGAAAAGGTAAATCTGCACGAAAAAGTCTTCAGAGAATCTTCTAGTGTGTATGGCCCTTTACAATATAAGAACAATAGGAGGTTGAAAATAAATGTATGTAGATGTTACATCCCCATATCCAAACCTTTGCCTTCCTGTTGTATATTTTTTTAGCAAGTTGCATAAGCATTTAACAGACAACTGTGTGTGTAATTAATAATGTGATGTGCTCAAGCACTAATTTTATTTTTTTTATTTTTTCCCCACAGTTTCCTTCAAACGCAGAGCAATGGCTGGAGATTTCTGATCAATTTCTGGAGAAGTGGAATTTTCCCAATTGTGGGGGTGCTATTGATGGGAAGCACGTCCGCATTGTCCCCCCTCCGAATTCCGGCACATTTTTTTATAATTATAAAGGTTTTTTTAGTATAGTCATGCTAGCCATAGTTAATGCAAACTATGAGTTTATTTTTTTGGATATTGGCAAAAATGGCCGCAATTCGGATGGGGGAGTTATTGATCAGACGGAGTTCGCTCGTCGTCTAAAGAACGGCACTCTGAACCTGCCATCCAGGGAGCAAACTGTTGAGGGTATGAGCTTTGTGTTTATCGCAGATGAGGCTTTTGCGCTTGGGGAGCATCTCATGAAGCCCTACCCTCAGAGGAACCTCACCCCAGACCAAAGGATTTACAACTACCGGTTGTCCAGAGCTCGCAGAGTTGTGGAGAATGCCTTCGGGATAATGGCCAACCGGTTCCGGATATTCCTGACGTCCATAAACCTGGCACTGTACAAAGTGGATAATGTGGTCTTGTGTTGCTGCATTTTGCACAACTTCCTACGCAGGAATGCACAAAATTATGTATTGCAGCAACTGGATACTGACCCTGCTATGCCAGGTACAAGTGGAGAGGCCCAACCTTCTAACCAAGTGGAGTCCATGACGTCAATGGAAGTTGGACGGTCAGCATTGGCATCACACAGGGCCCGTCAGATCCGCCAGGAATATCTGGACTATTTCGTGGGGAGAGGAGCTGTGTCCTGGCAGCAATCACTGTCACACACCCATTAATCTTGTTAAAGATTGGACACACAAGATAAATGTCAGAGATATATTATTTTTCAACACATTAAACAAAAATTGCAATGATTCTGTATTGTGGATTATAATCATTTGGGCACATATGCCAAACACAATTATTTGGGTTAATCATGTGTTATATATGTGTGACTTTGGAAGGGTTAATACATTCATCAGTGTGTTTCTTGACTGTAGTCTCTCACCAGCTGATCCAAAGTGATGATGGCCATGTGTTATTTTTTAGCCAGTGGTGTAAATACAAGGGCCTTCTGCACCCCACAAAATGTACACAAACCCTGTCACATTGAGAACTAGGTCACACCCAAGGTTCATCTAATGTCACCTTACATTGGTGTTCATTGTCCAGAAGTTGCCCATACTATATATTTCATATAATACATTAGGGTATTAACAAAGTACCTACACCTGTTATGTTGTGTTCATTTATGACATCCTTCTCACTGCCCACCAATGTTAGGATATGTCAGTGTTATGTGAAACTTGATCATTGTTCATCTCAAAGTGTTATATATATAGGTAATGGAAAGTGAACTAGAGCAACGAACAAGCAATACACTATAGATTACACTGATCTCCCTACACTGATTGCTACTGGCAATATCAATGCCATATTGAATCCTAGGACTGCTAGTACCTTGAGTGTTGAGTCACACTTATGCGATGCGGGAAGTCTGCGACTTTGCAGCCTTCCAGCATTGCATAAGGGTGACCCGCCACTTACTTTTTGCACAGGATTGTATTCCACAAGTGTTAAGCACTGTGCGATCCAATCCAGATACATCAGAAATAAAGGGTCATGTGCTACTTGTATGCGTGTTCAGTGCGAATGTAGCCATACAAAGTGTATGTCTCAATTCACACTGCACTCGCACAAAAGTCGCACATGATGCATTTATTCAGCCGCATCAGGATAGGATCGCACAGTCGTTCAAACTTGTGTGATCCGATCCTGTGTGAAATGTCAGATCGCACTGTGATATGCGTTAAAACTGGGGGTATCTTTAACATTTCATTGACACCTCCAGCAACTCGCATATGGCAGTGTCCAAAATGCTTTCATTAACATGTAAATATGGGAATAGGACAGCCATCATACATTTAGTGCTTCTTTACACAGCTTTAGACCTCGACCCCCCAACGAAAGTCTAATAAAGAATTGAACACACATTGTTGAATGTAAAAACGTTTTAGTATCAAACATTCACAGGGTTAGGGTTAGGGTTAGGGTTAGGGTGTTGTAAAGTGCTTTTCCCAAACTTGGGTATACTCTTTAACATCTGAGTGTATTTAAAATGCCATAAAACATTATAAAAAATTTGTAACATCAGGAACCAATACAAACATTAAAAACGTAGTAAAATTGTGGCTTAAAATTTGCCAATCATGTCCACAAAATTGCGCATTTTGATTTGTAATGCCGTTGCAGTCTCCTTTATTTGTTCCAGGTCTGCGCAGCATTGGAGAGCCTCACGGGTCAATTTGGCTAATGTGCAACTATGTAAAACATGGTCTGTAAAAAATAAAAAAAAATGAGTCAATGTGAATCACCTACATGAGGTCATAATAATAGAGAAACATTTGGTGTCCAGGTAATCTTAAATTCCTCTCGAGTTAATACCTACCCTGTTCTTATGCTCTTTTGCCCTAGGCTCTTCTTCTTCCTCCTGTCCTCCTCCGATGCTGTTGCTGATGATTCTGCCGGTCTCCTGAGCTTACTATAGATTTATTAGGGGTGTGAACGCATGATGACGTCATTGTGAGGGCATGGTCGTAATGTATATATATTAAGATGCAGAGACCAGAGACGGGCAGAATGCACGGCAACAGCATCGGAGGAGGACAGGAGGAAGAAGAAGAGCCTAGGGCAAAAGAGCAGACAACATAAGAGCAGAAGATTGGACAGCAGAAGAGTGGAGAGGAGAAGATCCAAAGAGCAGAGTGGAGAAGACCGGATGAAGATATTTAAGAACATTTCATAAACGTCTCCTGTCGTTATTCACATACACTTCCATTTATGTGGTTAATGTGTAGGGGTACTATGTACCCCATACCCATTCACATAGGGATTAGGGTCTGGGATCTGGGGGCCACCCTTTGTTAAAGGTTGCTTCCAAAGTCCTAGGAACCCCCTGGCCGCATGACCCCCCAAAACCACCAGACAGGGTTGTGGGGATGAGGCCCTTGTCCTCCTCTACATGGGAGCAAGGTGCTTTTGTGTGTGCGGTGCAGAGGCCCCCTGGCCCAAAGCAACAAAACCCCCCCATGTTGAGGGCATGTGTCCTGCTGTGGTCCAGGGGGTGTTTGGTCCGCTTGCTCGTTCTCTTTCCTGGCCTGACAAGCTGCATGCTTGGATAAGGGTCTGGTAGGGGTTTTGGGGGTAACCCACGCTGTCTTTTTGTTGTGGGCATACCCTCAAACTCAATACCACACACAAAAGGCCTGGTTGTAAACTTGGGGTGGACACCCACGGTGGGTTCTTCAATTTGTCTGTGTACTTCCCCCTCAAAAATCTTCACAGCGCAAGTGGCCCCGCAAGTCAGAGCATCCTGATCCGACTTACGGTGCCACTTCCATTCAAATAAAGAGGCTCCCATAGGGAACTAGTGTTGACAATTGGAGGCTAAAAAAACACTGATAAAAATCATTATGAAAAAACCTACGTGGGCACACAATTGGCTCTCTGACACTTGGTCCAGGATCGTCCACATTTTCGGAAGTGGCTTCCACGCTGCTTGGCAAGTTGCCAGGAGATCGGGGTTCTGACATGGCTGGGGATGCCACATCCTGGCATGATGCAACATCTGCAATGTAAATTTGTAAGGGAATACAAGAATATAAGGTTAAACAATCATTGCAAATACACATATTTCTATGATCCCACTACACAAAAATCTGTGCCTACCAACCTTCTTGTTGCTCTGGTGTCTCATCACTTGTTGGCTCCACCAGGATTATTTCCGGAATAATGTCTTCATCTACATAATACAAAACATTGGCCGTATCATAAAAGTCACAAGAGGTACATTTGTTAGGACATGGTGCCCTGCTTGATAGCTCTTTTAGTAACAAATATGAAGACATGTACATGGTTATCTACGAAAAATATGGTACATTAATGTTTGACAGTGCATAGGAACCAATTACCTTTAGTGGAATCTGTGCCACCTTCTGTGCCCATGTCCTCATCTTGTTCGGCAACTGCCGATGGAGCTGCCAGACCTCTCCTCCTCCTTTCCCATAGTTTGGCACGGAGTTTTCGTTTTTCTCCTATTTAAAGGTTTGAATAATAATCTGTGATTAATAGGAATGTTTGCTGAGAAGATTCGTGCAGGAAAGAACGTTCGTTGCAACACAATACATATATTTTTAACTATGGCTTCCTGACTTTTAATGTCATATACTAAAACATCATCAATAGATCGATCTAATCACGACATGACAACTAAAATGAGTAATCTAACTTTTTACATAGACATTATAATCTAGACATGTTAATACAACATACACAAAATTATAAAAAACATATTGCATGATTAAAAAAAAAATTAATAAATAAAACTTACTTTTTTTCAAAATCCGATGGATTTGGGAAAGCTGATCCTGCTCACGGTGTTTCAGGTCAGACCACCGTTTCCTAATCTGATCTTTCGATCGCTCCACACCGAATTTTTTTACTAAACAGGCCACCACCTTATCCATGATGCCATCTTTCCTGGCATTGGGCCGATCGTAATTTGCCAACTTGCCATCATAATCCATTTTTTCTAAAATGGAGACCATCTCCACCATTTCTGGCTTTGACATGGGTGTAGCCCTTGATTTTCTGGTGGCCCAATCACTTCGGCCCCCACTTGATGAACTCTGAGATCTTTCAGACATTCTTCTTGATTAAAAGATTGTTCCTCTGCTTCAGGTGTGAGTGTCGCATGTAGGCCTGATCTTCGGCACGTACACACCCCTGCACAAGCCCGCCACTGGAGGAGGAGTTGACGCCTGCGCTGTATTTAAAGGACGCCAGATCGTTCGGCCGACGATTCGCTAGCGGACATATCGAGAGTTGGAGCACGATCGAGCGGCGAATCACGACTTTTCCCCACAAACAAAGGTACGACTCTTTTAATAGAAAGTGTGTGTTTTGGGCCCTATACAGCTTTTATTAGGAATATCTTTATTATGTGCCAAAATACATGCTCTTTTAATATGTTTTGTGTTGTTTTGTGTCTTGCAGGCATATACTGTCCTGCAATATGGTGGACAATTACACCACCCACAACTTTCTCATCAGTTTCATTGATGAGTTCAGGCAACTGCCGTGTTTGTGGCAAGTGAAGTCCGCAGATTATAAAAATAGAAAACTCAGAAAACAGGCCATGGAACATTTGGTGGCCTTCTACAAGCCCGTCTGTCCTGGGGCAAATTTTAATTATATCCGCAAAAAAATAAACAGTATTCGCACTGCCTACAGGCGGGAGTTAAAAAAAATAGAAGATTCCACCCAGTCTGGAGCAGGTGCATGGAATGTATATGTACCACGGCTGTGGTACTATGATAACATGCGGTTCCTGGCAGACACCTTGGAATCCAGGCCGTCAATTTCTACGCTGCCTTCGACTTCGGCAGAGGGCTCAGTGTCTGTAGATCCAAGCCAGGATGAGGATTTCCTGGAGGAGAGTTTTACTCAGGTATGGCATTTCACAATATATTGTCTGCTAAAATGTAATCATGTAACAAAATTATAAGCTAAACCATAATTGACCCTTTATGTAAACGGGTATAGCAAGGGGTTGGCATGACAGGCAACCGCCAGGGGCGCAGGCCAAGGGGGGTGGGTCACAAAAACATTGGCATTGTTTTATTGTTTATTTTAACAATCCACTCAGCCTGCACACCCCAGAACCCCCAGTTTGCAGGCGGATTCATGCAGGTGTAAAACATTGAGAGCTGCTTCATGCAGGTGTAAAACATTGAGAGCTGCTTCATGCAGGTGTAAAACATTGAGAGCAGCTGAGCCAAAAGACCAGGAGACAGACTGCCTCTCACTGCATCCCCAGCACACCTCTGGTCTTACAAACACTGCTGCATCCCCAGCACACCTCTGGTCTTACAAACACTGCTGCATCCCCAGCACACCTCTGGTCCTAACAAACACTGCTGTAGCCTCAGCATTCCTCTGGCTCAACCTTTTTTAATACAAAACTAACAGCTCCTGCAAATGATCCATCCATCCTTGCTTCCATGTCTCTGGTCTCTCACTCTGGGTCAGCAAGGCAGGTGGCTTCCTTATTCCTGTTTCCCTGCACTGCTTCACCCTCAATGCCCTACATCAAGCCCTCTGCAAGTTCAGGCCCCTCTCTCTCTGCAACCCCCTCCTCTCTCTCTCACACCCCCTCTTTCTCTCCCTCTCTCTATCTCTCAACCCTCTCTTTCTTTTTCACACCTGAGACAATGATTGCCCACTAGAGAGCTCTACACTGGGCAAACAAGGGGCAAATTAGAAACTTTTAATGCCCTTTAATTTTTTTTGGGGGGGGGTGGGTTACAGTTTTACATTGATCTTGGGGGGGGGGGGGGGTTGTTGCCAAATACAGCTCCTCAACAAGGGCACTGGAGACCCTAGATACGCCACTGTATGTAAAGTCTGCTATTTGTTCACAATAATATAACAAACATGACTTTTTATATACACTATAACATTCTAATCAATTGTTCATTTCATCAACAGGGAAGTGTCACTGAGGAGGAGCCAGGTTGCAGCCAGGAGCCTGGGGAGCCTGCGGAGCCTGAGGAGCCTGTGGAACTATTTCCACCACCACCTCCTCCTGCCAAACGGAGGCAAAAGAGGAAGCACGTGGATGATATCACAGACGAATTTATCCAGGAGGCCACCATAGCCCTACGTCGGAAACCGGAGGCCAATGAGTCCTTCGGCAACATGACGGCAAAAATTTTGGATAAGGTGGACCCCAGGCAGTGTCAGTATGCCAGAAAAATTATTCTTGATGTGCTGCAAAAGGCTGAAAACGGCATACTTACTGAGCACAGCCATGCATGCCAGGAGCACCCGTGCCCTCCACCTCCACAACACCCACCACCTCGCCAAATGCCACATGGCCAGTGGCAATATGGCCAGCAGGATCCAAACCTGCCCTCATGGCAACCTGATTACAGTTACCAGCAACTTTAATTTTTGTAACCCCCTATTATTTATTTTACCCCTGTTTGCCAGTTTCTAGTTTAATTTTGTCCAAATGGACCTTTTTTATGTTTAGTTTATTATACGGAAAGTATTGATGTTTGCTTTGGTTTTTTTTGCTGAGATCCAAAAAATAAAGAAAATGAAAATAAAAAATGGCCTATCTGAATTTGTTAATATGTTTAATATTGTGCATAACCTGAAAAATATGTTTTAGACATTAATTCATACAAGAATAAAGGGTCATATCAATAGTTAGATCTTTGGTGTGAAAATACAAAAATAATGGTGAAGAGTTCAAATTATTTAATTATAAAATTTGATAGAACAGATAGAATAGACAAACATTATCTTCATCATAACAGAACACATACCTTTTTATTAGAAAAGTATGGCATTATGAGCAGCATCTTCCTTCTTCTCACATTTATCAAGATGAGCATGTGCTCCGCATTTCACCTATTTCTTGGACTTCCGCGAGCCGAAAGTTCTTTCTGAATAAAATGTTGAGTTTACTAGAGAAAATTCTTCCGGGAACTCATTTGGTTTGATCATGCGTGTTGGGATTTGTAGCTGTGTGTCGGCCGAATTGTGTACTGACAGACGAACAATCGTCCGTTCTGGTGTCGGCATACAAAAATTTTCATGTTTGCAAGAAAGACTTTTGTCCGCGGATTGTGCGCAGACATCTGTCGGAGGCACCATACTAACACGCGTACAATCGGCAGATCTTTCGTCCGCCGACGTTTGTATGCCGACGATCGGTACGTGTGTACGGGGCTTTAGAGACCTGGAGGAAGAGGACATTGGTGCCTCTCAAAAAGTGTTGATCCGATTCCTCTTCTTTTATGCTAAAAAAGACGCCTCTAGCTTGCAGATGTGGGTTGACATGATCAATAATGCTCTGCCTATCTACAAAATGACCTATACTGCAAGGGACTGTGCAAAGAAATTCAATAAAATCTGGTGTTAGACCACCACAGTCCCGGGGATATAGAAATTTAAATGGAATAGGGCATTTTTCCCCACTGTCTTATTGGAATCTGACATACTCTGTGTTTCTTTAATTCTTGTCTAACTGCATACCTTGAATGTAATATTTTTTAAATCTCAAGTTCTTTTTTCACCTGCTGATTTGATATAGTTGTACCTTTTGTTGGTTTTGTGTACGATGTCCTGGTACTTATGTGAGCTGTTGTTTTCTTTTATTATTGCCAATCTGTCATACTGACCTCACAAGATGTACCCTGTCTGATAGTTTTTTTGTCTTGGTATATAGAAAATAAAATACCCTTAAACAAAAGTTTATTTTCTCCAGGAGATAACAGGCTATTTAGACTGGACTCCATAGTAAATATTCCCTTTACCCCACCCCTCTAAATGACTAAGTTGGAGGTATTGCTACAAAGCTTCTTTGCTGGCAGTTCTGATAAGTGCTGTGAATGATGTTGGTGCTGTCTATATTAATGGGTTTATACATAAAGCAGTTATACTTTACCGGCAGGCAAGACTCGTACAATAATACATTTAATTGTTCTCTACTTTAAAATTGGTCCAAACCCAAGAACAAAAAAGTAACTTTCTGATGCATCTTCATGGCATCATATAATGGATTGTGGATCCTCTCCCATAACCCTATAGGACTAGCTGAAAATACATTTTAGCCCACTCCCTGCCAATGCCATTATTTTTTCTGTCTTCGTCATAAGGACTACAATCACCTAAAAAACCCTTACTGCTCTTTGAATAAATGTAGCCATCCAGGTTCAGCCTCTTCTGGATGAAACCTATGCAACGTCTAAATGAGTTCCCATAGAGGCCCCCCATTGTACTGGTTTTGGGAATGTTGGGAATATAATTCAGGTAGGCTCTAAATGTGCCAAAATTAGTTGCTTTTCCTTTCTAATGCAACTTTCTCTTTCTGGAACTCAATGTGTGCATTCCATGATTCCTCCTCTTTGCTTCCTCCTTCTGCTGCTCCAACCTTCCTAGAAATTGCAGGACATAGTAGACTAGTGGAAAAGAAGAAAATCTAAAAATGAAATCGGCGCTACACACTACAGAGCTACCAAATAAAGGCAATATACTCTACCTTAATCATGGAACAATTGTACAAAATGCAGTCCTCTAAATACCATTGATGTATAATTAAATACAGTGAACATAATTCAATGTTGTGTTAAGGTTTATGGAGATGAATATTCAAAGCATTGATTATGTATGTATCCGCTTGATTTTAAACTCATCAGACCAGCGAACTGAAAAGAATAAATAAATAAACAATGCAAAAAAGTTCATAAAGTTAATGTCCAAGCTGAAATGCTCACTCACCAGAAAAACAGGCTGGGCACCATAAACGCATGTAGAATGTTAACACTGTAAATAGCTTTTGCCAATTCAACCCAATCACATAATCAAAATGAATTCTTAGAAGCTGGAACTCAGGAAAATAACATATAGCCTAATATTGCTAAATGATATCCACTTCAAAATAGCCAAGTGAATAAAGTGCCACTCTGTGCAGAAAAGTGCTCCAAACACCAGCTTTCACCTGCATGCAATGCACAATCACCGCTGTTATTGCTGCTCAATCAATGTGCAGCATAAATAGCTTAAATGGTTGTAGTAAATGCAGACATCAATCTGAGGATCCTATTTACATCCTCCAGGGGGCAGCACTCCGCTTGTTGTTCGATATACACCATGGGCAATAAACAGATAAAGCACCATATAGTTTAGTAATTACTTTAATTAAGGAACAATAGCAAGAGTGTAACATCTAAAATCCATCCAAAACATATAAAATCAGAGAAAATTGAGTCATTGACACATTGATCACCGACACTCGGTCCTCTCATGCGACGGCATGACGTCACTGCGCAAACTCCACTAGACGTGCGTTTCACGAGTGAGCATGAGTGTTTTCTGTGCTGTTCTGCTCTTCCTAAGGTCCCTGTAATGTCAGACCTTTTAGGTTCTTGTATATGGACCTGTTTGTCTATATATTCTTTAATTCTCTTTCTCTTTTATTTTCATTCTTCCCAAACAGACCATCCTGCTTAAATGAATTAACTCAGTTAAGTGAGTATGTACTGTTATTGCTATCCTGATAGAGTGCACTCAGGCTAAAGCTGCAGTCCTTTCACAGCCCACCAAGAGAGGACCTCTGTTTAGGATTTCGTCATCGAGAAATATCTAACTATTCAGGTGAGTACCATTCTCCACATGACCAATGGTATTCAAACAGTAATCCATTCTTGCTCCCCTTCACATCAATATAAGTCATCATCATCCCATCACCAAAAAAAACATCAAAGAATCAGAGATGGATATGTGGAGCAACTATGTTGCCTGAGAAATTGGTTTGCCAGGCAAAACCTAACGAATGCTAAACCTGCTCTGTGCCACATTCTAAAATTAATCTATCTAACCCTGTAAAGCAAAAATCGCTGTAATTACCTTTTCTGCACCTGATCTGGTCCAAACAACAGGGACAGAAGCTGTGTGCAGGAAAGGACCGTCAACGGCTGTGAAATGAATGGGAAGTGATGTCATCCATAGACTTACAATGGGACTTCTGTTGTCGAGTGCCTCTCCTGCACCCGCCTCCACGCTAAAGCTGCCCCTGACAGCTCAGCATGGGACAGGACCAGATCGAGTGCAGAAAATGTAAGTACTATGATTTTTGCTTTACAGGGTTAGATAGACTAGGGTTAGAATGTGGCACAGAGCAGGTTTAGTGTTTAGTTAGGTTTTGCCTGGACTTCTGCTGAGGCATCTGGCTCGATCTTCAAACAGAATACAATAATTTATGCACCTCTTACTGAGGGTAGCCTCATGTCCTACCCCCTGTAGGGACACAGGAACTCACAAACCAAATGTTGCAGATAAGTTGACTTTGTTACAAGCTGCATCTAGACTAGAGACTGTATATTTCATAAAACAAAAGAAAAGAAATATCCGATATTTTTGACCTCCGTTACAAAGCAGTTCTCTGACAGATACAGGAATTCAAAGCTGTACCATCCTGGCAAAGATTTTAAGAAAGGGATGAAGGAGTGGCACAAAAATAGCCACTTAATTAAAAGAGCTATTTTCCTAAAATAGTTACAAAATCCGGTTACTCAAGTGTTCCAGAATAGTATAAAGTTACTGAAATCACTCCATTGCCACATCCATACAATCTAATTAGAAAACAAAAAAAACCCCTAAGATCAGACTTTAAAGGAAAATTGGACCACAACACTTTACAAAAAATCTATATTTTATTGTACATAGAAAACATAAAAAGATTTTACACAGAAATAAACACAATTAAAAACATATATTCACATCTGAACAGAGTTTGGCCCATCATGGCCAATTCATACAAATTATTTGTTAGGTAGTGATGGAAAAGTGAGCCCCTGTGCATCAACGCGTTTCACAGACTTGATTACTCAGGACACACAGAAGGATAACAGAAGATAAAACGGGCCTCAATTTCTGAATAGAAAAATATAGCATATTTCAAAATCTCAAATTGTTACAGGTGCATAGTGTCATATATTATTCATATGGTGAAGTGTGAAACAAACTAACCAGAATAAGATGAATGAAGTGCTAACGGAATAAGTAATTATATAAAAATATTAATATAATAAGAAAGTCCAATGGCTGCTCACTTTAAGTGCTTTCACATAACAAAATAGGACAATTAGATAGAAATGAATGCGGTGCCAAAGGGGTATCTGATAATAATAGCCATATTAAATCATAAAAAATGTATGCCAATCTAAAGTGCAAGTGCCAACACTCTTAATAATATGACAGGATAATGAATAATTGAGCACATATATATAAAGTGTCACAGTGGGCAAAGTGCACGTGCTAACACAATAGTGACAATTATAAGTAAAATCTCCAAGTGGTAAAAATAATTATTAATAAAATCTTCAAGTGGAGAAATATAATTAATGTGCAAAGTCCATAGAAATCTTCTGTGCTATGCAAACAAGACAAAAATGGTGCTGGTGCTCCAATCCCCATCAAAGTGAATCTGGGTGCTGATAATGGTATATATGCTAGCTGCTCACCTCCTAGTCTGGCTCACAAATTATAATGAGCCAGACCCACTTGGTGCACTCTCAGGTGCCAATAGATAATCGGCTCAACACCTCCTTCATTCCATTCCCATGGTAAGGGGACTGCTGGATGGATCAAAACAGGGTAGTGGCCAGACCCACTGTGTCTGCTAACACAGTGACCAAGTGTTCAGGGCATCAACTCCTCTCTCTCCTCTCTCCTCACTTGCGATTAGGTGATCATATAGGAGGAACAAACACAAAGATCTAGTGCTCTCTGTAAAGCAGTTTTATAAAGCTCCAAAACATTTAAATGAACACTCACATATAACAGCACTCGGCCAGTGCGGGCATACAAGCGGGGATGTGTATCGATGTCGGTGTGTGTACAGGCTCCTCCCCCATACACGTTACGTCGATACTCTGACTTCATACATCATACACAATGCCCTCAGTTACATCTCCTAAAGCTCATTAAACAAATTCAGGATGCCATTATACCAGTTCTTACTTGAACCTATCAGTTGCCACGCCTGGAAAAAAGGCCGCACACAGATTGCAATAAGCTCCAATAACCATGGGGTACACATCTACAAGCAAAATGGAAACCCGTGGGTGAAGGTTCATGAGCTGAAGGAGCACAATGGACACATTACAGGCATAGACTGGACTCCTAGAAGTGATTGTAAAGTGACCTGTGGAGCTGATCTCAATGCTTATCTGTGGAGAAAAAAGATGGAGTATGGAAACCTACATTGGTTATCTTGCATCAAAAATCGAGCAGCAACCTTTGTCAAGTGATCACCTTAGGAAAATAATTTTGCAGTGAGGAGAGGAGTAAAACTTATATCCGTGTGTTACTATGAGTCAGAAAACAAATGGTGGGTGAGCAAACACATTAAGAAACCAATTTATTCTACTGTGCTAAGCCTGGACTGGCATCCAGATAATGTACTTTTGGCTGAAGGATCATGTGATTTCAAGACTAGGGTGTTCGCAGCATATAATAAGGAAGTTTACAAGAAGCCAGCTAGCACTCCTTGGGGATTAAAAATGTCTTTTGGCAGCTGATGTCAGAGTTTGAAAGTGCTGGCAATGGTGGCTGGGTCCACAGTGTAAGCTTTTCGGCTAGTGGAAATCATTTGGCCCCGGTCAGTCATGACAGTATTGTGTCTGTAGTTGATGCATCTAAAACACAATCATTTCACAGCTGAAGACTGAAATCTTGCCTCTCCTAAGTGTCACCTTAGTGACCGAGAACAGCCTGATAGCAGCAGGACTGTTGTCCTATACACTTCACATCATCCATCATGGCTCATTGACATTTGTGTCCAAAACGGACATTCCAATGCAAAGCACTCAGTATAATATTTCAGCTATGAAACACTTTAGAAACATGGATAGGAGAGCAACTACTGACGACTGCAAGACCACATTGGACACTCATCAGAACAGCATCAATCAGGTATAAATTTATGAGGGGGACAAATCTGATTATCGCAAGTTCTATACTACCGGCATTGATGGTGCATTTACTATCTGGGATTTTAAGGCCGGGTTCACATACGTGCAAATTGGATGCGGACTTACCGCATCCAATTCGCATGACATGCAAGTGTGACCGACTCTCAATGGAGCCAGTTCACACAGGTCCAGTGTGTGTTTGGGTCCGGTTCAGGTGTGAATTCAGGCAAAAATTTGGACCTGAGTCGCACCAGAACCGGTGAACAGGAGTGCACTGGACCGCATGTTGGGAACTGCGGCCGCACATATGTGAACCCGGCCTAAGACTCTGAAATCTTACATTCAAGGCCTGCGCATTATGTAACTGAAGAGCAACTGCACAAGCAAGACAAATAAACAAAGCTGCAAAACACTTGAAAATGTTCTGTGACATTTTGATGACCTGTTGTACACTTTAGAAATAACAGTAAAGACGATTATTAAGTACAATGTGTAATGAGATCTAGTTCCAAAAATATCTAATAATTTCTTTAGAACATAATGCACAATACAAATGAAAGTCAGATTCTTTTGGCTTCTAAAAAAAAAAAAAAAAAAAAGGCACATTGCCACTATAATCAATATAGTCTTCCACTTCCTCCAAGCACAACACACAGGGGACCCTTCCTAATCAGTGGGAGGGTGATTCAGAGCCAAGTGTACTGAAATGGGAACTCATCTTTTGCTTTGTGAAGGAGGTTGGGTTACTTGAAATAAACAGTGTATTCTAAGCATCTTTGTGTTGTGAAGAGGTCCAGGGGTCAGTATACAGAAATAGAAGTTTATAATGGTTAATGCAGACAACAGGATTTGGCATTCAGTGATGATAAAATGAATAGACTGTTAGGTCAGAAACCTTCATATTGCTATTGGAAGAAGGAGGATATGGTCATATTGGTTATTATCTTTAAGCAGGATTGCTTTAGGAGATACAGTAAGTGGGCCAGGGTAAATATTATGTCTCAAACCACATTACATCAGAGCTCTCCCTTGTACATCAAAGCTCCCTTTTCACATCAGAGTCCTCAGTCTCCCCTGCCATGCTTTACAATCATAACCAAAGTGGCAGCAAGGCACAGGGAGGAGGGTAAAGCTTGTCTGGACAGAGATTGGGGGACAGAACAGGTCCTCTTATAAATGCTGGGATGCTCATGGATACCACCCTGTTTCCATGCTATGGTTGGACCGACCACCAGCACCATAGCAATGAATGATGCCATCTGTTCTGGCAGATCAGTGCCATTGGTTGTTGTGGCAAGGCCACCTGTACAATGAAAAAAACATAGTCTAAATTGCTGCGGATCGGGTAAAATCTTGTAGCGGCCAGATGTGACCGCGGGCTGCAGTTTGTAGACCCCTGCTCTATGTTCCTGCTTAAACCAATTCTGCCTGTTATAAAACACAACTATCCCTTCTGTACAAAAACATTTTACTCTTGTCTGTGCATGAATTTTTACTTTTCTACATCTACTTCACTTGCAGTATATAAATTATCCAGACTGCCTGTAATATTCTTTCCAGTCATTTTCATTTTTATACACACTATGCCCTTCTCTAATTAACTTCACATCCCTGCTTTGGGTCCAGTCTGCATTTTTGAGGCATTCTTCCCCTTTTTCTGTCCTTTATTGGGAATACTGCCATTTATACCGATGAGATACTATGAACTATTATGAAACTAACACTGTTAACTGTTTTAGTTTATTATGGATCTCCTAAGGTCAGCCATAGATGCAGAGATTTTCTTTCCAGCAACCTATGGTCACTCAATTCCCCCATCAACATTGTCAGGGTTGGTGAGGCAAATCCCTCCCGCGAAGCCATTGTGTTCTCCCAGCGAGGGGGCGGGTGAAGCCGTCCCTGCCGGGAGAACACTTTGATTATTGCTAGCGGCTATATTGTATATCATTTTTATACAACATTGATAGTTTGTAATGACATGTATTCATTTTTTAAACCTTTGCTTAATTTTAAAACTAGATCTTTAGTATAAATGATATGCTTTTTAAATACCTAGTATTTTGTACCATATCATACTGTTTTAGTGGTACTGATTTAGGTTTCATAAATTATGTTTAGCAGTAATGAAGAGTGATTGAAGAAGCTAGTGATTATTATTTTTCATTACTGTGTCTAAAAAATTTTGAGTGTTTTTTTTTTTTTTTTTTGGCACTTTATTCTTTGTATATGATCTGCCAGTATCCCTGACCTATTAAAGGGTCCAATAGGTTTTAGAAGAGTTGCCCTTAACTGGACGATCAGTATCATTACTGTTGAACATTGGAATTCTCACCCAGTTTAACGTACTCAATGGTAGATTATTTCAAAGCATGAATTCTGCACTTCCCCCCCAGCTTTAATAATATATCTATGTATAGTCATCATATACAGTACTTGTCTATAAAAAAACTTATTTCCATAAGATTGAATACAAACAGAAAGTCACCTAATTTATGTTGTGGTGTTAAGGTTATCTAAATGTTGTTTTATGATACGTTTCCTTATATTGTAACAATTATCAATGTTTCTATTTATTTAATGTGTGGCTAGGGGTAGAGGCTCCTGGAAAGTCCGGGAAGTCCCACTGTGAGATAAGAAGCAGATTACAGAGATCTAATTGCCTGAACTGTCAGCTGGGGATTTAAACCACGTTGGATAGCTCACGTGAATCCTGGGTCAAGGATTCTGGCTGTACTCTACCAGGAAAGCTTCACATTCACTTTACTAGGTGGGCTGCAATTTACAAAGATTCACAAAGAAAGTTTAAGAGAGTTGTAGATGAAGTCCTGCATGATGGAACATCTTAAAAAAGCTGTTTGTTTTTCATGTAAAATTGATAACTTTTATCTAAGTAAGGTGGCAGACAGAGTTTGGGACAGTTAAAATAATTCCTGGTGATCCTTCCGTGGAGATTCCTGTTGAAGCACTTCCTGTTATGAGTTTCCCAGTTGAGCTCCTTTGTCATCACCTTCTTACAAGGACTTACCATGTGTCGTGGTATTCTGCAATGCAGGTGTGTGGGTAAGGTGCAGTTAAAAATGGCACCACAAGGTGCATACCACACATTTTCACAACAGTGTGACTCTAACCTTAAACACTAAACGGGTTATTTACTAAAGCTTGGGAGTGCAAAATCTCGTGTAACACTCTATAGAAACCAATCAGCTTCCAGGTTTTATTGTCAAAGCTTATTTGAACAAGATGAAGCTACAACCTGACTCACTACCATGTACAGCTCCACCAGATTCTGAGTGTTCCCCGAGGGTCTATTTATATACCATACTGCAGTGCAATGTATTGCAGTGGTAATATGTGGGGTTTCAAGCATGTTACCATAGCGCACTAATTGTGAACAGGCCCCCATAAAAACACTTCCCAATGAAAGCCCCCAATGTATTACTTGTTGTCACAGCATTTCATCAGGTTGCCTATTTCTTTTGTACAAATGTGGCTCTTGCATGAAAACATCACTAGGTTGAAATCAGTAAATTGATAAAGTATCTTCTACTCCACAAGGAGGTTAAAAAGCAAGTCACCACTTTTTCTATCATATGGAAAAAGATCTTCATATCTTGTCAATGAAAAAAAAATATTGCCAGTCTGAATTACCCAGCTGCATATCTCTTGGGAACACAGGTAGAGAGATCCTTGCGCCTACGTTCCCTGTTTCACCCATCTGTAACCATTAAAGGAGGAGTCCATGTTCAACATTTTTTTTACAAATACTACTTTACAGACATTTCAACAAGGTGATTGAGACAACTAAAACATGACTGAGACTTCATGGTGGTTTTGAGGAGGGGTGCAGAGGCAAAATCTCCAGAAGGGAAATCTCACCTTTTCTGCAAGAATATGAGTGAATAAGCCCACTAGCATTAATGTATATTCAAAATATCAGTACTGGGTAAACTATCCCATTGGTATGTTATATTATGAACTGAAATGCATAGGAAACAACATAATGACTTGAGGTCGGTCTGCCCAAACTCATCCAAAATCTTGCTCTACTTTGATTATTTTGCTTATTTGTTCACCTTTTAAGGCTCTCTACTGTTGTTCAGAGACTTTTGAGGCTGAATTCACACTTGAACTAAGCATCTTTGGTTGTCTTTGCTGGCTTTCTTTTTTTTAAAAGTTTGTATAGCGTTTTTCCATTTTCTGAGGATGTCTGACGCTTGAGCATTTTTAAAATTATTTTCAGCCAATCGAAAGCTAGTTACTGGGAAAAAAGCATGTGAAATGTGTGTTTTCATGTGTTTTGCATTTTTTTCCAAGCTCTCCAATTGAAGTCTACTGGGGTCAAAAATGCTTGAAGCTTAAAAGAAGCTCATGTACTTTTTCGACTACAAACTTCAAGTGACACTATGCTCAGGTATGAACATGCATAACTAAAAACCATGGGGTTTTAGATGTTGAGCATTTTCAACCTTTAAACTACCAAACACTTAGGTGTGAATGGCATCTATAAGCCCATGCGGGCAAAAAATTGTGGAACCATGTCTCTTTGGTTCCTAAATAAGCCCAAAGATTCTCACTAGTTCATTTTTGGGAGCTAGGTACAGAGTTCACATACCAGCATAACCAGAGCTCCGGAGAGAACAAAGCCACGGATGACATACATTGTACTTTTCCTCCCTTCATTTCTGTGGTTTAAACACCCCTTTTCCATTTCTATTGGTTTCAGAGTGTCAGCAATGAACCTTCGCTTGACAGGTGACTGACTAGAAAAATAAGAGGAGGACTCTCATTTTCCTAATATCATCTCTTAATGTTATTGGCTGAGTAATTATCACAACTTCAATTTAAAGGAAACTACTACAGAGAGTATCATCTACAAAGGGGAGAGCTTCGGTGTCCAGGTAAGAATACAATGAGAAATGTAAATATCTGATGGTTGTCTCTATACAGGAGCAATTACTTTACAGTGAGGGGTTTTCATTCTGTTTATCTTGAAAAAGCTTAGGTGTGGAGGATTTTTTTAGAAACCTGTTCCGTATATACAGTGAAAAAAAAATAGTCACCATGTTGGACATTTTCATTCTTTATTGTCATAGAACATGGAATCACAGTGGATATTTATTATACATCGGTTTTCTATTTGATATGAAAGCGTCTGTTTCTGTTGATCAGTGTGAAAAATTTGATTCAATGTTCTAAAACAATTAAAGATCAAAACTTTCAAAGGGTTAATACTTTTTCTAAGGACTGTGGGGTAGATTTACTAAAACTGAAGAGTACAAAATCTGATGCATGTCTGCTTAGAAACAAATCAGCCTCCAGGTTTTATTGTCAAAGCTTAAAGCGGAGTTCCACCCTAAAAATTATCTTTGCACCGTCCGCTTGCTTTAAAAAACCTGAAAAAGAATTGGATAATTAAAATTTTTTTTTTGTTTCACTTACCTTGTTTTTAATGAAAATATACTTACCTTCCTTCCTCTTGCTCCCTCTGCGGACACGGTGCAGGACGTCACTTCCTGCTTGCATTGACTCCTGGGAGATGAGCATCATCGATCCCAGGAGTTAATGCGCCTGCACCGGAGTCACTTGTCACTTCCGGAGCAGGCGCGTCATTCCCTGCTGAACAGTTTCTGGGCATGCCCAGAAGCTTTGCAGGGATGACGCGCCTGCCCCGGAAGTGACGAGCAGGGCATTCTGGAACTCCCACGTCACCGAACAGGTTTAGAGCTTTAGCTGCCCACATCTGAGATGGCAGCGCTGGACAAGACATTTTCAGGGTAAGTATTTCTTCTTACAGGTAAGTGAAAGTATATACTTCACAATGCCTAATAGAAAAAAGAAGGAATATTGAGCACAAATAATATAAAACAAAGGCAGCTGAACTCCAGGCATATATAAAATAAACAGCTTTGTATTCAGTAATACATCTTTATTTTTAAGAAATGTAAGCAGTATGAGTACCTGAATTGAACTTGGTATAAGACTCTTGCAGCCACTGCACAGCAGAGCTAAGACTGGGGGAGGCAGAAGCAGCACAAGGAAGCAATCAATTGTTTTCCTGAGCAATGAGCATTCTGATAGCAGGAGAGCAAGGTAACAGATTAGCTTCTCCTTTCACAGTCCCTGGAAGGTGGGGAAGATAACTGTTAGTGTTGCTAAACTGAAGCAGAGAAACATTATGTCTCCTATGCTGCCAGACAAGGCTGTGTGATGTGACAGGAAATACAACTGGTTTGACAAGTAAAATAGCTCCAATACTTTATATGTGTTTCATTTGTGTATTTAGGGGTTTTCATGGAGTTCAGGTTTAATCACTCCCTGAACGCCCAGAGGCAGATATACTGCTACAGGGTGGCCGCTCTGTGCAGAATCACGTATATACAAAGTATATGTGTTCCTGCTCTTCCTATAAATATATGATTCTGCTTTTCCTATACTGTATATATATATATGTATATATATATATATATATATATATATATATATATGATTCTGCCCTTCATGGCTTCTGCTGTGATTACTCACAGCAGAAGCCGATCTGCGGGTGTCAGGCAATGGATGTCTGCCAACACCTGCTGATTGTTGGGCAGGGACACAGGATGGAGCTCTGCCTATGTAAACAAGACAGAGCTCCATTCTGACAGGGGGAAAGTGATGGATTTTGAGTCCCTGCAAAGCAGGGAATAAAATCCATCACTTTCCTTAGTATAAGTAGGGCACAGTTTACGCAAAAACACTGGCTAGGCACACATTTAACACTTTGATTACCCTAGATGTATAACCCTGTCCCAGCCAGTGTCATTAGTACAGTGACAGTGCATATTTTTAGTACTGATCACAGTATTAGTGTCACTGGTTTCCACAAAGTGTCAAAAGTGTCAGTTAGTTTTCGCTGCAATATCGCAGTCCTGCTATAAGTCGCTGATCGCATCATTACTAGTAAAAAAAATAAATAAATAAAAATTCCAGTATATATCCCATAGTTTGTAGAGGCTATAACTTTTGCGCAAACCAATCATTATAAGCTTATTGGGATTTTTTTGTTTACCAAAAATATGTAGCAGAATACATATTGGCCTAAATATATGAAGACATTTTATTTTTTCAACTTTTTATTGGTTAATTGGTTATGTTGTATAGCAGAAAGTAAAAAAAAAATGTTTTTTTCTAAATTGTCGGTCTTTTATTGTTTATAGTTCAAAAAATTAACCACTTGCCGACCGCTCACTGAGCTGGTACTGCGGCAAAGTGGCTCGTTATCGTTCAGCGACGTAGACCTACGTCTCTGGATAACGCCCCCTCTCGGCGGCAGTTTATTCAGACACAGCGGGAGTGGGGCCAGGGGAGGAGAGGCGGTGATCACCGCCGCTCTTCCCCGATCGTCAGGGATCGAGTGAGGAAATCCGCCCACTTGTGTAATCAAAGCGGGCGGGTCTCCTACGTGACAGACAGGGACAGATTACAGGATTCAGCATAGCTGAACCTGCGATCTCTGTCTGTGTCACCCAATCCCCTCCCCCCACACACATCAGTAAGCATGAGGAATACATTTAACCCCTTGATCACCAATAAAGTTAACCCCTTCCCTGCCAGTGTCATTATTACAGTAACAGTGCATATTTATAGCACTGATTACTGTAGTAATGCCACTGGTACCCCCAAAAGTGTCAAAAATGTCAGTTAGGGGTCCGATCTGTCCGCCGCAATGTTGCAGTCCCGCAAAATAAATCGCAGATCGACGCCATTACTAGTAAAAAAAATAAACAATAAAAATGACAAATCTTTCCCGTAGTTAGTAAACGCGATAACTTTTGCGCAAACCAATCAAAATACGCTTATTGTGATTTTTACATTTTTTTTTGGGGAATTTTTTATATATCAGAATGTAAAAAATATTTTTTTTCAAAAATTTAAAATCGCACAGGTGATCAAATACCACCAAAAGAAAGCTCTATTTGTGGGGAAAAAAAGGACATCCGTTGAAATAATGCAGTGCCGAATCACAAAATATAGCCTGGTCAGGAATGGGGTAAAATCTTCCTGATCTTAAAGTGGTAAAAATACGCTCATTGAGGATTTTTTTGTCAAAGACATGTAGCTAAATACATTTTGGCCTAAATATATGACAAAATTAAATATATTGGATATTTTTTAACTGTCAAAGTAGAAAATGTCAATTTTTTCGCAAAATTTTTACTGATTTTTTATTAATATCGCAAAAAAAAATGAAAAGTGCAGAGGTGATCAAATACCACCAAAAGGAAGCTCTGTTTGTGGGAAAAAAAAAGGACGTAAATTTTGTTTGGGTACAGGGTTGCATGACCGCGCAATTGTCAGTTAAAATCGCGCAGTGCTAAGTTGCAAAAAGTGGCCTGGACGTAATGTAACACAGTGCCGTATCACAAACAATTGCCTGGTCAGGAAGGGGGGTAAATCTTCCAGTAGTAGTTAAGAAAGTATATTTCTGTTGTTTGTAGAAAATGTCTGAAAAGGACTCCTCTGGAGGGAGAGATCTCAAAGCACTCTTGAAATGGCACCACACAGAAATAGCAGTGGCGATTACTGATCTGTTCCCACTTCTTTATGGTATGATGGACAGAGACCTTGTTTCTGAAGACAAATTTCAGGTACATGTGATCATCTGCAAGTGTGTATCATTGACATATGTGTGACATGCCATTAAATCTCCCTGGCCTGAATAAAATATGTGCCTAATTTTGTATTCTGACAGCTGGCACCACCACCTGTCAACATACCCAAACAGTGCCTGATGCTGACTGCATACAGCCAACAATAATCTGCCTGGCTTCTTCGATTTTTTTGAAATGAAGGATGTTGAGGAGAAGGAGGCTGATTGGGCCACCCACTGAGTGAATGTTGGCTGGTTTTGCCAGGATTTGTCTGAAATACACTCTGAGTATGGTCAACTTAAGCTTTCAGAACCTTTAGATCAGGGGTGTCCAAACTTTTGACCTTCCTGGGCCACATTGGAAGATTGAGGAGTAGTTGTTTTGGGCCACACATAAAATACACTAACAGAAAGATAGCTTATGAGCAGAAAAAGTCAGGCACATCACAAGTCAATGAACACTGACATAGATAATGTACCTATCTGGGTAATAAAACTTATTTTTTCTTTTTTTGTAATATCTTATAAAGTAACTAGACTTAGTAAGTAAAGTAATTTTCTTTACTGTACTTAGAAAGGTCCAATAAAGAGACACTGTCAAATATTTCTTCTGCCACGTGTGTTTGCTAAGTGTAAACGTATTTTTACAAAACAAAACCCCCCAAAAATGTAACATTTTTAGGCAGGTTTACAATCATGTGTAGGGCCGCAATCATAGTTGTCTTGGGTCACAGGTTGGACAACCCTGCTTTAGATCTTTTCTTACCATGACTTCACAGGAGACCCAGCGTGCAGGCGAAGGGATGGGCGCACAGAAAGCCTTCCATGCTCTTCTTACTTGGCTTCTGACTGGTGACAAGGACAATATCCGCAACTTCTGGTCTCTCTTATCCTCCGAATATATTCTGAAGAGCTACCCCCGTCTTTCAGGAATTCACAAAGCACTCCAAACCGGTAAATGTATACTCAATTGTTGTTAATTGAAAAGGATTTTTTTTAATAAAAGGATTTTTTTTAACAGTTGACTAAGTCAGTGTGTGGGAAATGACAAAGAACTATCATTACTACTAACCTTCCATGATGTAGTGCCGCTTCTGCCTTTATCACACATCGACGCACACCCTTCTGTGTTTTGTTCAGGGATTCCTATGTACTGACCTCTGACAAGTTCTCCTGACCTGTGACTTGTTTCCTGGTTATCCCTGTCTGCTGCCAGACCTGACTTCTGGCTTGTATCCCTATTATTCGTGTTTGCTGCCTTCCCTGACTGGTGGCTTGTATACTGGTTATCCGTGTTTGCTGCCTTCCCTGACTGGTGACTTGTATACTGGTTATCTGTGTCTGCTGCCTTCCCTGACTGGTGGCTTGTATACTGGTTATCTGTGTCTGCTGCCTTCCCTGACTGGTGGCTTGTATACTGGTTATCTGTGTCTGCTGCCTTCCCTAACTGGTGGCTTGTATACTGGTTATCTGTGTCTGCTGCCTTCCCTGACTGGTGGCTTGTTTACTGGTTATCTGTGTCTGCTGCCTTCCCTGACTGGTGGCTTGTATACTGGTTATCTGTGTCTGCTGCCTTCCCTGACTGGTGGCTTGTATACTGGTTATCTGTGTCTGCTGCCTTCCCTGACCGGTGGCTTGTATACGGGTTATCTGTGACTGCTGCCTTCCCTGACCGGTGGCTTGTATACTGGTTATCTGTGTCTGCTGCCTTCCCTAACCGGTGGCTTGTATACTGGTTATGTGTCTGCTGCCTTCCCTGACTGGTGGCTTGTATACTGGTTATCTGTGTCTGCTGCCTTCCCTGACCGGTGGCTTGTATACGGGTTATCTGTGTCTGCTGCCTTCCCTGACCGGTGGCTTGTATGCTAGTTATCTGTGTCTGCTGCCTTCCCTGACCGGTGGCTTGTATACTGGTTTTCTGTGTCTGCTGCCTTCCCTGACCGGTGACTTGTACACTGGTTATTTGTGTCTGCTGCCTTCTCTAACTGGGAGTTTGTATACTGGTTATCCATGTCTGCTGCTCTAGCTTAAATCCTGGTTATCCATTTCTGCTGCCTGCCCTGGCCTCTGGCTTGTATTTTGGCTGTCCCTGTCTGCTGCCTAATCTGGCCTGACCATTTAATTTTTTTTTTTTATGTATTAATGTATTGCGCTGCCTCTACACAATGTAAACAACAGCTAAAACAGCCTGTGCTAAAGCAGCCTGCTGGTCTTAGCAGATCACTCCTATACCAGGGCATTGGCTTACAGAGACTTGTACTATGTCAGATTCAAATACTTGCACAAATTGCATTTACATTCTTTATTTACCAGTGTATACAAATCTATATTTATACATGTATTTTTTATTTGCCTGGAGTTCACCTTTACCTGTCATTTATCAGCATCTAATAGCTTGTCTCAGCGCAAGGCACGTCGTCATCCTTCAACCACCAAACGGTCAGACCATCATAAAGCTCAGGCAAAACGGAAAGCTGGAAGTGAGGAAAGTGGATCCACAGGGCATTCCTCTGCAACAGGTAAACTGGACTGAACACAGGAGAGATGAGAAAGATTAATGTTTTTGGTGTTTTTGGACACTTCATATGCACAGCTCATGGTCTGGGGTCCTTTTCCAAGGGTCTTTCGCAGCAGGCAAGTATGAGCAGTGACATAAATGTCAAGAACACCCTTGTATAACAAAAGGCTATGTACTTGACGAGATCATGGTTTTATGTATGGGATGTATCTTATATTGCTGTATTACTCTCAATTTAATATGATGTGCATCAAGGCTGGCCTGTCTGTGTTGTGATATGCCCGAAATAAAAAAAAACGTAAAAAAAATGTGGTGTTGTTAAGCATAGCGTTATTTTTAAAATAATACTTCTGAAATTAGGCAAGGTGAATTTGTTTCTTTTTTAGGAGTAGTTTGGGATTTTGGCTAATTTTCTGACCTTGTTGTATGTGCACTATAAAATGAGTGCTGGGATTAAAAATTTGCACCCCTCTGCTGCTTCTAAAGTGCCATTAACTAATGTCTAAAGCAGCCACACTCAGGAGTGGCAGAGGCTTATCACAAAGGGCTTATCACTAAAGGTGGGCTTGGCATTTTAAATTCTGACTCTATCATTTATACAAAAAGTCTTAGGCCCCTTTCACACTGTAGAGTCCGTCAGCGGACTCCGTTTTTCTCAGCGGGGGATCGAGCCGCCGATCCCCCGCTGAGCAGGTGGATGGCAGCTCTGTCTCCGCTCTGTGTGCGGAGATGGAGCTGTCAGGTCCCCACTATCCTCTAAGGGGGAATCGCATGAGAACGGACCGCCTGTCCGTTCTCATCCGATCCCATCCAATCCGATGGCGGATGGAAAATAGGGTTTCCATCCGTCCAGATTTGACGGCCAGAATCGGATCGGATCAGATGTCATGTCTCTGCTAACATCCGATGCCCCATAGAGATGAATTGGGCATCCGTTCAGATCCACCTGAAAAACTGACAGGCGGATCTGAACGGTCCGCTAGTGTGAAAGGGGCCTTAGTCTTAGTCATTAATGGGCAGGCTGAATGTACCAAGTTGAACGATTGATCAACTTGGGTACAAGCAGCCTGTCGGATTCCCTTGCGATTATCTCTAGCCGCTGCTATAGCCGCTAGCAATAATCAGTGTCTTCTCTCAGCAGGAGCGGGCGGGTGAAGTCGCCCCTACCGGGAGCAGACAATTGCTGGGCAGGAGGGATTCCCCTGTTAGCATTGTGTGGGTTAATGAAAGAATTGTGCTAATTTTTTTCTGCAACCCTTGGTTGCAGGAATGAAATTTGCACTGTGTATGGCCTGCCTTAAAGTGAAACTAAAGGATGTTCTTATTTTTCAAAAATCAAAAAATATTCCCTAAACATCTACTACTTGATGGCCATTTAATCTATTTTTCTTGAAATTCTTTATTACTGTGTTTTTCTGCTTCCTTGTAATGTCCTCCATGAGCTCCTCAATCTCTCCTTTTCCCACTTACTTCTGTTTGTTTGCAGCGAGCAGTACATGTTATTTGCTGTCATATGCACTGCTGTATGCACGCTACAAATTCCATAGTTTATAATTCATAGTCCATTCATAGTCCATCTGGGGAGTGAGTAAGGGAGGGTGTCTACATTCCTACATTCAGTGGGGCAATAGAGAAGGAACATAGAGACCCTCCTACACAAAGTCAGAGTTGCTAAAACAAAGGAATTTGGAGAATTGGAGAAGGCTTGGAGCAATAGAAGGAACTTTTTAAAAATACATGCTTGAATAGATTTTTTTAAATTTTATTCTAGAGTTTAGGGTCCGGTTAAGCATTTTGTGAATGCAATATGCCAGACATTATGCTGTGTTCAGTTAAAACAATTATTAGTGTTGCAGCAGAAAACTAGGAATGCACAGTTGTGGGAAATTTTAATTTTCTGACCCAAATTGTCAATCTGGGAAATGAGATATATGGTTATAGTCAAGTGACACATTCTGATGCTGCTAAATATAGTCATTAAGGTGCTCATGGTGGTTTTATCTAAAGAAGAAACATCCTGAAGCCTGAATTAAATACGCTTTCTGAATTCCTGATAATCAACCCTATTCCTCTTCATAGTTTATTCTAGGTATGCTATTGATGTTATGATAACTGATTGATTACTCTTTATGCTGACCAGGAACACCAACCAAATCCAAGTTACCTCGTAAACTGGAAAAAAATGACAAGATGGGATTATCAGAGCTATCCCAAGCACAATGTAAGTTACATGAATTGACAGTTTTGCTGATCTTCAGATGTGATATACAAGGCAAAAAATACAAAGTATGAAAATTGAACCCTATATAAAGGATGAATGGAAGAAAAAATGTTGGTTCTATCAACTAATCAATTTTGCCATGGAGTTCTTCCTACTAAGCACTCCTTCAGGGCTGTAGTAGATACCTGGTAATTGGGTGTGAATAGGTAGAAATGTACTTCAAGTGACTGGCATCTTATATCTGCAGGCATACTCTTTATATCTACTGTATGTACTAGACAATGGATCGATTTTCTAAAAGCAAATAGGCTATTTACTTTGCAAGGGAAGTTGCACTTTGCTAGGGAATTTTCCCCAGAGCTTAGTGAATGTGGTGAAGCTCTGCTGACTTCCATTATCTAATCATGTGCAAGTGTAGTCCTTTTTTGGAAGGGGGGTTATGAGAACCAGCCCTCCCAATCAGGATATGGCACTACACCTGTAGGTAAATAAGAGAACCAAATCCTTCGATAAGTGGAAGAGTGGGTTTGATAATAAAGTTGGCAGTGCTATCACCCAGGACAGGGCCTCAGTGAAGGGATTCCTATCCTGGGAAATTAACCTATCCTAATCCAATCAAAGTACTGGGGAGCAGAGTTAACCATATGTATATAGATGCTCACCACTATAAAAATAATATAAGCTTTATATAAGAAGAGAATAATAATAGTGCATACTGTACATCCAATATACAAACAGGTATTATCAGCAAAGGCCCCAACAAGAGTCCTGGTGGAATTGTGCACATACACCCAGGTACATATAGTTATTATAAAATATACCTCCAGATGAATGTTGCAGAAAACTTCAATTGCAGGTGCTCCTGAGGATGTTTGCAGCATCCGTATTAATGTTAAAGACTTGAAGACAAGATCAGCAGTGATGGGGAGATCCTCCAACTGTTGCCCAACCAGCCTGGAACACAGGTTCTCACACACAGAAACTTTGATGTGGCACTGGAACTCAGAATCAGCCTATCTATTCCCTAGTAGTTTCTAATCTGACATGTAAGTGGACCTCAAACTACCAGAAGTGACTGTCAAATACCTAACCTGGCTGTAGCCTATGCTGGTTATCGAACCCTAAGCATAAACTAGCTATAGAATCCCGACTTGAATTAACAGGGTTAACTAAAATAACAGGGACTGCATTTAAACTCTATTGCAATAAACAGGTTCACCTAATAATATATTAGAAGGTGACCACTACATACATACAGTAGCACAGGTCTACTTTAGCTATCTGGCAATGTGCATGTGAGTTAATAACAATAGGGAAGAGACTTGTCTATCACTATAAATCAGCACAGGACGTTATGCACAGCTACAAATAAACAGCCAAAACACAGGAATAGTCCCTGCTTCTGGTCTGGGTAAAATACAGTACTGCAGTAATACAGCTTCTGTATATGGACATGTGATGTCAGGAAGTGATAATACATAACTTTAAATAACCCTGTGATGTTAACAGCTAACTTTGGAAGGCAGTGGATCCCCACACAAGCCAACATGCTGTTTTATTTCATTGTACAAGATTATTTACAAAGTAAAAGCGCTGGGATAAATTACCTTGCAAAGTAAACAGCCTATTTGCCTTAAGTAGATTAACCACCCCAATGTCTCCCATTTCCATTCCTCTATTTATTATATGAAAGTGCCTGACCTAAAAAAAATGCTGGGACAGAAAATTCTAATTAAAGCTTAAGATACCAGCAGAAAGTGACATGACTCTGTCGTCTTTTTGGCCCATTGTAGATTTTCTGGTCTATATTTCAATGTTGTGTCTCTTCACCAGGTCAGATTTAGGTATCTGTAGTCATTGGACGCTGACTGATTCTAGCACGGGTGTCCACACATAAAATACAATAACAATAAGGATAGCTGATGAGCAGATAAAGTCTGGCAGATCCCAAGTTAACGATCACTGATATATATAATGTACCTATTTGAGTAATAAAACTTCATATTTTTTGTAATATATTTTTATTATGGGAAAAGAGGACAACATAAAACTAGTGCGATATTTGACACTGTTTTTGATAAACTAACGCAGCAATATCAAGTTCGATGGGTGGAGTTGCAGTTCCCAATTCATTTTCAAGGTGCTCATCCGATATTTTGGTTCTAATTTTGCCCTTCACGTGCTTCATCCTTGAAAATAGTTGCTCACAAATATAGGTGCTGCTGAAAACTGATGACATGACTAAAGCCCCGTACACACGATCAGATTATCGAACGATCTGTCGTCCGTTTTTTGTGGCATGCTTGTCTGATGTGGAAAGTGAAGAGGTTATTTTCATACGAATTTTCCCGTACGACAGAATTCTACTTCAGAAGTGATGTCATGTGTTGGATTGCTTTGTATGTGCTCTTTCGTCTCTGAGCATGCCTAGTCTTGCTCTTAAGATTTTTTTCTGTCGAAATCTGTACTAATGAGACGAAAATCGGACGTTGTATTACGGACAACAAAAATTTTATAGCCTGCTTATCAGGATTTTGTCAGCCGAAAAGTCGGAGTTGGCTGTCGAAAGCACCATACTAACAATCCGAAAATCGTCAGATCGGTCGTCGGACGAATTTTCCCTTCAGATTTTCTTATCCTGTGTACGGGCCTTAAGGTGTGATTGTGAGGAGTGGGAGATTTTACTTGGGGAAGATAAAAGTTCAGTAAAGAGACACTGTCAATTTTGTCTTCAGCTGGATGTGTTCGCTAAGTGTAAACGCATTTCAAATAAAAAAAATTCTTAGTACGGTAAGTTTACAATTTTATATTGGGCCACAGGTTTGACACCACTGGGTTATAGTCCTTTTTCCATCAGTGCCATTTTATTTTGTAGAGCACCATAGAAAGTCATATGATTTGATGTGATTTAGAAGTCATGTGACTGCCAGCATATTTTTCACATGTCACTGGAGAGAAAAAAAATCAGGATTTGATACAGTTTGTAAATATCTTTTATTTATTTATTTTTACCTTACATTCAATACTCAGTCTCACCTTTAATGTAAATTTGACTTTTGGGTCATGACATCCTCAGATCTTCCAAAAATCCCAACTTCATTGAATGGGGGTGATGGGAAGCTTGTTGTCCTCACCATCAGCAAACCAGCAGTGGACAAGAAAACGGACACAGGTAACTTTGGAAGCATTTGGACTTTTTATTGATTTACTTTGTTGATTCAAGGCTGAGCTAACTACATAAAAGATCAGTGAGGGAAGAAGAAGTAGTTGTTTATCAAGTGGTCTGTTTCAATTGTATTCCCTTAGGTAACATAGTTTTATAACCTGATAATCCTATCAGTAGATCTTTTTTTTAACTCTTTCTGTAACAGGCCAAACTGTTCAGCAAAATTGTCAGTTACAGGGTCTGCACTAATCATTTAACACTGGTGGAGGCAGCTTAAGGCCCCTTTCACACAGACGGACCATTCAGATCCGCCTGTCCGTTTTTTTTGGCGGATCTGAACGGTCCCCCCATGCATCCCTATGGGGCATCGGATGTCAGTGGAGACATGTCCACTGACATCCGATCCGTCAAATCTGGACGGATGGAAACCCTATTTTCCATCTGTCCAGCGGATCGGATCGAACAGACCAACGGTCCGTTCCCATCCGATTCCCCCATAGAGATGTATGGGGCTCTGATAGCTGTGTCTCCGCACACAGTGTGGAGAACAGCTGTCATCCTCCTGCTCAGCAGGGGATCGGCTGATCGATCCCCCGCTGAGATAAATGGGGTCCGTCCGACGGACATACTGTGTGAAAGAGCCCTAAAAGTTCACTTTGTTTCATGGTTTAAACCTTTTTTTCCAAAAGAATAATAATGTTGCTGTAACCGCTTAAAAAGCATTTGTTAGCCACTTATTTTCTATATTTTAATATAGATATTGATACATGTGCATCTAAGGCTACCCTGTCTCAGGGTATAGCTGAGCCAGGGCTAAGCTGAGGCAGAGGCATAAGAGGCTTTTGCTTTGGGCACCTTGCTGCAGGGTGCAGAGCTGGAGCAGGAGCCTCTGTTGCCATTGCATGGTGTAGAACTGAGCTATAAATCTCAGCAGCTTTCTCTGTGTAACTAGTGACATTCTGCTGTCAGTGTGACAGCTGTTCACTAAACAAAGCACAGTGCCCGGCTCTCAAGGAGCTCCAATAGCTACACTGGGAGAATCTTTTTTTAAACTTTGCATTCGTTTTTTTGTGACAAACTAGGAGTGCAGAGTAGACACACAGAGGCAAGTCCCATGGAACTCGCCATGCAGGCATTTATTGAGGAACTCAGGTGTATGGTAGGGGTGGCAGTGTGACATAGCACAAAGAGAAAGTCCACAGGGTGGTAATATGGCAAAGGACAGGTAAACAGTTTGCAAAGAAGCAATGGGGCACAGCACTGATAAAAAATCCACAGGTAGCTACATTGAACAGCAAAAAGAAATGAGGGGCAGAAGAGTTTGAAGACTCACACTGCCGAAGTCCAACTGACCTGGGTAGTAGGTGTGGTGGTCTTGACGTCAGGGGTCTAGGCAGTGCACTCTGCAGAGGACGCTGGGCATACTGCAGAAAGTGCATGTAGGGCAATCCATGGAGGACTCTGGGCACAAAACAGAGAGGACAGGCAGGGCAATCTGGCACACAGGGTAGACAGCAATGTGGACACAGCAAAGGTCATGTGACTCAATAGCTGACAGCAACCTCAGCCAAGGGGATCCAGGTAGGGGGGCAGGGAGGGGAGGTTCAGAGGACAGATGGCAAAGGTCATTCACAGGCTGATTGTGGGTCCTCAGAGGGCTGGGTGTCCTGGTATCAGCTTCAGGACCACATATGTAGCAATTGTGAGACACAGCAAGGAGAAATAGTCCACAGAGTAGCAAATACAGCAAGTCTCAGCAGTCCTAGTGTCCGGAGAGTAGCAAACAGCCCATGCAGGCAGCAGTTCTAAACATCTTCTCGAAAATCATATAATAACTATGTGAATAAATATATCGAAAAAACATCAGTGTGCAGCTACTGTACAGCAAGTGCAAAACTCAGAAAATTACAATCACAATATTACAGCGCTTACATAAAAAAATTATACATCACATAGCAACAAATGTGCCATAAATAAAAATAATAAAAAGTCTTTCAAAATATCATATAAAGTGCTCAAGTGCTCCAAACTCCAAAATACAAGGTGCAGAAGTGCTTGATGTAAAACATGCTGCGAAGTTTGCCACACTCCCCTGTTGTATCCCCACTCACCAGAAAGAATAGACCTGCAGCTTTTTAGTCTGGGGGTCAACCAAGCTTTTGTCTGGTGAGATGGAATCTAGGCCACTAAACAATTAAATCAGGTCCCACCAACTGTTGGTCTTGGGGTGACTTTAGTGACCTTTGGACTTAATGAAATATATGGTGCCCATAGTCAAGTACAGTAAAAAAAACATTTATTGCGCACAATAAAAATAACTTACAAGATTTGCAGAAAACACAGGCATATAGCAATATCAGAGGGTCTTTTGAGTTCGCCACTGGTAGCGTGCGTTCCACGGAGGTCAGGAAGGGATGTCGCTGTGGAGGCAAGATCTGCCTCCAGGGCCGATAAGCCTGACAGTCCAAAGATCACTAAAGTCACCCCAAGACCAACAATTGGTGGGACCTGATTTAATTGTTTAGTTGCCTGGATTCCATCCCACCAGACACAAGCTTGGTTGACCCCCAGACTGAAAAGCTGCGGGTCTATTCTTTCTGGTGAGTGAGGATACAAGAGGGGAGTGTGGCACACTTCGTGGCATGTTTTACATCAAGCATTTCTGCACCTTGGATTTTGGAGCACTTTATATGATATTTTGAAAGACCTTTTATTATTTTTATTTATGGCACATTTGTTGTTATGTGATTTATAATTTTTTTGTGTAATTGTGTTTTGTGTAATTTTTTGTGTAATTCTGTAATATTGTGATTCTAAACATCTTCTTGTCTCCTTCCAGTGGAACCTCCAAACATAGGTTCCCCTGTGTCCATCAATAGGGGAAGCTCTGAAAAGGCTGACATTTTCTGCCAGCATAGGGATATTCTATTGTACTTTGAATTCAGCCATGACCTTGGCACCAGATTGCCGGTGCCGAGATGTCTGGCTTTCTCCAGGTACAGGATACAATGACGTCTGTGCTACCTGCTGAGAGGAGCCTCACCTTCTACCCCCTGTGTGGCAAAGGAACTTACAGGTCAGTTATGCAGATAAGCTGACTTCTTTACGCTTGGCCTCTGCATTAGAGATTATTGCTTTCACACAAAAACAAACAGAAAAAATTGAATATTTCTGACTACAGTTTGCAGTGCTAAATTAAACAGCTTGTGGGAGGGTTAATGGGAGGGAATTTTGGCACCCTCACCTTGTGTCACAGTACCATGTCCTGTGCCAGGGTAACAATGCTGCTATACAATGTCACTGCAGAACAAAAAATGGTGTCAACTTTTTTAGGGAAATGGAAAAATGATGGATCTATGCCAGGATCAGAAGGTAACAAAACTATGATAAGATAAGTGAGGCACATAAACAAAATTGGTGTATTTATGCTAGTAAAAGACTGTTTCATGTTTCATTCTCTATTTTGCCCAATATTACACTTTAAACAGAGCACCATGAATTGTCTGGAGTCTGGTCTGCTCACTCTTCTGCTGCTGGACAGATTTACCAAAGGTATTGCACTACAGATACCTATGGATCTTTGTGGGCATCTTCTATCTAGAGTTTAGTATGGGCATGTCTTGTACATGTCATGTAAGTCCTATTAAACAACACATGTATTGTAAGAAAGCTCAAGAAAATGTAAGTTGCCTTTTGGCTTAATTATCTTTTATATTTGATTATGCCATTTTATCTGGTTAAAGGTGGTCATATTTGGTTGATATTTGGCCGGTTCAGCAGGGACCAGCTGAATTTCGATCAGTGTGTGGCCATCCTTGCCCAACAGAAGTTAATAATTTGATCAACTTCTGTCAAAGGGATGTGCTGGAAAGCTTCTGTCAATCATGTTCTGCAGCCAAACAGCTACAACTGCTGATCAATATATTCTGACAATGGGGGGTCCTGCTGTCAGAATACAATGTCCTGGGGGGATTGCTCCATCCACCTCCTTTGTATGAATAGAGGGATCTATTCTTTTGTTTTTGTATGTTTTTTTTGTTCAGCCCACAAGGTTTAGTTGTCGGTAGAATAACCTTTTTATTTGATATGTAAGTATTATTGAAAAGTTTCTGATTTTTCTGCTTTCCCAGGACTGCCCTTGCTGTTAAATGTTAATTCCTGGGAAATATTCAGCCAAAGAAATGGCCCAGGTTTTGAACATTGACTTATTGAACAATAAAAATGCATCTTTAACTACACAAGAAATCTGTTGTCTCTTAATAAATACTAGGCTAATAAAGGTATTGATACATGTTCAGCTTTTTAAATGTGACAAGATACATTTAGTATAATTCAAGTATATAACAATGTCAGAAATTTGTATATACAGTATCACACAAAAGTAAGTACACCCCTCCCTCACATTTTTGTAAATATTTTATTATATCTTTTCATGTGACAACACTGAAGAAATTACACTTTGCTACAATGTAAAGTAGTGAGTGTACAACTCACTCGTATAACAGTGCAAATTTGCTGTCCCCTCAAAATAACTCAACACACAGCCATTAATGTCACAGTACATGTTGGCATTCATGGTTCCCTCAATGATATAATAAAATATTTACAAAAATGTGAGGGGTGTACTCACATTTGTGAGCTACTGTAGTTCTTCATGCTCCCCACTAACAATATTTTGTGTTAAAACCTCAGAAAAGTTTACAGCTACAAAAAGGGAAATGTTTGTGTGATTTGTATATTTAAAAAGTACACTTGTTTTATTGACAATTAAATAAATTACCAGTTCTGTCATAGGCTGAAAACATTCTAATACTCAGACAGGGCAAGACCAAAGGAAACAGAACTGGAGAGCGTAGATCAAAGCCGCAACCATCCGCTAAAGCTGACCCTTCGTCCCAAACCACCCTCTGGTCTTGTAAGCTCTAATAATACATATTATTATATTAATGTTTAGTTATAAAAAATATATATAAATGAAGTAAAGCCAGTGAGTTTGGATGCTAAAGTCTAAGGATTACCTTTAATATAAAACAAAATCATTTACAGCTTGAAAAAGGAACATCTGACTTATGTTGAACTGGGGGATGCCGACAGGGCCACTCACAGAAAGAAATTTTGCAGAAAATTTAAATTCATTCTATCTATGGTCAACTACTTTACTGTTCATATGTATAAGCTTTTGTTTTCGTCTAAAGGCCCGTACACACTTGACGGAAATCGGACGAAATATCCTCCGATTTTTCTCTCTCTTGCTCAGCGTTCATAACTGTTTTTAGTTGACAGTGCATAAATGTTCACGAAATTTCTCGTCCAATGTTTTTTTTTTTTGGGACATTTGTTCCTAGACTTCCGGGTCGTCGGCAACTTCAGATCATGCGCAGTGTTTCGTATCCGATTTTTCACCGACATACTGCATACACATTAAACGAAAATTGGTCGTCTGGGGACGGACAATAAAAATTTTGGTGTTTGTCCCTCCGTTTTTTTTCGTTGAAAATGTCGGCATCGGCTGCTGAAGGTTGTGTACACACTAGCCGAAAATCGTACGATTTTACCTCGGACGGGAATTTTCGGCAGATTTTCTACTAGTGTGTACCCCACTTTAGCTGCATTTTATCCCCATTCAAATCAGTGAATGGAAAAAAAAAAAAAACCTAAAAAGCAGCTTGAAGCAACAAAATGAACAAGGCAAATAATCAAGTTAGAAGCAATTCAAACAAACCTACCTGCGCATACTTCCTTTGGGGCGTATCATGGAAACTGTTGGCGATTGCACCCGATTCATGTACCTGTTACAGACTGTCCATGTCCACGCTGTACACTCAGTTCTCAGTACATTCACCACCAACCTCCCTCCCTGGCCATTGCGCCTATCACACTAACAGGTGTATGGCCAAGGAGTTTTGTAGTGGGGTGGGAGGAACCCGATGGGGAAATGAACTGAGAAACTAGTTCCCTATCAGGTCCACTTGACTTTTGATTAACAGCGCATGGCAGTGGGCAGATCCATAGCCACTGGTCAGTCCAATAGCAGCTTTTGAATCCACCTAGTGCCATGCACTGTCAGACTCAGTGAAAAGTAAAGCAAACCAAATGGGCACATTGCTCATATTTGGTTAATGACATCACCCGTATTCCTGCTTACATTTAGCATTCTGCTGGGGAATCAGCACTGTGCAGGAAGGTGACACAAACACAAAAGCTTCTCAGCAAAGTGACTGTCCACTCTCAGCACTGGCATACTTCTGTACATCAGCTCAAAAATCTGACAGGGGTTATAAATAGAGGTCGACCGATTATCGGCAAAGCCGATATATCGAAGGCCGATATGCACTTTTCCCGATATATCGGAATCGGCACCCGGAGGTTACCGATATTGCCGATATTTCGGGAGAGTGCTTGTACCGGAGTGATGCCTGCAGCTAGAGGCATCACCCCTGTACCAGCATCCATAGCCGACGGTCGGCTGTCTTGTAATGACAACCGATGCGGCTGAGAAGCCGCTCGGCTGTCATTACAAGGAGCGGGAGGGGACGTCCGTCCCCGCTCCCACTGCCTTCCGCGGCCCGCCTGGGTCTCCTGTCCCATCGGGAGAACCGGGCAACCAGCCTGCATGGCCGCCGAAGACCCGATCAAAGCCGCATTCGGCTCTGATCGGGGCTCCATGTAAAAAACCCAGAAGTGATGTCATGAGTCACATCACTTCCGGGTACTGTCTGGCGCCAGATTACAAAAAAATGACAGCATTCAAAACAGCCAAACTTGGCGTTTTAAATGCTTTTAAGTGCAGAGGAGAGGTTTGGGGTCTTTTAGACCCCAGATCCCTCCACAAGTTTACCGGTCGAATAAAAAAAACATTTTTTTTTGTACGAAAATATCAGCCGATACTGATATGCATAGGCCAAAATATCGGTATCGGTATAGGCAATGCAAAAATGAAAAAAAAAAATGTAATTTGGGCGGTTTTGAATTTCCCTAACTGTGTTTAACTTGCTTCTGAGTCTAATGCTTGTGTATATGAGCTTTAACCCTATTCATCACATGATTGATTATCCCCACGATGAAAGAAGATGTTCTTTTTCCTGTGGTTTGAATCGTCTGCTTTCTGTTCCAGTTATTCCCCCTGCCCCTGGTTATGGTGCTGGAAAAAACAATGTTATTTTGTCAACTAAGTAACAGAGTATTTGCCATACTGCTTAACAATATCTATTTCTCCCTCCATATGCTCCATCTTACAGAGGAATGGCGGCTTCACCTGTTTCTGTCACGTCAGTTTGTGGCGCTTGGTTGCACTCTTTATTGCTTTTGTTTCTCCTCCTCCTTTTTGAGTGCCTCCAAATTTTTATTTGAAGAGCATTACATCAGGCACACTTCCTGTTTGCAGACGACCAGTATAAAGAAATGCATGCCCATTAGGTAACCGGGTCGTGGACCTTGACTGGGGTGGGTAGGGAATGAGGGAAAGCTTATTTTGAGCAGATAAGACTGGTCGTGATACACTTTTTACAGCCCGCACTACCTCTGGCCACCATTAGAGGGAGACTCCACTCCAATCTAGCTGGCTGCTAGTTTATGATCTGTATGCAATCTGCCAACACCTAGTACAATTGCATACAGTTTGGCAACAGATTTAGACCAAGTAAATAGACACTAAAATGCAAAAATCTCTCTAGGGATAGGAGTCCTAGCTTAGAACCCAGAAGCCACTACTTTTTAAATTTAATATCCCAAAAGTGGGCATCACATATATGTACAAAGGAGGAGAATTACAAAAAATACAAAAAAAAAAAGACAAAAAGGACATACAGAGTTGGCTATTCACTATGAAAATAAAAAGGGATAAAAACAGAAATAAACTTTTCAGAGGATTATTCTGTGACATGAGCATGTCGGAAAGTCTGCGATCCACCAGTCAGACTGTCTTTGCATGAAGCACGTCATCCTTATCTCAGGGTCCTCAATTTATTGAAATTTATTGAAAAATGGATGCTGGCTGGACTTTAGCCCTTGGCCAATCAACCCTGGGGGGGTCTGAAGTGACCAAGATAAAATAGGCCATGAATAGTTCTGATGGCTTGGTCGGAGACAGGATTTCATCACTCCGATCGCAACAATACCAATCACTGCTTGATGCTGTATAACGGTTTTACATAGTTAGTGAGGTTGAAAAAAGACATCAGTCCATCCAGTTCAACCTATGATGTGTGTGTGTGTGTGTTTGCTGTTAACCGTACATTGTATACCCTTGTATGGTGTGGTCTTTAAGGTGCCCATCTAATAGTTTTTTGAAAATATCGATGATCCCTGCTGATACCACTGCTTGTGGAAGAGAATTCCACATCCTTACTGCTCTGACAGTGAAGAACCCCCTGCGTATTTTAAGGTTAAACAGTTTTTCCTCTAGTTTTAGTGAGTGGCCACGTGTCTTATTATATTCCCTTTCTCTAAAAAGTTTGTTCCTTATGCTAGGGTTGCCAGTACAGTATTTGTACATGGATATCATATCCCCCCTCAATCGTCTCTTCTCCAGAGAGAATAAGTTCAGTGCTTGTAGTCTTTCCTCATAGCTGATGTCCTCCATTCCCCTAATCATTTTTGTTGCCCTTCTCTGGACTTTCTCCAGTTCCAGCACATCCTTCCTGAGGACCGGTGCCCAGAACTGGACAGCATACTCCAGATGTGGCCGGACCAGAGTCTTGTAGAGTGGTCGTATAATTTCTTTATTTCTGGAGTGAATCCCCTTTTTTATACATCCCAGTATTCTGTTGGCTTTGCTTGCAGTGGCTTGGCATTGCATGCCACTGCCAAGCCTGTTGTCTACCAGTACCCCCAGGTCCTTTTCCATCTTAAATTCACTCAGAGGTTTCCCCCCTAGTGAGTAGCTTGCTTTTGTGTTTCTGACGCCCAAGTGCATTACTTTACATTTCTCAACATTAAACCTCATCTGCCATGTAGTTGCCCACCCCATTATTTTGTTCAAGTCCGCTTGTAAGGTTTCAACATTTTTTAGGGATTTCTCTTTGATTGTACACATTACTAATACGGTTTTACACATACACATAGCCCAAAATGTGTGCGATCAGAAGGAATTATTTTTATCTCTCTGCAACTAATATTTTAGTGTTTATGAGAGATAAAATAGCTGTTCTTGGACCACTCCTTTTCTCAATCTACACCTCCTCCCTGGGTCAGCTGATTGTCTCCAATGGCTTTCAATATAATCTCTACGCTGATGACACCCAAATCTATCTCTCCACCCCTCAGCTCACTCCTTCAGTCTCCTCACGCATCACCAACTTACTAACAGACATATCAGCCTGGATGTCACATCACTTCCTCAAACTCAACCTGTCAAAAACCGAGCTCATGGTATTTCTTACCCCACGGTCCTCTTCCCCTGACTTCTCTGCCAACATCAACGGCACAACTATCAACCCGTCCACCCATGCCAAGGTCCTAGGTATAATCCTGGACTCTGAACTATCCTTTCAGCCACACATCCAGTCACTGTCCAAAGCTTGCCGCCTCAACCTCCGCAACATCTCCAAGATACGTCCCTTCCTAACCAATGATGCCACAAAGCTTCTAATCCACTCCCTGGTCATCTCTCGTCTCGATTACTGCAACTCCATTCTCATTGGCTTACCTTTAAAAAGACTATCCCCCCTTCAGTCCATCATGAACGCTGCTGCCAGGCTCATCCACCTTGCAAACCGCTCTGTGTCTGCCAGCCCTCTTTGCCAATCCCTCCATTGGCTTCCACTCAACCAACAAATTAAATTCAAGCTACTAACCATAACCTACAAAGCCATCCATAACTTGGCGCCCAGCTACATCACTAATCTGGTCTCAAAATACCAACCAACTCGTTCTCTTCGTTCTTCCCAGGACCTCCTGCTCTCTAGCTCCCTTGTAACCACTTCCCATGCTCGCCTCCAGGACTTCTCCCAAGCTTCTCCCATCCTCTGGAATGCTCTACCCCCATCTGTCCGACTATCTCCAACTTTGACTACTTTCAGATGATCCCTGAAAACACATCTCTTCAGAGAAACCTATCTGGCAACCACCTAACAACTGTGCTCTTATTTTCTCCATCAGCCCATCCCCCCCAGTTATCACCTCTTGTATCTCTTGACCGTCCCTCTTAGATTGTAAGCTCTAACGAGCAGGGTCCTCTGATTCCTACTGTATTAAAGTGTATTGTATTTGTACTGGCTACTCTCAAGTTGTAAAGCGCTGCGTAAACTGTCAGCGCTATATAAATACTATATAATAATAATAAAATAGAAGACTCTGATCTTCTTACATGACTCAATGTTTGCAGACGTTTGGGACCTTCTCATTGTCCCCTGCTGGTTCCTGTAGATGAAGTGACTAAAACTTTTCTTTGAGGTTCAGGAAGGTGAAAAATCTGTATCTCCGTGGATGGAATCCTTTTATTGGCACCTACACTATATTAACAAAAGTATTGGGACGCCTCCCTTTACACGCACTGAACTTTAATGGCATCCCAATCTTAGTCCGTAGGCTTCAGTATTGAGTTGGCCCATCCTTTGCTGCTATAACAGCTTCAACTCTTCTGGGAAGCTTTAGGAGTGTGCCTATGGGAATGTTAGAGCATTCTTCCAGAAGGGCATTTTTGAGGTCAGGCACCGATGTTGGAGAGAAGGCCTGGCTTACACTCTGCGCTCTAATTCATCCCAAAGGTGTTGAGGTCAGGACTCTGCAGGCCAGTCAAGTTTCTCTACCCCAAACTTGCTCATTTCTGTCTTTATTGACTTTGCTTTGTGCACTGGTCCAAATAATTTGGAGGGGGGGGATTATGGCGTGGGGTTGTTTCTCAGGGGTTGGGCTTGGCCCCTTGGTTCCAGTGAAGGGAACTCTTAAGGCATCAGCATACCAAGACATTTTGGAAAATTTCATGCTCCCAGCTTTGTGGGAACAGTTTGGGAATGGCCCCTTCCTGTTCCAACATGACTGTGCACCAGTGCGCAAAGCAAGTTCCATAAAGACATGGATGAGCGAGTTTGGGGTGGAGGAACTTGACTGTAGAATGTATATAGTAGTTGAGGCACAGTAGTTGAGTTTAGGAAAAAAAAATAAAAATCTGTGTGTCCAGAGGCAGATTAGATGCTCTAAACAGGGTAAGTGCATGAGTTTTGGAGGAGAAAATATACATGCAAAACAAACACTATACATCCCAACAGTGCTGTATCTTGGCCAAGGCCAACAAGGCCCAGGCCTAGGGCAGCACTTTGAAGGGGGGCAGCAACAAAGCTCATGGGGCTGCATTGATATGCTGCCCTGATATATTGCACTGATGGCCACTGATGAGGCAGTACTGATGGGCTGCACTAATGGGCACTGAGAGGCTGCACTGGTGGCCACTGATGAGGCTGTACTGATGAGCAGCAATGAGGCTGCACCGATGAGCACTGTTAAGGCTGCACTGATGGGCACTGATGAAGTTGAACTTATGGGAACTGATGAGGCTGCACTGATGGGCACTGATAGACTGTGGTTGTGGTCTGTGGTTTACAGATGACAGGGCAGGTCATAAACAGGAAAGGGTGTGGCCTTTACAGGAAGGGTGGGTCATATTTAAATTAGGGGTGCCCAAGCTTAATCAGGCCTAGGGCAGCACAAAACCTAAATACACCACTGCATCCCAAATCAATATTTCCTGCATTTAAATAAAACAAACACAGGAGGCCCGTATAAATGAGGCTAACATTTCCTGTCTGCTCATTATTTCATTTGAATTTTTACAGTCATAATATTTGAATATTACTTTGATGATTGCTATTTATCATTTGGGGCTGGTTTACACTTGTGTGTATAGGAAATGCAGGTAAAAATTAATTTCCATTTTTTATCCATTTTTTATTGTGCATTTACCTACGTTTTTTTTTTTTGTTTGTTTTTTTTTTTTTTGGTTTTTTTTTTTTGGTTTTTTTACATATTGCATTTAGCTGCATTTTCTTTCTTGTGAGTTTGCATTCACTTTCCTGTGTCATTATTTCCTTTTCCTGTTTGTAGGTGCCACTGCACAGGCCAATGTCATAAGCCAATGTAAACTGTCACTATAATGTCACAATAAAACCATGCAAGCTGTCATTGTATGGGCCAATCATCTGCTCCTGACATCATTGCCCTAATATAGCCACATGATTATATTACAGCAATGATGTCATGGTCATCCCCCCTCCTTTGCATACATGGTGGGGGATTCCATGCAGTGACAGTTTCCTGGAGGGCTGGCTCAGGTGTTTTCCGACTAGGATCTGATCATGCCTGAGCTCAGAGAAGGATGTTAGTGCAGAAAGTCGGGGAAATCTCTACAACAGAGACCCTGAGAGCAATCAATTCCATTTTTTCTAGTAGAGTGTGTAAGATTAGAATCTCTATCAGTTTTGTATTACTGTCTAGTCCTGTTTGAGAGATTTCTCCCCGTTTTTTGTCCAGGTGATAGGTTTCAGACATAGGAGGATGTGAGGGGAAATCTCTTATAGCATTTAATCATGGCAGAGTATTATATTAGCTGGAGTGGGGCTTTAATCCCTTTCTGTCTTTTTATTTCTAATCATCCTCTCTGTAAAACCCACACATATGTTCATGTATCATTCTGTAATACTTATCATTCATCATATGGAACACACACATGCACTGTTATATAATATGCATGTATAATCTAGGTTGTATTCGAGAAATTCTACAAAATGCTATTTATTTCTTTAAGGCAGTTATGGTATTTTTTCTCTCAATTGATGCTAAATTATAGTCTTTCTTGTTTTCAATTTCTAGATTGGGATCATAACTCCTCCACAATCTGATTCCGAAGTACCAAATCATCAGGTACTTAAAGTAGAACTAGAGGCAAAACTTTTTTTTCTCAATTTGGATGGTGTAAAGGAAGGTTATACATTATAAACCCTGTCAGTTCTTTGGCCATCTGTGTCTCCACTAAGGGAGATTTCCCTTCACTTTGTGTCCCACAGACAAAACAGGAAGTGAAAGAAAATCATTCTTAAACTGATTGTAAAGTTTCAGGATTTGTTTTGTAAAAAATAACAAACATGTTATACTTACCTGCCCTGTGCAGTTGGTTTTGCAGCAGCCCAGATGCTCCTCTTCTCGTGTCCCTCTTCGGTGCCCCTTGCTCCTCTCTCCTGTCGAGTGCCACCACAGCAAGCAGCTTGCTATGGGTGTACCCGAACCGCAGCTCCGTGTGTCCATTCAGACATGGAGCCATGGCCCGACCCCGTCCACCTTTCTCCTGATTGGCTAATTGGCTTTGATTGACAGCAGTGGGAGCCAATGGCCCCACTGCTGTGTCTCAGCAGTCATGCACATCGCTGGATAGAGTGGGAGCTCAGGTAAGTATTAGAGGGGCTAAGGAGGGCTGCATTAGGATAAAAAAACCTTCTGACTTTACAACCACTTTAAGTGAGGGAATACCTGTTTGTCATCAGAACTAATGTGCCCATTGGAAGATTATCCCTCTATTACTGTTCTGGGAACAACCTAAAATTTGGGATTTTTTTTTAACTTTCACTTTTGGTGATAACGATAAACAGAACTAATAGAGGGGGTGAATCTCCCTAATGGGGGCACAGATAGCATCAGACACCTGCCAGGGGTTCTAATCCCTCTCCACTCTATCAAAAACTAAAAAAAGTTTTGCATTTAGTTATATTTTAACATTTAATGTTCTTGCTGGCTTTTTCCTGTTTGTCTCCTACCATGGAGTCTCACTTCTACAATAAAATGTAAAACATACTAATTCACCAGTCAATAGGCAAATGTCATTATAAAATTGAATTGATCCTCAGCATCGAGATCGGAATTCAATCATCCCCCGAAGCTGTACAGGCTTGCGCGTTTCGAGGCAGCGCCTCTTTTTCAGAGCATGCTAAGCCAATTAGGGTGGCATTCATTTTTAATGGCGTTTCAAACATGGTGCGGATTTATTGAGGCATATCCTCTATGGTAGATAGGCTCCATTCAGATTTGGCGTTTTGGGATCTCCCCTAAAACACGGTGCAGTTTTGTAGCGATTATTGCAGCAAACTGCAACGTGCAAAGCTTGTCACTAAAAAGGCTTCTGCAGCATTCTTTCTTCAACACACAGCATCACAATGTACAGATGGTTCCTGTTCTTACGTTGAGGTGTGATACAATGCAAGCGTGTTGTGCTGCGCTTTGTAGGCGCCTTGGTGCTTTTTAGTACCAATGTCAATGCTTAACACTGTGTTTCATGCATTGTTACAAGGCTGTGACGTTAACAGGTCCTTAAAGATGAACTGGACTTGCCTCCACCCGCAAATGCCATCTTTACCCGTTCTTCTTTCTTCACTCATCTTGATTGGCTGGGTTGTAAATCCTACGTAAGTGTAAAGAAAACATTAAAGTAACCCCAGATGCCCAAAAGGATCCCCCTGTTGCACTGTTCCCGTAGGGCTTGCTGTGTGATTACTTCTCAGGTCTCTGAATATCTGCAAACAGGTGTTTGGGGGGGGTTCACACATGCCTCCTTACTCCCGTTTGCTCGTAACTCAATAAACATTCTAGGGGATTTGGTTTTTTAATTTATTGTGGAACTTGGATGAGAGAAGGGAATAGTGGGATACTCCAACTTAACTATTCACAGTAGATAAGGACAACTCTCACTTGGCCTCACCCGATTACTTGTGGAAGCTGACACACTGCTTTAACCATACTGCCACTTCCATGTAAGAATGAAGTCTTCTGGTGGGCTCATCCCCTCGGGGACCCCCTCCTAGTTATCCTTAGGGGTGTCAGGGGCTCGCCGGAGCCCTTGTGCCCCAGATCTCTTCTATACCACTATTGTCGGATCTGGGAGGTGGTAGCGTCCAGGCTTCGGTGCCCTCCATTTCACACATTCACCCCTCTGTGGCATAACAGCGCATTACGCGAGTTCCTTTCCATCCCTGACCTGTCGATATGGAGCGGGAGGGGTATTCTTCTCCTTAGCCATATCTCCATGACCACTGGTCTGCGGTCTTACGAGGCCTTGCAGGATCAGTTTGCGATCCAGGGCCCCATGCACTACAGGTACTTACAGCTCTCCCATGCCTATAGATCTCAATTCCCTGATGGCCCTCCTGAGCTAGAATCGGTTACCACCCTTGAGATTGTTAAAAGTACAGCACCCAGTCACCTTATTTCCATGTTCTACTCTGAACTTCACACACCTTCCTCGACCACCTTGGCTTTTGCACTTAAGACCCGCTGGGAGCGCAGTGTAGGGGCCATGGAGGATGAGGAATGGGAGGATGCCCTGGAGACGTGCCGCAGAGTGTCGCCAAAACTGTCGGATCGCCTAACTCAGACCTTTATAATACACCAGGCTTATCTCACCCCACTTAGACTGTCCAAATATCACCCTGACTTGGTCCCTTCTTGTCCTATGTGTGGAGACCCTGACGCCTCCTTCTTTCATCTCTTGTGGAGCTGTCCCCAATTACAGACTCTATGGCAACAAGTAGTCACATTCCTCCATGACAAGATGGGGTCTCCTCTGCAACTCTCCCCTAAGGAGTGTCTCCTGGGGGTTTACCCAGATGGAGAGATGCCCAAATCCACTGTCATATTTCTTCAGGAAACTTTGTTTATAGTACGTAAACTGATAGCCAGGAGGTGGATGAGACCTACTCCTCCTACTCTAGGTTTGTGGATTAAGGAGGTTAATAGTGTCATCCCATTTCATAAACTTTTATATAAACATAGGGGGTGCCCTCAGAAGTTCAACAAGATTTGGGACAAATGGGTGCAGTGCCCTGATACGGCTCAGTAATGAAGTGGGTAACTATTTTATGTTGACCGCCCCTGGTAAATCAATATTTTCTGTTCGAGGGTTGGATCGACGGAGAGCCACTGACTACTGTTTTGTTTTTTACTATGTCTGTTCTGTCTCTCGGTGCTGATCATTTTGTATATTTGTATTTTTGTACCCCAATGTGTTCTGAACCTGATTGCAGTTTCAATGCACGGTTTATTTTTGTATTGTACCAAAAATTTCAATAAACCTCACTGTTTTGAAAAAAAAAGAATGAAGTCTTCTTGCTCTCTCTAGCAGCAGACTTGATGTGACTACTTTATCTTCAGGACACTCTCTAGCATGCCCCTGACTAACACCCGTCCACTGACTCTTCTAGCTGTAGGGATGGCCCTCACAGGACATGCCCCATGACACAGATCTGTACTCACAATAGGCAGATTCATATCCTTTCCAGTCCCTTAGAGTCAGCTCCGAAGGACATCAGGGTTCAGGTTCTCTCTAACTTCAGGCCCGCTTGTCTTCTATTTAAGGCCGCATGGCAGCTTCTAGAGAGGAGGGACAGCTTCCCCCTTCCTTCGGGACCCCGCTCTCCAGCTGAAGTCCAGGAGCACAAGTGCCCTTGGCATTTATAAAGTCACCCAGCATGCAACAAGGCACTTTCCTCTGCCAATTGCCAGGGTTGTAACAATGCCTGTGCCCTCACTTGTCAGGTTTCCTCCCACTGTCCAATATGTCTCCCTATTGGACCAGTGTGTAACATTCAGACAAGCTGAGCTGTACCTGAGCACCATGAGCAGACCTCACTAATAGATCCTGCTCCCTGGTAGGCAGAGAGCACTCTAAATTTGCCTGGCAATCTTCCGGTTAAGCAGAAAGACCCAAAAATGATTCTGTTTTCTAGCACCTACCTAGGAGGGTGCTACATCACTAATGTTACATTTTATGAAGAGTTTCTGTTCCCATCTATGACCTACCACTGCAGACCCCTAAAACATCTAAACTTCATAGCATTAGGAAAACATGAAAACCTTTGCTTCATCCCACAATGCAGTGCTCAGTGACCTATCACCTCACCCACCATGAGCATACAGTAGTTACGTACGTGTGTGGAAGCAGGTGCTCAGAAAAGTCATAGTTATAGGATCTTTTGGGGGCAAGGGCAATTTATTGGGTATGTAGCCATATACATTAAAGTGGACTTTTAAAAAATGAGCGTGAACATTTTTTCTGACGTGTCTTAATATACAGTAATTATATTATTTACCTTGGATTTAAGTGACTGCATCATCCTGCCATCCAGCACCTCAGTCCAGGAAGTAGATATTGGTCCTGAATGATGGTAGAACAAACATGGCTCTATTGTTCTGGAAAGAAAAGCAGATAAAGACATTGTCAGAGGGAGTAATCTCTGTGAGCGGCAATACATACATTTAAAGTACATCTGATATTAAAGAGCATCTTCAGTATTTTTTTTTTAATTAAAAGTCAGCTACAAATACTTTAGTTGCTGACTTTTATTAAACATACACTTACCAACCCAGGGATCCAGCACTGTCTTCACCTGGGCCAGTTCTTCGCCAGTCTTTGCGTCCCTGACACCGCCATCTTGACTGTGGGAAGCCAGTTGTGTTTTCCTGCTGCTTCAAAGCCAGTGAAAACTCCGGCTCTCTGCACTTTCTGAATGGTTCCACAGTCTTGTGGGACATGTGACGTGTCCAAGGAGGTTGCTTTTTAGGAGAAGGGGGGGGGGGGGTCTGTGTCAGTTTACACTATTTTTACCTAGTCGAGAAGTTGGAGTGGGTACTTGTTAATTGGTAAAAGGTACTCACTAAAAAGAAAAAGTTGCAATTGTAGTAGAGGCAGAGTTGTATTAAGTACTCGAAACCCATACTTGAGTAAAAGTACAAGTGCTCGATCAAAAAGTGACTTGAGTAGAAGTACTAAAGTATTCAACATTTTTTGTACTTAAGTATTGCAAGTAGTTTTTTTTTAAATTTTGCTACTCAAGTACTGAAAGTAAAAGTACCAGTAGTTTTGAAAAAAAAATTGCTACTCAAGTACTGAAAGTAAGAGTACAAGTACTGTGTTATGTAATTATTAAAGAAAGAAGTCAAAAGTTTGAACATCATATTGTTTTTTATTATTTCAAATGCAGCTTTTAATTATACATACAGTAGCTTTTATTTTCGAATGCGCTGATAATACACGTTTTGAGCTTCATGAAACCTGCCATCTACTGTTCTGGCAGTGGTAATTATTATAATAGTAACGAGTAACTATGCAGCACAAAAAAAAAATATCGGAGTAGAAGTATTGAAATCATTGAAAAAATGTAGTGAAGTAAAAGTGGAAGTAGGAGAAAAAAATTCTACTCTAGGAAAGTACAGATACCGCCTTTCGGTACTTAAGTACAGTAGTGAATTAGTTCTACTTAGTTACTATACATCTCTGAGTAGAGGAGGGGGAAGTAGGAGGATAAGTGGAACTTTCACTTTCAAGTAAAGTTCTGCTCTGAGTCCATTTTATTGAGGGTGCTAGTTATACTTTTAAACAAGAATTGGGCAAGCTTTAAGCTGCAGGCAATGCTAAAGTTATCAGCAGCTAAAAGCTAAGCTGCAGGCAATGCTAAAGTTATCAGCAGCTAAAAGCTTGTTTAAAGTGACTCTGTGATAAAAAATAAATAAAAATTAAAAAAAATGTTTCAGCTAGGAAAAAGGCGCCATATGATGTCTGCTGTTGCTTTCCTAACACTCCTTGCCTCCTGCTCTGGCCCTGAAATTAGAACTGAAGGCAAAACTTTTAGAAAAGGTTAAGTTTTTTGCCATTGGGGAGATTGCCCTGTACTTCCTGTCCCAGAGCCACAACAGGAAGTTAGAGGAAATTCCTCCAAAGTGAAGGAAGATCTGTGTGGGTCACCAGAACTACTGTCACCGTTTGAAGATTACTCATCTATTAGTGCTTCGGTCACCACTCAAATTTGGGGTTTTCTTTTAGTACCTGCATACTTTATAATGGTCAACAGGACATATAGAGAGGGAATTCCCCTATTGGGGACACAGACAGTAGTAGGAACCATTCAGGTGTTCCAATCCCTCTCCACTTTTTTCAAAACTAAAAAAAAATATGTTTTGCTTTCAGTTATACTTGAACCTCACTGAAAAAAACATCTATGTTTTTACTTTCTGAAACTTGAAACATGCACAAAGCTTGCAAAAGGTGAACCTCTCTCTTGCTGCCCACATAATGCATATGTGTGGCTGCAAAGAGAGGGGCTTTAGCACCCACTTGCCACACATAGACTTCCATGCATAGCTGAGTTTTCTGGAATGAGAGCACTTTCACTGAATTCTCCCAACACAATGTCTGAGCTGTCTCCTTATAATGGGGAGCAGGCAGGATGTGCTCCCAATCATTTAACCACTGTGACAGCCAATAACAATGGTCATGTAATATGGGAAATCTGTCTTGCTTCCCTTGGGCATATAGACCCACATAAAGAGATGCCAGAGCTGGGCAGGAAGGGGTTAGGTAAGCTCTTCCTGTCCCCAATTGACAGTGCCTGAGCCTTGTAGTTGGCTAATCAGATCCCAAGTGCAGTATTTTGGGGAGCCAGAAAAAGTTGTTATATGTACCCCATACCATGATGTACTAAGTTTTTCAGAGGCATAAAGTGGTGGATCAGGTCAGTGGGAGGAGATGAACAATACTGAACAAGCACCATATGATTTGTGCTGTTGCCACTAGGTAGGTATTTAAAGGGTCTTACTATTTATTAGCTGCAAGTACACCATTCAAGTACAACATTTTAAGTACAGTGAAGAGATATTGCAGGAGATAGTCAGGAGGTAGGCTGGAAGGTGGAAAAAAGAAAAAAAAAAAAAAGGTAAGATTTGTTTTTAAATAATTTAAATTTTTTTTTTTCTCCTCTTTAAAATGGCAGACTTGGTTCAGTGCAGGAATTGTTGTGCATTTATTTCATGTTCCACTCTTTGGAGATTCGGATACTGTCAGATCTGTAGACAATTCTCCTTACTGCAGCAGGAAATTGCATTTTTGAAATCAGAGATATTTAAATTATCTGTTAAACAAACTCCAGCTGGGACTGCTGCAATGCCACTGCCACAGAGGACCCCAAGAAATGGCAGATGGGTTACTGTAGGTTCTGGAAGACTTAAAGTGGTGGATAGAAGACATGTCCCACAGTCGGTGGTTCTCCATAATTCATTTGCAACACTCTCAGAATGTAAGGACAACATGGATATGGACTCAAGCACAGAGGGTGAGAAACCATCGACTCCTATGTCTAATGTATGCAAGACTGCAGCCAAGGACAAAAAAGATAAAGTGAAGTCTCAAAGGAAGCAGCTGTTGCTGGGTGATTCAATCATAAGAAGTGTGGAGCTTAAAGAAAATGGTTTTGTGAGATGTCTCCCTGGTGCTCCTGCTAGACGAGATAGAAGACGTATTATTAATATTGTTAAGCAAGCAAAGCAGGAAGGGGACGTGGATGTTCTTGTCCATCTAGGGACAAATGACCTGGCTTGCAATGAAGTGTCAGAGGTGAAAAAATCTTTTATCACACTTGGTAATGACGTACAGGATTTTGCATCCACGATTTCATTTTCTGAAGTTCTGCCTGTGCATAATGTTCAGAATGATAGGCAGAGGCGCATAAAGGAGTTCAACATATGGCTTAGTAAATGGTGTCAAGAGCAAGGATTTGGCTTTGTTTCTCATGATAGCTCTACTTGGAATAGAAAGGAACTGTACAAAAAAGATGGTTTGCATCTTTCTCTCAAAGGATCAAATGTACTTAGTGAACAACTCAAAGAATTTGCGAAAGAGTATTTAAACTAGGAAGGGGGGGCAAAAGAGTGGAAATACAAGAGTCCAATTGCCCCCCGAAACAATGCCAGAACAGGTCAGAAGCACAGAGGTTAAGAAATGATAAGCTCAGAGTCCTGTCCACAAATGCTCGCAGTTTAGGTAAAAAAATCAATGAACTTGGGTCAATAATGGCATCTGAGAATGTAGATTTAGTGGCTGTTACGGAGACATGGTTTAATGAAAGAAATGACTGGGACATAACCATACCAGGGTACTCTTTATACAGAAGAGACAGAGAAGGCAAGAAAGGAGGAGGAGTGGCCCTGTATGTGAAAGATAGCATTAAATCTAACCTAATACAAGTTGGTGAGGCCAACATAGAGTCAGTTTGGGTTACGTTGCAGTTTGCTAATCATGCAGTAACTCGTGTAGGTGTGATAAATAGACCACCTGGTCAAGTTAAAGAACTAGATGATCTACTAGTTGAAGAAATAGCTAAAATGACAATGAAAGGAGAAGTTATCATTATGGGAGATTTCAATCTTCCAGATATAAACTGGAAAACCAAAAAAGCAAGTTCTACCAGGTGTACAGATATTCTAAATTCCCTACTGGGGTTGTCTCTGCAACAAGTGGTTGAGGAGCCAACCCGGAGGGAGGCCATTTTGGATTTGGTATTCACAAATGGGGATTCGGTATATGATGTCATTGTAGGCGAAACCTTGGGATCTAGTGATCACCAGTCAGCGTGGTTTAATATAAGAACTGTGAAAGAGTCACACCACACAAAAACAAAAGTTTTAGATTTTAGAAAAACACACTTTTCAAAAATGAAATTAGTCATAAATGAGTCCTTATCAGACAGGAACGGATTACATAGAGTCCAGGAGAAATGGGACTACTTAAAAGGTACATTATTGAAGGCAACAGAAAATTGCATTAGACTTGTCAGTAAAAGCAAAAAAAGGAAGAGACCACTGTGGTACTCAGCAGAAGTGGCCCAAATCATTAAAAATAAAAAGCTAGCATTTTGTAATTATAAAAAAACCCAGAGCAATGAAGATAAGGAAATCTACAAGATTAGGCAGAAAGAGGCCAAGCAAGTTATAAGAACTTCTAAAGCGCAGGCAGAAGAAAAACTAGCTCAGTCTATGAAAAAGGGGGATAAGACATTCTTCAGATATATAAATGAAAAAAGGAAATTAAAACAAGGAATAACTAAATTAAAAACAAAGGACGGAAGGTATGTAGAAGAGAATAAAGGGCTAGCCAACTGCCTTAATGAATACTTCTGTTCAGTTTTTAACAGAAGAAAAAGAAGGAGAAGGACCTCCACTCGAAAGGATGACTAATGAATCATTTGATGCATGTGTCTTTACAGAGGAAGACGTTCTAAGATTGCTGTCTAAAGTGAAGACAAATAAGTCACAGGGTCCTGATGAGATACACCCAAAATTATTAAAAGAGCTTAGTGGTGAGCTGGCAAAACCATTAACAGATTTATTTAACCAATCATTAGTAACAGGAGTCGTCCCGGAAGATTGGAAATTGGCAAATGTCGTGCCCATTCACAAGAAAGGTAGTAGGGAGGAATCGAGCAACTATAGACCAGTGAGTCTGACATCAATAGTAGGCAAATTAATGGAAACCCTATTAAAGGATAGGATTGTGGAACATCTTAAATCCCATGGATTGCAAGATGAAAAACAACATGGGTTTACTTCAGGGAGATCATGTCAAACAAATCTTATAGATTTTTTTGACTGGGTGACTAAAATAATAGACGGTGGAGGTGCAGTAGACATTGCATATCTAGATTTTAGTAAGGCTTTTGACACTGTCCCACATAGAAGACTTATCAATAAACTGCAGTCATTGAGCATGGACTCCCATATTGTTGAGTGGATTAGGCAGTGGCTGAGTGACAGACAACAAAAGGTTGTAGTCAATGGAGAACATTCAGAACAAGGTCATGTTACCAGTGGGGTACCTCAGGGATCTGTACTGGGACCAATTTTGTTTAATATCTTCATAAGTGATATTGCAAAAGGCCTCGATGGTAAGGTTTGTCTTTTTGCTGATGACACAAAGATATGTAACAGGGTTGATGTTCCTGGAGGGAAACGCCAAATGGAAAAGGATTTAGGAAAACTAGAAGAATGGTCAGAACTCTGGCAACTGAAATTTAATGTGGATAAGTGCAAGATAATGCACCTGGGGCGTAAAAACCCAAGGGCAGAATATAGAATATTTGACACAGTCCTGACCTCAGTATCTGAGGAAAGGGATTTAGGAGTAATTATTTCAGAAGACTTAAAGGTGGGAAGACAATGTAATAGAGCAGCACGAAATGCCAGCAGAATGCTTGGATGTATAGGGAGAGGTATAAACAGTAGAAAGAGAGAAGTGCTTATGCCGCTGTACAGAACACTGGTGAGACCTCACTTGGAGTATTGTGCGCAGTACTGGAGGTCATATCTCCAGAAGGATATAGATACTCTAGAGAGAGTTCAGAGAAGAGCTACTAAACTAGTACATGGATTGCAGGAAAAAACTTACCAGGAAAGGTTAAAGGACCTTAACATGTATAGCTTGGAAAAAAGAAGAGACAGAGGGGATATGATAGAAACTTTTAAATACATAAAGGGAATCAACTCGGTAAAGGAGGAGAGCATATTTAAAAGAAGAAAAACTACCACAAGAGGACACAGTTTTAAATTAGAGGGGCAAAGGTTTAAAAGTAATATGAGGAAGTATTACTTTACTGAGAGAGTAGTGGATGCATGGAATAACCTTCCTGCAGAAGTGGTAGCTGCAAATACAGTGAAGGAGTTTAAGCATGCATGGGATAGGCATAAGGCTATCCTTCATACAAGATAGGGCCAGGGACTATTCATAGGATTCAGATATATTGGGCAGACTAGATGGGCCAAATGGTTCTTATCTGCAGACACATTCTATGTTTCTATGTTTCTATTAATTTTCTATACATGGTAAAAAGAGGGTCAGGAATGATAGGCATTCTTTTTAGATCTTAGGAAAGCTGTTCAACTCTTGTTAAATACGCCCAGTCTTTCCCATTTTTTGCTTCATGTACTTGTCATGCGTTAGCTGTCACTGTACTCAGTACCTCTTTGGTTTCCTGCCATTCACAGAGTAACGATGATGAGTGCTCAGTGTGTAGGGATGGTGGAGAGCTATTATGCTGTGATGGCTGTCCTCGTTCTTTTCATCTAACGTGTCTGGTACCACCACTTAGCCACATTCCAAGGTACACAATTCACAATCTAATTTACGTTTCAGTCATCTTTTAATTGCTATAAAACACAAATACCATATTGTCTGCCTTTGTGTAATGCTTTTTTTACAGAAATATTTTTGATTTTGAATTTAAAGTATAACTAAAGGCAACATTTTTTTTTCTAGTTTTGAATAGAGTGGAGAGGGATTAGAACGATTGTCAGTTTTTATTGCCGTCTGTGCCCCCATTAAGGAGATTCATACTCTCTCTTTGTCCTGTTTACCATAATCATTGAAAGTGAAAGTAAAAGAAAATCCTACATTTTGGGTTGTACCCAAAAAAGTAGTACAAAGGAAATCTTCCAATGGGGACACTAGTTCTGGTGACCTGGGGGTCCCCAAGGAATTCCCTTTATTTTAAGGGATTTCATCTCACTTCACGTTTCGCTATGGGACAGGAAATTAAGGGAAATCTCTGCAATGGGACAGACAGATGGCAATAAAAAATCTGACAGGAGTTATACCCCTCTCTTGCTCTATCCAAAATGAAAAAAAAAAAAAAGTTTTACCTATACTTTAGTTCTACTTTAAGTCAAATTGGATCTGTCTGTACATTAAGGACAATAATTCTGTCCTTTCCTCACTCTGTACTGTTAGAGGCCTACCCTCTTTTTAATATGTCTTTAGTTTCTTTTTGGAGCACATGTAAGTGCTCTTGCTATACATATTATGATTATTTGACCTATCTGATGTTTATCTGTTATGATCTGCACAACTTTTGGATTAAAACTTTCTACAATCTGCAAGATGTCATTTAAACTGAGTAACTGTCTGCTAATTCTACTAAGACTGTAAGTTACAGCTATCTTGCCCCTACTGGATCAGTTATGGAGATCACAGTTTCAGTGCTTAGATTGTGGAGGCAGACCAGTCTTAGAACAGGCCCCCAGTGCAAAAAATAAACTGGTTATATTGTTAAGAGCTTCAAGATCCTCAAAAGTGGGACATTTGTCTAATATGCAAGTACTGACTGTCTGTTAGAAGTCACACTGAGCCCTGCCCTTGTCTGTCTCTAGTATCTCATGATTTCTTCACCACTTGCAATAGGCAGCCCCATCAGTTATGAGGTATGGGATGGGGCAGGTTAGAATTCTGAGAGTCCATACAGAATAATTTTATATATGGTGTGTGTATGTGTGGTCCATAAGTATTATTCTCTTCCTTGTTTCCCTATTAGTGGTACATGGAGATGTGGATCATGCAATACAGAAGGAGAAATACCACCTGAACAAAGGAACAATGCTGAACCTGAAGTCTCATTGATGTCAGTAAGTATCAGATGATTCAGATTCAGCACTGGCCTCTACTGTACATTTACTAGAACAGACATACTGGATCATGATGTCACTGCGCCCCGCCTCTACACCTTGTTAAATCAGAGAATGCTTTGTGTTCATTGAGAAGTGCAAAGCATTCCCTAAACAACGCCTGCACCCAATGCCCGAACTCCTGTGTGGGCAATGCCCCTGGGCAGTTGGGGACCTGGAAGCTAGTGGAGATCACATGAGTAGGGGTGCCTGCTATACTGATTTTCAGCTTCTAGGGTCCCACAGGTATCATACATCCATAGTTACATTGGTCCAAGCTGGACCAATATAACTATGTACAGTAAAAATATCAATACCTGGAATTAATTTTAAATATACTGTATTGCAGCTTACCAATTGTTAAATGTAGTGCCTGCATTCATTATTTTTTATAGACTTTTTTCCTTGTTTTTCAAGCAGTAAGTCTGTTTTTTTTTTTTTTTAAGTACCTTTAAAGCGGAACTTAAGTCTTCTTATAACAGACTGCGAGCAACAAAAACACTTACCTGCCTGCTCGCTTTCTTCTGCGGTATGTAAACTGAGCTGCGCATGTGCAGTTCCGCTTACGACTGTCCTGTGTGCTGGGATGACTGACTCCTGTACATATGCAAGAGTTACATCATCCTAGGCTGGCCAATGGAGATACCCAAAGACTGGCACCTGGAAAGAACATGCTAGTGCCGGCCAGGGACCCAGACTTTTAGAAAAGAGGTAGGTTTATACTTTTGATCCACTTTAAAAAAACAAACTGTATATATATATATATTTATTTTTTTTTTACATTTTAATTTTTTTTTTTTTTTTTTTGATATTCAATGCAGTATTAAACCCAAAAATTTAATATATTACAGCTTGCCAATCTTTAGATGTGGTGTCTAAATTTGTTTTCTTTTTTAGGCTTTTCCCCCCTCTGTTTTCGCCTGGTGATCTGTCCAGTAACACACCTCCTGTATTGGAGTGCCTCTGCTCTAGATGAAGGAGAACAGGGGGCACCTTTGGACAAAGGCATTGTTAGTCTGGGGGCAGTAGTGTTTCCAACCTACTAGATTGAAATTTACTGACACAACATTCAAAATTTAGGGTCCATGTACACGGGACGTTGTTAAAAGTCCCTTTGAATGCTGGAATTTTTAGGATGTTTGAAACGTCCGTTCGGTCGCGTTTGTACCCGCGTTTAGCGGGCGTTTGCGGGCATTTGCGTTTAGAACTGTTCCTAGAGGTCAAAAAAATGATTCCCCTTTAAAATGGAAAAACACGAACGCTAAACGCGGGTCATCGCGTTCGGTCGCGTTTGGACGCGTTCGGTCGCGTTTTTGCGTTTGAAACGCCGGGAAACACACGTTCGAATGCAAATAATTGCGTTCTAAAAAAAGTCCCTGAACGCAACTGCCCGCAAACGACCGCAAACGACCTGGTGTAAATGGACAGATAAGATAAAATGTAGATGGGTTCAGGGGCTTCTAAAAAAAACGCCCAACTGCTCCTAAACGGCCATTTCCAGCATCCCGTGTACATGGAGCCTTACTGTTTTGTTTTTTGTTTAAGTTATTACTGGCATTTATAAAAGTTACAAAGTTACAGTTTTACTGTAATTGCAAATTTTAGTATTTAAGCTTCAAACAAGTACAATATGCAATTAGCAATGTGATTTAGGTTAGATGTTAAGGCAAAAAACATATTTCTTTTATTTTCGATATAGTAAGTAAGCAGCTCAGGGACAGGACTCAGGAGGGCAAGAAATTAGAACGGGCAGGCACACACACGTGAAACTGACTCTTAGAGTGACACTGACAGCAGTGTGCTGCAGCACAGATGATGATGAGACCTCACCGACACGGCATGTCCCCTCCTGAGTCACAGTGACAATCTTTGTCCACACCAGGTGGTCCCTTTAGTCCACTCTAGTCTAAACAGCACTGACAGTCCCGCTCCTGGCATGCCTTGCTCCCATCCCGCTGACCCGCACACGAGGCTCTCTCTGCTTGGCTCCCTTGCACCATGACATCACACAACACGCTCAGGCACCGACTCCACCAAACCTGCCCCCTGCCGGAGCCACCTGAACACACTGTAGCAGATGCCACAGCCATATTTTTTACTGGCAACCTTTTTTGGCACTGGCATTTACTGGCAGGAGAAAAATGCCTGTTTTTTACTGTCTGCCAGTGAAAATACTGACGGTTGGCAAGACTGAGGGGAAGGTAGTCTTGGATGGACTAGCAGATTTAAATCCACACTACCACACTGAATTAAAATTCTAGCTCACACTTTATAGGCAATTACAGAAAACAGCATATTTTTTTTCCATTTGGGATAAAGGTTTTACATTGTAAGCACCTCTGTCAGTAGTAAATGGTTTGCCTCATCCCTGTAAACTGATACATCTGCAGAAGAGTTTATTCTTTTGAAAAATAACAGAATTACTGGCCTGATCACCAGATAAAAATAAAAGAAAAAAAGCCTTAAAAAGAAGACTGATGCAGACATCACATCTAAAAATTGGTAAGCTGCAATATAAAAGCTGCAATATAATAAATGTTTGCGTAGTGACGTAGGACTACGAAGGACGCAAAGTGACGTAGGACTACGATGGCAAACTTTGCGGTAGTATACCAGGATGATGCCTCTAGCTAGAGACACCATCCCGGTACCGTGGTTTAGAGCCGACGGTCGGCTTTCCGTCGGTAATGACCGATGCGGCTCGGGAGCCGCTCGATCCTTACCCGGGTGAGCGGGAGGGGACGTCCCACTGGGAGCCCCGAGCACCCAGCCGGCACGTCCGCCAGCTGGATGGAGTCCCGATCAAAGCCGGAAACGGCTTTGATCGGGTCTCCGATGATGTAACCCGGAGGCGGCGTCCATGACGTCACTTCCGGGTTACTGTGCTGCAAAAGGCGGCAATCTTAAAAAACGGCTGCATGCAAAAACGCAGTTTTCTGCGTTTTGCATACATGGCAGTGTAGTGGAGGGGTCTAGGGTCTTTTAGACCCTCGATCCCTCCATAAAGAGTACCTGTCACTGCATATTGGTGTCACAAGGCATGTTTACATTGCTTGTGACAGCAATAAAAGTGATCAGATTTTTTTTAAAAAAAAAACCTGTAATAAAGTTAAAAAAAAAAATAAAATAAATAGGGGGAAAAAAAATAAAAATTTTAGCCGCCCCCGTCACCGTTAGCTCGCGCACAAAAAAAACGTATACGGAAGTCGAGCCGCGAATGAAATCGCTGTTCAAACCACACATGTGAGGTATCGCCGCGATCGCCAGAGCGTGAGCAATAATTAAAAAAAAAGAGCTACACTTTAACCCAATTTAGGTAACCGTTAAAAAAATTTAAAGCGTCGCCTATTGAGATCTCTATTGACCGTATTTTGTCGCCATCCCACGGGGGGGGGGGGGGGGATTTGGCGCAATTTTAAACGGTAACATGTTGGGTATCTATTTACTCGGCGTGACATCATCTTTCACAATATACAAAAAAATGGGCTAACTTTACTGTTTAGTATTTTTTAAATGCAGTGAAATGTTATTTTTCAAAATTTTTCCCAAAAAATGGTGTTTTAAAGAACGCTGCGCAAATACCGCGTGACAAAAAATATTGCAATGACCGACATTTTATTCTCCAGAGTCTTTGCTAAAAAAATATATATAAAGTAGTTTTCTAGGAAAAAATACTGGTTTTAACTTGTAAACAAAAAGTGTCCGAAATAGGGCTGGGGCTTAAGTGGTTAATACTGACAACTATTTCCACACTAAAAATGCAAGCATTGATATCTTGTTCTATCATTATAGGCACCTCAAGAGAAAAGACACCAAGAAAGCAGCAAAGATTGTCAAATCCTATCAGAGAAACGTGGCCCTTTCAGGTAGTAGACTGCTATGTTCTGAACCCACATCTAAAATACTCTATGAGGCTGGGTTCACACTATTATGAATTGGATCCTGGTTTCCCCGCATTCCAATTTGCATGACAGGAGAGTGTGGCTGACTCTCAATGGAGCCGGTTCACACATCTCCAGGGCGGCTGCGGAGCGCATTGCACAAGGGGTCCTGTGCATCTTTGGCTCCGTTTCAGGTCTGAATTCAGGCAGAAATTCGGGCCTGATTGGTCTCTGAAATGGAGAAAAGGGATGCACCGGACCCTGCCATGATCCACATCGGTATTAGGTGTGAACCCAGTCTAAATAATTTACCTAAATATTATTTGATGTTTTTAGATGTTCTGTGGAACAGATACCAAATGTAGGGTCTAAGCAACTTCATACACATGGCCCCAGTTAAAGCAACCCTTTTGCTCTAAGTGGCTCCTCCAATCTTTGCTCTTCTGTGGTGCTACAGGAGTTGCTGCTTTCAGCAGTGATGGCTATCCAAAACATCCAGAAGTGTCAGATTAATGTATTCCTTATCAGGCAGGTGTTTGTGAACTACTTTACAGGGTGTTTCTTTTTAGTTTTTTTTTTTTTTTTTATTCTAGCAAGAGAGTCATGTCAAAGATAATCATTATGTATTTCATAAATTGAAAGTGGTTGTAAAGATTAATGATTTTTTAACTTAATGCTACATCACAGGTGACAAACACAAGGTCCGGGGGCCGAATCTGGCCCGCCGAACCATTTCATGTGGCCCTCACACCTCTCCTGCATCTACGGCACCCCCTTATCTCTGTCCCCACCATGTTTTAACAGTTGGCACCAAAGAGGAGGACAGAACTCCTCTACCAGATCTTTCACTTCTCTGTGCAGCTGCACAGAGGTTCATTTCCAATCCCCCACACTGTCTCAGCAGTCAGTAGCAGAGAAGAGGACGGAGCTGCTCCTAGATATCCTGCACCTTCCTGTGGCACGGCCCAGTCTCCACCCCCCCCCCCTGGTCTAAGTATTCAGCAGACTCTTACAGCTGACTCCAGCCTTTCTGTGGTCCTCCTCCAGACACTTCACTTTCTGCTTCATAGCTCCACCCCTAGCTTCTTACTGGCAGCAGCACATGGTAAAAGGGTGCACTGTGATGTAAAGGAGTGTGGGGACTCATGACTTCTGATGGAAGGGGGAGCTCTTGACATCTGATGTAAGGGGGGGGGGGGTGGGATGCTCTGGACATCTAGTCTTACAGATGCAACTGGTCCTTTGAGGGCAACCATAATGCTGATGTGGCCCACGATAAAATTGAGTTTGACACCCCTGCTCTACATTAAAGGAGTTGTAAAGTCAGAAGGTTTTTTTATCTTAATGCATTCCATGTCTCCTGCTCCTGTCAATCAAATCCAGTGAGAAAGGATTGGGTGGGGGGGGGGCAGAGCTGAGCTGCAAAGTGTGTGTCAATAGACCCACATAGTGTAGCTTGAGATTGAGCTGGCATGAGTTCCCCCCAGCAAGCTGTTTGCTATTTGGGATACTCGAAGGCAGGAGGAGCCAGCAGCACCAGCAGGGGACCCCGGAAGAATGTGAGTTGTAAGTATGACATGTTTGTTATTTTAGAAAAAAAAATAAACTTTTTGTAGATTTACATTAGTACCCTTAAAAGCAGGTTTCCAGTGGTCAGCCAGCTATAAACTGACACATTGTAGCCAATATAACCATGGCAATACAGGGGGCGACCGTTACAACACTGTTTGTATCGCATTTCCAACAATTATTCACTCCATTTCACAATAATTAATTTATTCCTAACTATCGATACACTAGAATCAAGCATGTGATTATAGCAGCTAGAGAGCCTTACTTAGCACTCCCCCTTCTTCATCTGGGGAAGGGAGCATGCCTGTTATCAGCCTCTACAGAACAGAATCCATACAGTTTGTGAAAATCCTTTCCATTTACTGTATATAATTGACCGAGACGCAATTGACTAAGCTGTTACAGTCATCATTTGCCATAACAACCATTATATTCAACAAACAGAGCTAATCTTAACTGGAAACGCCTTTAACATGGCTGAAAATAAAGACTGTTATGGCAAATAACACATATATTATGACTTGAATTGAGCCTATTGAGAGGATTGGTTTTCTTCCTGAAAGTAAGTAGAGTTCCACTTTAAAGCCCAAATCAGGCACAGTGATTTTTACTTTTTTGAAACATTCTGTACTTTGGTATATGTGTCTTATTGAAATAAGTGTGTAAAAGCCCCCACTGAGCAGTTGCCAGAACATACAGAAAATAGTACCGATGTTGTGCCAACTCCCTCCACTTAGCCATTCTTGAAGCACAGACTGTGATGAGACTGTGGCTGTGCTTTGTAAATGGCCAATCTTAGTTCACATTGTATTTTATCATAACAAATTGTGCTACACTTTGCCTGCTTGGCGCCTTTCTTTCCCTCCCTTCCTGAATTTCAGATTGTGGATTCCCAGCCCACAGAAATAGGCAGTCTCACAAGCACATCAGTATCAGTCAAACATCACTTTTGACATTTATTTCCATACCTCCCTGAATAAGACTTTTTCAGTTTATTTATTATCTGCCATTTAATATCTCAAAACCACAGGATGGGCACAGTGTCAGCTGTTAGGTACCTGTTAGGTAAAGTCCGAAGGGGAGCTTGAGTGCTGAGGATTTAGGCGAAAACGTAATCAGAGAGATCAGGCCGGCAACAGATCGGGCAAAGCGGTATCCAAACGTAATCCAAAGAATGGTCAGGCAGGCAGAAGTCATACACAAGCTGGCGGTGAAGTACAGATTCGGCAGGCTGAAGAGGGGTCAAGAATACAGGCAAAAGTTCATACACAATAGTCAGTAAGCGAGCATACAGCACACCCAGCAAGATATTCCAAAACAAACGGGCATAGAGGAACAGGAAGTGCTGCTATTTAAAGGCTGGTTAAATTGTACATTGTTCACAGCTAGGTAAATTGTACATTGTTCGCAGCTGGCAGCAGGAGGAGCTAGTGAGTCCAAGGTAAGGCATCAGGTTGGAAAATCACTGCAAAAACTCCAGATGTTTTGTATTTTTGTGTTTACATAGATTTAGATACATACCCAAGAAGCTATGGGCAGCTGCAATTAAATTATCAGAACATAGTCTCTGCTTTTGGTCTGGGTAAAAATACAGCATCAGTAGCAGCTCCTATGTATAAAAGGTAATGTAGCTCAGTTCTCTGTCTGTCTCTCTCTTTCTCTCTCTCCGCTTCCACCTCCTGGTGTTTCTGACCCTGACCTACAGATAGAGGAAGTGATGTACATAAATAATCTCAGTGAACAATAAACAGCAGAGCCATTCAAAGACAGTAGAGGGCAGTAGATCCCTACATAAGTATGCATTCTTAACTCAAAAAAGTACTTTTTTTGCTTTCCTCCAAATTCCCAAATTCCTTTAATTTGCTGCTGCGATCTGACTTCCTGTTACAGGGTGGCTATGTTTGTTCTCCATGGTCTCACTGTATGCAGGTATGTAGCCACCCCCTCTTGCTCACTCCCAAGATGAACTTGGGACTATGAACTATTGGATTTGTAGTGTGCATAACCATGCACATTACTGCAACTAACGTGCACTGCTCATTGCAAACTTACAGTAGAGGGGGAAAAGGAGAGGCTCAGGAGCTCATAGAGGATGTTACAAGGAGCCAGAAAGCACAGTAAGAAATTATTTCATGAAAAATAAAATGCAGGGTCATTAGGCTGTGGATTTGTATAGATTATTTTTGGAGATTAAAGTGGAACTATAGGCAAAACAATTTTTTTTTCATTTTGGATGGAGTAAGGGAGGGTTATAACCCCTGAGAGTTTTTTTTTTTTTTGTCATCTGTGTCCCATTGTGGAAATTTCCCTTCACCTTCTGTCCTATAGCCAAACAGAAGTAAGAGGAAATCCTTGCAAATTAGGAAAATTCCTTGGGGACCCCTAGGTTACTAGAACTAGTGTCCCCATTGGAAGATTTCCCTTTTATTACTTTTCTTGGGACAACCTAATCTTTGGGATTTTCTTTTACTTTCACTTTCAATGATAATGGTAAACAGGACAAGTGGAGAGGATGAATCTCATTAACAGGGGCACAGACAGCAATAAAAACTGACAGGTGTTCTAACCCATCTCTACTCCATACCAACGAGAAAAAAAGTTTTGCCTTTAATTATACTTTAAGGATATTGAATAATGTCATTTTGATGTTCATAGGAAAACTGTCTTTTCAGCAAGATGGTAGTTTTTAAGTTGCAGAGGCTCAGTAGACTGAGTGATCCTCATTATTGAATTACTGTATTCCCTTGCTGGATTTGTCTGTATGAATAGCATGCAAACCTACCAGCAGATATTCATCTGTAAAAAAAAAATGTATGTAGGGGAGCTACAAAGTAGAAAGCTCTTTTTTCCATGTCATTAATTACGTGCGCAGTCAGGTCTGTAAGCTAAATAAAAAAATGCTTTTGTATAAAACAAAAAATTTTTTTATCCAGGTTGTTCCTATTGTCATGCAACAGTTTGCAATATCCTTAATATATATATATAAATATATAATGCTTGTTGTTCTTTGTCATCACAGTGCAGTACAGGACGTAGAGTACAGTTGTGATCAGCCGATCATGTATCATCAGGCTACACCCCAGACAAAAATCTGCTCTACATCCCAGGCCTGCCCTCAGCCACCACAACTACACAGCTTCCATCAGCTCATACCTAAACTCCAGAATGAGCCTCAGCTGTCATCTCACAGTTGTCCCTCTGAATTGTCCGGGCAAAATTACCCACCGCTCCCATTTGGGCAACAAATGAGAAACTCAAAGAAAATTCCAACAACTACCGCACATGCTGCCCAACCTCAGCGCAATACGGCAACTACTGCTCAGATCCCTCTTCCCAGCACTGACATCAGTCACACACATGGCACATGTACCCACACTGAGTCCAGACATGATTATAGTGCAGTACATCAGAATGAAAGACACCCTCTCCCATCCTCCAGAACAGAAGCTCCAGGGTCATCAACTCGGGCAGAAATGGTCCAGAACCCTGGAACCTTACAGACAGAGGTGAGTTGGGTTAAAGAACCCCAATTTGATTACAAAGCAGGATATTGATTTTAAGTGATATGCAAATATAAATAAATAAACATATCCCATTAACAGGTTTAGCTACTCTTTATCAATTGTGAGAGTAGCTGATAGGTATTACCAGAACCTGACACCTTAACAAACTGCCTGCCTGTGTTACTGCATAATGCCAGAATGAAACGTTTTGGGCACACTCTAGTGCAGTGATGGTAAACCTTGGCACCCCAGATGTTTTGGAACTACATTTCCCATGATGCTCAACTACACTGCAGAGCACATGAGCATCATGGGAAATGTAGTTGTAAAACATCTGGGGTGCCAAGGTTCACCATCACTGCTTTAGTGCCTACACCAGGGGGTCTCCAAACTATGATTTTATTTGGTTCACATCTAGCGTCAGTGGCCCCTCACACAGGATTTCAAGACAGTCTGCTGTCTCTGTTTCTGCCTAACATCCCCTGACTGTGCTGTCACTGTAACGACTGCCGGTGTCCTAACAACCTATTTTGTAAGTCCCCCATACCTCAGAGTCCCCATTTACATGAAAATCCTCATTGGAGGCCCCCCCCCCCCTTTCCCCCCACCTTACATCAGGGTCTGGATTCGAGTTTCCTCCTTAGATCATGGTCCAGATCAGAGCCCCTCCTTACATGAAAGTCACCCATCAGAGTCCCCCCTTACATCAGGGTCCAGATCAGAGCCCCTCCTTACATGAAAGTCACCCATCAGAGTCCCCCCTTACATCAGGGTCCAGATCAGAGCCCCTCCTTACATGAATGTCACCCATCAGAGTCCCCCCTTACATCAGGGTCCAGATCAGAGCCCCTCCTTACATGAAAGTCACCCATCAGAGTCCCCCCTTACATCAAGGTCCAGATCAGAGCCCCTCCTTACATGAAAGTCACCCATCAGAGTCCCCCCTTACATCAGGGTCCAGATCAGAGCCCCTCCTTACATCAGGGTCCAGATCAGAGCCCCTCCTTACATGAAAGTCACCCATCAGAGTCTCCCTTTACAACAGGGTCCAGGTCAGAGTTCCCCCCTTTTAAAATAAAACGTAGTTTATTGAGAAAAATTGCACGTACAAATTATACTTGTTAAGCCAATACAGTGGCAAAGTACTAACCAACAAACAGTTGAAACAAATATAATTGTCACAGCACTGGAGTATCAAAGACTGTAAGTTCTGTATATACTGAAGCAACAAATAGGTACATCCATGTATATTTTCAATCAGAAAAATCAAACCCGAAGAAAAACTTAAATGAAGCAAGTAGCAAAAAAGAAAAAAACAAAGTAAACAACTGGAAATACAGTAAGAATATTGCACTCATGTAGGTCATTAGACTGAGTTACTAAAGGAAAAAGAAAAAGAATGGCACGATGTAAGTCCCAAAAGTCATAATAACACTCTGACCTCCAGCCTAAACAGGGGTAGTAGCAAGAACAGAGGGGAGGGTTTGACTAGAAACAAGTGTTCCCCACTTTCATCATGGTTTGGATCAGAGCCCCTCCTTACATGAAAGCCCCCCCCCTTACATCAGGGTCCAGATCAGAGCCTCCCCTTATATGAGAGTCCCCCATCAGAGCCCCCCTTACATCAGGATTCAGATCAGAGCCCTTCCTTACGTAAAAGTCCCTCCATCAGAGGGACCCTGATATAAATAGGAATTAGATGGGCTCAAGTTTTTGGGAATTTTCTTTCTCTGTTCTGAATCAAATCATGCTGGTTACAAACAAAGCTCCAAGTAAAACCTATTTATTAATTTCAATTTTATTTTTTCATGTATAAAAACAGATTTTTGTTGGCCCTCAAAATTTTTCTAAATATAAAATGTGACTCTAGTAGTGAAAAGTTGGTTAGATCTCAGGAGTGCTCAACCTTTTGAAGAGTGAGAGCCACTTAAGTGATTTGGTAACCGGTGGCAGGCCACAATGGAATATGGGGTTCTACCGCCCCACAAACCACAACTGTAAATGAGCCGTAACTGTCCTGACCTCCTAAAAGGCTGCTTTCAGAGCGGGTGAAGTGCAGCGCACCTGCACCTTTCTGGCAGGTTAGCTGCGCTTTGCCTAGATTTCTATTACATCTTGTGGTTGTGGTGTATGTTCTGAAAGTGCACCAAAACTCCTCCATTCAGCAGTTGTGGTGTGCTTTCACAAATTGCACCAAATATTCATTATGTAATAGAAATCAATGGCTCCTTGCAGCTAACCCGCAAGAAAGCCACGGGTGCAGTGTGAAAACAGCCCAATAACCCATTTGCTATTATGTCTTTTGCAAACATGCAGTGTATGTGATGCATAATACACTGACCTTTTCCTGTTTAGGCTTCTGCTGGCATTGGTCTCCAGTCTTTTTATTGGCTTTTGCGGCTCCTGCTCCCTCTGGGGCCACCTGCTTCCTCTGCTGCTGGCACTGGCTCCATGCACTTTGATGCTCTGGGATGGCAGGTTGGTAACCCACTGATCATGTTCTGGGCTTGCCAACCCACCATCCCAGACAGGGCTGGGACAAGGGGTGGGCAGGAGGGGAGGCTGCCCTGGGCACTGTGGTATCATGTGAGGTGGGAGTGGGCACCACAAGGAGATTGCAGGGAAAAGGATTGTTGTTGAGAAGGATATTTTGGGGGGCAGCAGAGGGTAAGAATTCTTCTAGGAGAGCAAATTTTGGGAGCTGTGCTAGGTGTGGTGATTTGGGGGGGGGGGGGTTGTGCTAGGAGGGGATTTTTTTTTTCTATTAACATAATATTGTAGAGGAGCAATATTTTTTGGGGTGGGGAATTTTTGCTAGTAGGGATGATTGGGGGGTGTTTGTGCTAGGAGGGGAAATTTGTGTGTGTGTGGGGGGGGGGGGGGGGGTTGTGCTAGGATGGTGGATTGGGGAGGGGGATTTGTGCTGGAAGTGGAAATTTAGAGTGGGGGGAGGGTTTGGACTTGGTGGGGAATTTTTAGGGGTGGAGGATTTGTGCTAGAAGGGGCATTAAATCTTTTTTTTTTTAATGTCTACAGGTACCCTTGTTGAGCGATCTGGGGGTCTAATAGACCCCAAACCCCTCCTCTGCACTTAAAAGCATTCAAAACCCCAAGTTTGGCTGTTTTGAATGCTGTAAGTTTTTTTAATCCGGCGCCGCCAGTGTAATGACATCACTTCCGGGTACTCGGCGGCGCCGAATTCAAAGAAATGGAAACCCGGTCAGACGGCGGTAGGATTCCCGGGTCTCCCGGTGGGACAGGAGACCCCAGGCGAGCCACGGAAGGCGGCGGGAGGGGGGGACGTCCCCTCCCGCTCCTTGGAACGACACCTGAGTGACTTCTCAGCTGCATCGGTTGTCATTACAAGACAGCCGACCATCGGCTATGGACACCGATACCGGGATGATGCCTCTAGCTGCAGACATCACTCCAGTACAGCACTTTCCCGAAATAACGGCAATATCGGTAAATCAAAAGGCTGATTTCCGATCTATCGGGGAAAGTGCATATCGACCCCTGATATATCGGTGTTGCCGATAATCGGTTGATCACTAGTATATACTAGGTGCAGATGGCTGCTGGTTACTGTAAAAATCATACTTTGATTGAAGCCAGATGCTAGAGACAGCACTTGTGAATAGACAAGAGGAGATCTGAGGAGGGCTTTTTTCTCAGAAAATAGGTGCAGGAACTTAACCACGAGCCCCCAACTCCCCGCCCCCCCCCCCCAGCCAAACACACACCTTGCAAGTGGATGTGGTAAAATTTCAGTGGGAGGGTCTTAAAGGGGCATTAACCACTTTACCACCGGAGGATTTTGCTGTCTTCCGTCCAGGCCACTTTTTGCGATTCGGCGCTGTGCGACTTTAACTGACAATTGCGCGGTCGTGCGACGCCGTACCCAAACGAAATTTACGTCCTTTTTTTCCCACAAACAGAGCTTTCTTTTGGTGGTATTTGATCACCTGTGCGATTTTTACTTTTTGCGCTATAAACAAAAAAAGAGCGTTTATTTTGAAAAAAATATTTTTCACATTTTTTTATATGAAATTCCCCCCCAAAAAAATGTAAAAATCAATTTTTTTTTAAATTTTTGGCCAATTTGTTTTCTGCTACCTATGTTTGGTAAAAAAATCACGATAAGCGTATTTTGATTGATTTGCGCAAAAGTTATTGCGTTTACTAACTACAGGAAAGATTTCTGTCATTTTTGGAGTTTTTTTTTTTTAACGTGTAATGGCGGCGATCTGCGATTTTTTTTGCGGGACTGCGACATTGCGGCGGACAGATCGGACCCTTGACTGACATTTTTGACACTTTTGGGGGTACCAGTGACATTACTGCAGTAATCAGTGCTATATATATGCACTGTTACTGTAAAAATGACACTGGCAGTGAAGGGGTTAATTTTATTGGAGAGGGAGGGGTTAATGTATGCTTGGTGCTTACTGACGTGTGGGGGGGGAGGTGACTTTGTGAGACAGGGACAGATCGGATGTCCAGCTATGCTGAACACTCCGATCTGTCACTCCCTGTCACTATGGAGATCCGCCCGCTGTGTTTACACACAGCGGGCGGATCTCCAGACTCGATCCCCGACGATCGGGTAAGAGCAGCGGCGATCGCCGCTGCTCCTCCCCTGGCCCGACTCCCGCTGTGAATTTGATCCATGCATTGGACCTTCACAGATGTACACTTGGAGAGGCGCTTTAAGATCCGTGCAGATCCTTGTTTTGAACAGCCTGCCTGCATGTAGAGTTGCCACTTCATCCCGTTAAACCAGGACACATATTAATTACACAGGTTCTGTGGCTGATTAAGGTGGTAATTAAACTCACTTGGTGCAAGAGTGAAAAAACTGCGCTAACCCCAATGGTGGAGGGCATTAACCAATAATATGTGTATATGTGACAATGCTCAAAAAAAATCAATATATATTTGGTGTTAACGTATTACTACCTTGTGCCATAAAGTGCTATTAAATAGTAATAAACTAGTCACAATAAATAAATAGAGTGCAGATAAAAAGCATCAATAACAGAGAAAAAATAAATAAATAATATTACTGAATTCCTCATTTATAAAGTGCAATGTGAAGCAGCAAAGATAAGGTGCTTACAAATAATCACAAAAGTGAATAAAAAAGTCCATAATATTACTAAAAAAATAGTGCAAATACTATATAAGGTGCAAAAGATGAAAAAAAGTCCTTTTAATAAAGTTGGTGCTGCTAGATCAGGTGATGGTGCATACACATATGCAATAGTGATGGTGTGACCCTCCACTTCACCGTCGGTGCTAAATGGTAAGATGGCACACTTACCAGATGGAGTTGATTCCTGTTAGTATATGCCAGCAGGAATCAGTAAAGGCTTGGGTGTTTATCCACAGTGGTTCCGGTCTCCTGAAGATATGTGGGTTACCTGCTGTGTTCGCCTACTTGCACTCAAGGGTATGGAAGAAAAAAGAGGCTCCTCATAGTGCAGACGGTTAAAAAATGTCCATCCTTATTAAAATAAATCCTCAAAATTCAACGCAATGACAATTATAATCAAAAATCAACTGGATAAGCAAAGCTGGTGCCCTTAGTTAAGCTCCTATGCAGGTTAGGTGCCTTGCGGCTATCCGTAATATCTCCTGCGGGAGCCGCGCCGTACCCAGAAGTGGGGAAGTGGCGTGCGGTTCAGTTACGGGCCCAGAGCAAGGCAGCGTACGTTACAACTTGATGCGTTTCGTCATAGAAATGACGTCATCGGAGCTTCCGATGATGTAATTTCTATGATGAAACGCGTCATATTGGGAATTAAGAAAGGTTGGTGGCTTAAACCTCTCTCCATTTCCCTGAAACATCCACATGTTCTGGAGCTAAGATTAACATATGGGTGAGCAGTTGTTTTGGCTCAGGCCTGTAATGGAAGGTCAATAGCTCAGAGGTGGAAATTGGCTACAAGAAAATCAAAGTGATGAAAAGTTACGGGGCACTGCAGTAGCACAATGCCTCTTGCGACCTGCATTTGGGGTGTCTTTAATTTAACATTGACGACCTCTGCAGGTCACAACTGCAATGCGGTTTGAACATGGTGTGGGAAACGCACACATATTGCTGGTTTCCCTCACGGCATTTTAGTGTGAACCTAGACTAATATGCAAGTTTGATAAATTAGACATAGGAAAAGGATTTTTGGAAAATGATATGCAGCTTAGTAAAAGAGCTATTATAAATGTATTATACATGTGAAAAGCAAATGTTGCAAAAAGCTCATACCACATTCAACATTGATAATGTATCTATTGTTATGTATCTACCTGACCTTATATATTTCAATGAACTCTAATTCCGGGTACAAATTACAATCGTTATTTTGTTATACCTCTTTCCTCAGGCACTAACTGAAACTATTGGCAGCAACCTGACATTGAGCCGACATGAGCTGGAATGTCTCATCACTGAGGTAAATGTCCTGGTATCAGTTTTGTGTACTTAACCCTTCACATTATATCTTTTATCTATCTTGTCGCCTAACAGCTACTGCCAGTTTTTCTATAAAGTTTAGTAATAAGTATAGTTTAGTTAATATAAATACTTTTTAAATAAGTATGAACATGTGGTTCACGTGGCTTTTATATCTAGCTGACCACAAACTATCTCTTTCCTGTGAAGTTAAAATAGCACTTCTCTTTTCCTACACATACAGTATACATTTTAGTGCATTCATTCTCTGGAACTGTATGGTGAAACGCTGATATTTCCAGATATTTAGGTATATTTCATTCATAACATAGAAATAAAAGTAGATATACAGGGTTATTAATTAAAGATTCTTGCATTGAGAAAAATGCAACAATTTCTATTATGCCCCCTTATTTAGCATTTTATGCACCAAATAAATAAAAATATTGCGCGACAATTAATTTGTTGCATGATGGTGGTGCGCTGTCTGTCTCCTGCAGTGCTGCTCCCCACTGTCTGTCCTATACACCCACCTCCCCCCTCCTGCAGTGCTGTTCCTTACTGCCTGTCCATACACATATACCACTCCTCCCCCTCCTGCAGTGCTGTTCCTTACTGCCTGTCCATACACATATACCACTCCTCCCCCTCCTGCAGTGCTGCTACTCACTATCCATCCATACAATTTACTTCTCCTCCCCCTCCTGCAGTGCTGCTCCTCACTATCCATCCATACAATCTACTTCTCCTCCCCCTCCTGCAGTGCTGCTCCTCGATGTCCATCCATACACTCTACCTCTCTCCCCCCCCCACCTGCAGTGCTGCTCCTCGCTGTCCATCCACACACTCTACCTTTCCTCCCCCCCACCCCCCTGCAGTGCTGCTCCTCGAAGTCCATCCATACAATCTACCTCTCCTCCCCCTTCTGCAGTGCTGATCCTCACTGTCCGTCCATACAATTTTCCTCTCCTCCCCCACCTGCAGTGCTGATCCTCACTGTCCGTCTATACAATCATCCTCTCCTCCCCCTCCTGCAGTGCTGCTCCTCGATGTCCATCCATACACTCTACCTCTCCCCCCCCCCCCCGCAGTGCTGCTCCTCGCTGTACATCTATACAATCTACCTCTCCTCCCCCTTCTGCAGTGCTGCTCCTCGCTGTCCATCCACACACTCTACCTCTCCTCCCCCTCACCCCCCTGCATTGCTGCTCCTCGCAGTCCATCCATACAATCTACCTCTCCTCCCCCTTCTGCACTGCTGATCCTCACTATCCAGCCATACAATCTTCCTCTCCTCCCCCACCTGCAGTGCTGATCCTCACTGTCCGTCTATACAATCATCCTCTCCTCGCCCTCCTGCAGTGCTGCTCCTCACTGTCCATCCATACACATCCATCTCTCCTCTCCCTCCTGCACTACCGCTCCTTGCTGCCTTTCTATACATATCCACCTCTCCTCCCCATCCTGCAGTGCTGCCCCTCTCTGTCTGCCCATACACATCAACCTCTCTTCCCCTTCCTGCAGTGTTAATCCTGTCACCCCTCCCCCAATCTCAGCAGTCAGCAGCAGAGAGGAGGACACAACTCCTCCCACAGATCCTGCACCTCTCTGTGCGGACGCAGCACTCCTTTGTCTCTGCCTCTACTGGTCTCAGCAGACTCTGGCAGCTGACTTCAGCCCTCCTTTTGTCCTTCTCCAGACCCTGCATTTTCTGCTTCCCATCTCTGCCTATAGCTTATTCCAACACAAGGTAAGGGAGGTGCAGTGTGACTTAAGGGAGGTTGAGGGACTCTTGACTTTTAATGGTGGGGGTGCAGATAGAAGTGGCCCTTTAAACGGGACAATAATGACCAAAGCTAATACAGCCCACGATTAAATTGAGTTTGATAGCCCTGCTGTAGAGGATTAAAGAAAAACCTGCTGAATCCAGAATGAGACTATTTTGCTGCACAAAAACGTTTTATTAACTATTTAAGGACTGGACGGTTTTACCCCTTAATGAAAAGGACATTTTTTTGCGATACTGCACTGCGTTATTTTAACTGACAATTGCGCCGTGGTGCGATGCTGTACCCAAATAAAATTGATGTCCTTTCTTTCCCACAAATCGAGCTTTCTTTTGGTGCTATATGCGGTTTTTATTTTTTGTGCTATAAACAAAAAAAGAGCGGTGAAAAAAAAAAACACAATATTTTTTACTTTCTGCTATAAAACATATCCAAAAAAAAAATAATTAAAAAATCGAATTATTTCATCATTTTAGGCCAATATGTATTCTACTACATATTTTTGTTAAAAAAAAATCCCAATAAGTGTATATTGATTGGTTTGCACAAAAGGTATCGCGTCTACAAACTAGGGGATAGATTTGTCATTTTTATTATTTTTTTTTTTTACTAGTAATGGCGGTGATCAGCGTTTTTTAGCGGGACTGCAACACTGTAGCGGACAAATCGGACACCTAATTGACACTTTTGAGGGGACATTACTAAAAAATATGCACTGTTACTGTATTCATGACATTGGCAGGAAAGGGGTTAACACCAGGTGAGATCAAAGGGTTAAGTTTGTCCCTAGGGGTGCTTTCTAGCTGTGTGGGGATGGACTCAATAGATGAACACAGAGACCTGTGTTCCTAAATAGTAGGAACGCAGGATCCCTGTGTTGATCTGTGACAGAACGGCGGTCTGCCTTGTTTCCTTCTGTCTCTATTGGGAGCAATCGCGGATGGCCGGTGGACATTGCGTCCGCTGGACCCACTGATTGGCTCCTCCTCCGGCCAATCGGTGTGTGTGTGCGCGCCTCCGGCAGCGCCCGCGCACCCTAACTGTCTATACAGGTACATCGTTTCGCGTAATAGAGCCGACCTGCCTCAGTAAAACTACGACGGCTGGTCGGCAAGTGCTTAAAGAAAGTCTGTCATCCAAATATATTAAAGAAGAACTCCAGGAATTCAGCAACTTTTTAAAAAGAGCTGGCTTACATTGGGCCCAAGTCCAGTGAGGTGTATACAGGGCTGGTGCTTCCACTAGGCAAACTAGGCAGCCGCCTAGGGCGCATTGCCACCTAGGGGCGCAGCCACGAGTCAGCACTCACTCTCCGTCATGAATGATCCTTGTGAGCTGAGGGGAGGGGCGGCAGTGGGGGAGACAGAAAGGACAGAGGAAGATGCCAGGTGTCTGGGGCAGTGGCAGAACTACCAGGCCCTGGCCTTCCACCATTGTTGGGGGAGCCCCAAGGGGCAGGAAAGGAGCCCACCGGAGTGCTACCTGCATAATGATCCTCTTCGTCTGGAGGTGAGCGGCGTAATCCCTGGGCGGAAAGTGACTCTCCAATCTGAGCTGATGGGCAGCCGTTCATTTCCCTGGGTCGGTATTAAGCAGGGAGTGGAGGAGAGCTGAACCTGAGCTCGGCACTGGAGGGCGGCATCTTTACTGGAGCAGAAGCCACGAGGTACCGGAATGGTCTGAGGAGGTTGGTGATGAAGGAGGTGCGGAGCTCTCTGACTGCTGCTTCTCACTCCACCAGGAGTCGGTTGGAGCTGTGGTGAGCACTGTGATCCAGGAGAGGAGCGTCCTGGGAGAAGGAATAAGCAGGATCATGGTGAAGGAGGGCAGAGTGCAGGCCACTCTCTTGATACTGCCTAGTAAGTGTCCCCAGAACAGGGAATCAGGGTCCCTGGGTGTGACATGGAGTATCCCTGGTGTGAAAGAGAATGGCGGTCACCAGGTATGCCATGGGGAATCGGAGTCACCAGGTGTGACATGGGGGAGAGGGGGTCACAAGTGTAACAGGGGTTCGGGGTCACCAGGTGTGCCATGAGGAATTGGGATCCCTGGGTGTGCCATGTGGGATTGAGGTCCCCAGGTGTGACATGGAGGAACATCAGGGTCCCCAGGTGTGACATGGAAAAACATCAGGGTCTCCGGGTATGACATGAAGGAATATCAGGGACCCCTGATGTGACAGAGGAACAATGGGGTCACTGGGTATGACAGCATTACATGGAGGAACCATCAGATCAGGGTCACTGGATATGACATAGAGCAGTTTTTAACCCCTTCCCTTTTTCACTAAGAGCCTGAGCCGGTCGCTTCCACCCCCTCTAGTGAGCACTGGGGAGGGGGGGGGGGACGCAGAGCAGACAGCGGTGAGTGACAGTCTCCAGCTCTCTGCTCGGGGAGCAGTGAGAACTGAGCAATTGGCAGTGTTTGATTGCTCAGTTCTCAGTGTTAGAGCTGGCCAGTGGTGTATTTTGGTTTTGTACTGCCCTAGGCAAGACTAAAATTGGGCGCCCCCCTCCTATTTAAATTTGCCAATCCCTTCCTGTTTAACGGATGTGACGCCCTCCAAAATTGAAGGACTACAAGTCCCAGCAAGAACCACTGAGTTCTCATGAGGGGGGGTGAGAGAGAGACAAGTGGGTGGGCGAGAGGGGTTGGGAGAGAGAGAGAGAGAGGGATGGGTGATGGAGGGGGTGAGAGAGAGAGGGGGTGAGAGAGAGAGAGAGGGGAGAAAGAGTGAGGGGCAGAGAGAGAGGGGGTGGGAGACCCCCTAACCTTGCCTGTAGTCCCTCTTGTTCCCCCCTGTCTGTGGGTAGGTGTGTGATGCACCTACCTCCCGCCTGTCCTCGTCTTTTGGGCCCACGGTCAGCCTGTTGATGTCCCAGCTGGGAGCGGAGAGGAGGTTTGAGAAGGAGTGCAGACTCTGGGAGGCACCAGGGATGCTGCACCCGCTGCTGCTTAGGACAGGGTGGCACCGTGGCAGTCCCTCACATGCTCTCAGTTCTAGCTAGTTTGCAGGGCCGGCCAGCTGCCCGCTCGCTGTGTAAAGACGTTGCAGCTGCTATTTAGCTGCCCCTCTGCAAAGTGCCGCCCTAGGCCTGGGCCTTGTTGGCCTAGGCCAAAATTCAGCACTGGTGCTGGCGGGGGACATCCACTTAGGCAAGTATGATTCTTAAAAAAAAAAAAAACCCACACTCTTTTTATGCATTTTCTGCATTAAGGTAAAAAACCTTTTACATACAGCTCCCCCCCCCCCCTACAATACTCACCTGAGCCCATTCTCCGTCCAGCGCTGTGCACATCTGCAGCAGCCCTTCTGCCGTCTCCCCTGTCTCACAGGCTAGGTGCTGTCAGTCAACCTATGGGCAGGGGCCGGGCTGAGCTGTGTGTCAGAATAGATGCAAACAGCCCGGCTTGAGATCGAGCACACACGAGTGTCCCCATAGGAAGCTGCTTCCTACAGGGACAATTGGTGGGAGGAGGAGCTAGAAGTGCCAGTGTGGGACCCAAGAAGAGGAGGCTCGGGGCTGCTCTGTGCAAAACCATTTCAGAGAACAGGTAAGTATAGGCATGTTTGTTATTTTAAGAAAAAAATGTAAAGCTGTAATATTACTTTAACAAACGATGCAGGTTTAATACTACTTTAATGCAAGAAAACAAATAAATGTATTTTGCAGGTTTGACTCCCAGAAGTGTCCATAAAACCAACCTAAAAGAAAACATTAATTTAGGATTGCTTTGTCCTGTGTGGTTGCATACTCTTTTCCCCTGACAAAGCTCATTTGATTCTTTTTTTCTTACAGTGGGCCTTCCAGAATATGAGCCGGCCAATGATGTGATCTGAGAGCACCTTGATTTCTGCCTTGATTACAGTCATCTGAAGAACAAATGAATTGTTTTTTTGTTTAACTTACCAATCACTACTGATATGGAAATTGCTTCATATTTCATATTTTCCTTGCTTTCAACAATAACGTAATTTTCATGTTATAACGAGTTAAAATATGAAACGCCAAATCTAAAAATCAACATCAAAGTAAATATACGCTTTGGAAATGACAACTTATTTGGCGAGTATTTTTCAATATAGTTTGTTAGTTGGCTGTCATTTACAATATTTCTATGCAATGTTTTCTTGTTTAAAGGAAACCTTTAGTCATAAATTAGACTTTTACATCACTGCCACAATAAGAGTGACCTCAACAATAACAGCTGTAACAACAATCCTATGACATTGTGCTTGAAGCATATTAAACAAGGAGTTTATTGTATGATGTTATGATGTTACATCGAACGTAAGGTATTATTACACTGAACACAGACTACTTATTTTTTTTAATGTGTGAGTCCACTCCTTAAATAAAGTGGAACTTCCCTCTCTAAATCAACACTATTTTTTAATCCTTATGCTGCAAGCATTAGTAAATAGATAGGAAAGTATATCATATTTACTTGTTTTAAACTTTTTTTTTTTTACATTTCTTCAGTTACTTTCTCATTTCCATGCCTAGGCAAATGATGTCATGCATCCCAGGAGTCTTCAAAACAGGGATGGCAGCTCAACCTATGCCTGAGCTAAGAGCAGATGGATTCCAGGAAGTAAATGATACATGAATAATCTGCCCTTACTCAAGATGACCATGACCAGAAATGCTAGGGGGTGTTTTTTTCAAAATTATTTCTCAGCACAATAAAGCATGGAGACCTGGAGGGATGGGGGAGATTGCTTTGAATAATACAATTGAATCCAATAGTATTTTTGGTTTGTGGTGCGCAGATGCAGTGCAGACAGTTCCACTTAAGTATAGCACTCACCCCAGAGAGGCCGCTACAAATAAACCCGGTCTGTTTTACCTATTCAGAGGCTGCCAGCCCAGGTATCAGCTCTGGAGGCACACTGACAAAATACAGGTTCAGCCTAGGGGTATCTTTTGAGGTTTTATTGTAGATCTTGAGCATAGGCAGGAAGGGGGATGAAGGTGCAGGAAACGCAAAAGCATTTGCAAGACTTGGAGGAAGAATTCTCAAATAAAGTCCTGTTTCAGCAGTATTGGGCCTTCCAGTAGTGTCCTTAAAGTAATGCTGAAATTAGGGAGGGGCAAGCCTAGAGTTTGCCAGAGACTCTATGAGCAGTCTCAGTCCTTGCAGCCACCTCTGGCATCTAACCCTCAAAGCAATTGTACACCTATAAGCGAAAAGATCCTACTCACAGTGTCCAGATGCAACATTCATTTGTAAAAGGTTTCCTCTCCAGCCCAGTTTCTACAGGTATTGTCTTCCAGCAAGTTTCCCTAAGACTGGCTACCTTCAGACCATCAGCCATAGTATCGGCTGAAGCGTAACATCAGTAATTCTTCTTTATCACACTCAGGCTGCCTCCCAGGGGCAAAGGCCCTGGAAGAGAGAGCTCTTCTGAACAGACCCTTCCAAACATTTATCTTCTCCCCTGCCACACCATATGGGTCTACCTCCCGGGGATTGGCTGAGGTCAGATGAATATTCAGAATCCAGTGACTGATCCTCCTACACTATTTCTGGAACATTCGTCCAGAGGCAGGCAGACACAATCAGCCACCAGGTTTAGGGAGAAACCTGTTCAGACCTAAAAAGAAGTTGCTGCCCAGCTAGGTATGATAGAGCCAAAAATGTGTACTGTCTAGTGTAAATATGTACTGTCTAGGGTTTACCACTAGACACAGAACCACCAGTTAAATCCTAAAATAATAATAAACCCCAAAACAAAAATGTATTAAATTGCAGCTTACCAATACTTAGATGTGATGGCTGTTTAGTTTTCTTTTTTAGCTTTTCTTTCCTTTATTTTCACCTAGTGATCCAGTCAGTATGTCTGGGATTTTCTATGTATGTGGGTTCAGTGACCAGATATAATTAGACTATATTTATGGGGGGCATCATCCCAATATGTTCCAGAAAAAAACACCACACAGAGAATACGGGTCTTTCAATATGCTTACCCAGAAATCTCTAGAGTTAATAAATAAAAGATCAGTTTCCAATAAAATATTACACGTTTATAGTATATGTTATGTTAAAAATATCCTCAATCATGAAATAAAAAGAAAAGGAATCTTTCTCAATACAGCAACCAGTGTGTATATGTTGTTACAGAATATCTAAACATTCAGTCGTTTAGTCTACGCGTTTCGCAGCATTTCCACTTCCTCAGCACTGAAATGTAAGCTCTGCCTGTGCATCATACTGAGCAATAAAGATCCATTTACAAACGGCATCAGTTTCAATAACTGACATATGTACTGTATAACAATACCAATAAATAAAAAAATTCCCTGAACAATGGGGACAAAAAAAAATTGCGTATAAACTGTCCATAAGCAACCAGTGAGAAGGAAGAACAGTACACAGGAAAACCAGACGCCACCCACCACATGAACCAGTCATAAAGACCAAGACCATATATACCAAATTAAGAGTAAAAACACACATCCAAAAGTAGGCATGATGGTTCTGTTCCTGCCTCTCACTGGGTGATTAGCATTTTTTTTTTGGTCCCCATTGTTTAGGCGATTTTTTTATATACAGTATATGTCAGTTATTGTAAATAATGCTGTTATTCTCAGTAGATAGATCTTTATCCCTCTGTGTGATGCACAGGAAAAGAATTTCAGTCTTGAAGCGAAAGTGAATAAAAAATGTGTTGGACAAATGTCACAGACATTTACCTAGCCTTTGAGAATTTACCCTTTTCTGGCTGTATTTTGCTTAAAGGGTAACTCCACTTTCGTGGGGGAAAAAATGAGCAAATAAAGAAAAAACAACACAGCGTATACAATTGCGACACAAAACATATTGTGATTGAATGTTATTACAAATGACCTTTTCTTTTCAATCTGCAGCTGTTGTATTTTCTGAAAATGCAATACAATATGGCTACCTGCAGCTGTTCTGTACACAGAATGTATACTGACCACACCCCAGAAACATAATTTCCTACTTGTGTGATTGGCTCACCAATTTTCCCAGAAGTTTGCCTAAGACACAAGTTAGATTTCTGGCATCCCCTGCAACCAAAATGTCATTTTTGGTGAGATACTCCCAATAGGATCACATCTAAAAGGGATGCAGGCCCAGCAGATTTCCTCATTAGAGCCCTGCAGCTGCCACAGCTGATAGATAATTATGAAACCACTCCCATTAGACCCACTCAGCACAGAGGAACAAACAATGGTTTCTTCAGAATAACAAAAGGTAGGAATCTGCAACAAAGTTTGTTAAAATCCTTGTAATGTACAGAGATCACCCAGAGGGGAATGTTTTTTCTCAACAAAAGTGGAGTTACGCTTTATTATTAATATGTTGATTTTCTATGATTGTCAGCTCCATCTAGTAGCCATAATGCTGTGTTTGCCTGATTGAGGTATTTCGTGAATATACTGTATGTATATTACAGCCACTAGATAGAGCTGCTGATCCTAGAAAATCAACATATTAAAGTGGAACATTATGGCAAATATTAAGAATGGGTAAACAGACAGTATTTTTATTGTAGAAGAGACATGTTATGTCTCTTCTGCCTTAAAGCTGCTTGCCTGCCTGTCTATCCCTGTACAGTACACTCGCAGCTCATTGCACAAATTTGGGAATGAGGAGCTGACTGAACTCCTGCACATGCGTGGTAGTGACGATATCTAAGCCAAGCAAATGAATGTAGCTGGCAATCAATACCCAAAAGCCGACTGCTCAAAGATGTCAGCGACTGGCCGAGAGCTCCAGGAAGCTGCACTGCTGGACTGAAGAAGAGTGTAGTTCTGCTTTAAAGTGGTTGTAAAGGCGTAAGGTTTTTACCCTAATACATTCTCTGCATTAAAGCCAAAAGTGGAACTTCCGCTTTAGGTAGTTCTAACCCCCCAACATGCCACATTTGGCATGTCATTTTTTTTGTGGGGGGGCGGGGCGGGTACCTAGTTTTGACAGGTACCCGCTCCCACTTCCGCTCGGAGTGCTGCGGCACCCTGAGCGGAAGTTCTCCTCTCCCCCTTCCTCCCTGCAATCTTCTGGGACATGTCAGAGGTCCCAGAAGATTGCCGGCCAATCACGACGCGTAGCGCAACTCGCGTATGCGCAGTGCGTACCCGGCTGTGAAGCCGACAACTGTCACAGCCGGGTGCCCACACCAGTGATGCCGGCGCCGCAGAGCAGAGAGGGAGAAGAGCGAGGCTTCGGGCAGCCGCATCGCTGGACCGTTGGACAGGTGAGTGTGTGTTTAGGCTGGAACTCCGCTTTAAGGTAAAAAAAAAAAAAAAACCTACCCTGATCAGATCCCTGGCAGCCCCCCATAAATATTTACATCCATTCTCGATCCAGCTCTGTGCCCCGCTCTCTCTCCTAACATGAGTCAGAGGCAGCAGCTTTGGCTCCTGTTGTTGGTAATCAAATCCTGTGAGGAGGAAGCAGGAGAGGGGGCTGAGCCAGGCTATAATTGTTTATGGACGCTCACATCCCAGCTTGGGATTGAGCCTGCACGAGTGTCCCAATAGTAAGCGGCTTGCCATGGGGTCACTCAGAAGGGAGGAGGAGCCAAGAGTGGCAGCAGGGACCCTAGAATAGAAGGAAAGGCTCTGTGCAATATGATTGCACAGAGCAGGTAAGTATAACGTGTTTATTTTTTTCAGGAAAAAAACACAAGCCTATACAGTCACTTTAAGCTAAATGTGTGAGGGCTATGTGAATGCTTGCGACATTCCTCCAATTAATTTTTTATACATAGACCTCTTGGTGTTGGCTATGGTTTATAAGCTACTAAAAGTCAAATGAAATCCTAATAAAGGGCCACCGCCAAAACTTCCACATTCATATGTCTAATATTTTATTAAAATTATTATTTGTTTTTATATTGCACATTTGTAAGGGGGACGATAGTAGGAATGTACAATGCCATGGGTTGTCATCAGACTACAATGGCTGTTTCAACACACATTACACAAACCACTGCTGCTTACAATCTTGTTCTACTCCAGTACCCTCTTTCTATGGTTGATGCTCAGAAAGTTTCCAAAAGCTTCTGCTATTTTCTTTTTTCCCCTTAAACCTAGCCATCAACTTAACGTCTTTCTCTAAAGATTCATTACCAGTTAACCTTTCATCAAAGATCCAGTGTACATGCATCCAGAAACAGTGGCTGCAGTGGCCAAAATACTACCCAGCATCTGCCGGAATACATTGCAAAGTAAGCTAACTTGAATCTCCAAAGAACCAGAAAAGTATCTAACTCAAAAGTCTTCTGAATGTCTGTAGTTCAACAAAAAATTGTAAGGGGAATGAAGGAGGATTCAGGGAGTAGCGGGTTGAACCACCATGGAGTATATTGGGAAATGTGCTCGGGACTTGGGCGGAGTAGGTCTTTCTGCCTGAGCCATCAACCAGGCCTTTAGTACTGTTTTTATCGCTGCTGTCAGAGAAAGGGCTGTAGTTGGACATCTATAAATTAGATTTTTTTAATGACTCATAAGAGCCCACACAGGCAGCCTTCAGGGCCACAGTGGCATTAGGCTCCATGTACACGGGACGTTGTTAAAAGTCCCTTTGAATGCTGGAATTTTTAGGACGTTTGAAACGTCCATTCGGTCGCGTTTGTACCCGCGTTTTGCGGGCGTTTGCGTTTAGAACCATTCCTAGAGGTCAAAAAAATTATTCCCCTTTAAAATGGAAAAACGCGAACGCTAAACGCGGGTCATCGCGTTCAGACGCATTCGGACGCGTTTGTGCGTTTGAAACGCCAGGAAACACACGTTCGAACGCAAATAATTGCGTTCTAAAAAAAGTCCCTGAACGCAACTGCCTGCAAATGACTGTAAACGACCTGGTGTACATGGACAGATAAGATAAAATGTAGATGGGTTCAGGGGCTTCTGAAAAAAACGTCCAACTGCTCCTAAACGGCCATTTCCAGCGTCCCGTGTACATGGAGCCTTAGAGTCATCCTCTATCAGCCAGTTGTAAGCATGTGTCAACATAGCGGCTGAAAAATATTTATATAGGTCAGGGCATGCCAATCCTCCCTGCAGCCACGGCCTTTGAAGCACCGCTAATCTGAATCTTGACTGCTGCGAACCCCAGAAAAATGAGACTAGGCTAAAATATTTTTTAGGGATCCACACCAGGGAATTCCATAATGTTCCCAGCCTGGGTATGCCCATTAGGCTCTTTTTTGTATCTTACTCTATTAATAAGAGTATTAATAAAAATAATTTTCAAAAAAAATTTGTAAGGGGGACCATTTCAACACTGCCATGTATGGCACACTATTGACAACAGAATTAAGCACTGCTTGTGATAATTGAGCTGTGGAAGTGTTCATAGGCAGACATTGAGCAAGCTTGAAACTTCCTGTGCAGTGCTGGTTGTTCCCCTTCAGCTGGAGAAAGAGGAAACAGCTTTGACACTTAAAGGTCACGTGTAAGTCATGGAGAATATTATGACTGTCTTTGGCACCAATGCAATCAAAATATGGGAAACCTCCCTTCATCTACTCTTCTCAGGGCGTCATCTATCAATCTTACAATATTACTGCCTACAACACACACAAAATCACAAACCAGGGTTGTTGAATCAGGTATAATTATGGACTCTATAGTACTTAAAGCGGAGTTCCACCCTCAAAAACATTGTTGAGATAAAAATATCCCCGGGACAGTCAGGGCTAGGGCATTTCAGAATGGATAGCCTCTGAACAGTCCCAGGTTGCACTTACCTTTTAGAAGAAATACTTACCTTGAAAATTTTTTGTCCAGCGCTGCCATCTGAGGTGTGGGCAGCTGAAGCCAGGGCGTCCTCTTCCATGTCCTGTTCGGTCCCAGAATGCCCTGCACCGGCCCCGCTCGTCACTTCCGGGGCAGGCGCGTCATCCCTGCACAGCTTCTGGAGTGATATTTTATTGTTGGGTGTGGTATTTTGTTGTGGGTGGTCCACTGTTGCTGTGTGGGGGGGTCTATTGTTGTGTGGGCGATCTATTGTTGCTATGGTGGGGTCTTTTGTTGTGTGGGAGGTCTATTGTTGCTCGGGGTTCTGATGGTGGAATAGCGTTTTGCTGCATGTTAGTACCAGGTGGTGGTTCTCATGAGTGTCCCACTAGGAGGTGAGCAAGCTGGAGTCCAGTAACTGATATAGCAGGTAGGGATCAAACAGAAGCACAGTCAGTAAAAAAAACAAAGGTCAGTAACAAGTGGTTGTAGGTTGGGATGAAGCTGAAGCATAGTCGAGGAACAAGCCAAGGATCAGTAATGAGTCTTAGCGAAGAGAGAGATGGTAGCGAAGATATGGATGGCAGCAGGAGTGACAAGAGCAAGATATTGGCTGGGGAGAGCACAATAATCTGGCAAACAGAAAGTGCAAAGGCATGGCTTAAAGCGGATCTTCACTGCATCTGAGCACCACAAACCAATATCACTATTTAATTCAATTTTAATATTCAGAGCAAACTCCCCCATCCATCCATGTGTCATGGATATGCAATAATGTCTGTTAGCTTACCTGTTCCTCATGTCTGCATTAAGGGCCAGACTCTTCCTTCTGGCTGCTTTTATCACCTCTACTTCCTGTTCCTGGCCTGCTCAGGTCATCACAGGAAGCCTATATTAACCAGCGCACTGCAGGCCTGCCTTGCTGTTCAACAGTATTAGTTTCCTGTTGTAACGCTCCTGCGTTTCATGTATGGTGTGGATTTTCAGCTGCAGAAATATTCCACTTCAGTAGTCATGTAAGAGAGATGCTGAGATACCATTCCCAACCTCAATGACTCATCATGTGTGGAAGGTCTTAATTCAGCTAGTAAATACACACACTCAACAAGCTGGTTCCTAGAGTGACTTTATGTATGTAGTAACACAGTGATGAAGATTTAAGAGACAGGTTGTGGAGGTGGTAGGTGACAGACAATTGAAGGTAAGACAGTAGCAGATGGATGCAGGTAGGTTTAGCAATCATGTATGGTAGCAGATGACAGAGTAGCAGGTGGACATACAAGAGTGATCAACCCAGTGCAGGAATAAGTAGCAGTAGTCTTAAGAGCTAGCAATCTAGATATGCAGATGTGATAAATAGTCTTTGCTATGCAGAGCTAGATAGTGTAAGCTTAGTAAAGGTTTATAGAGGGTTCCCCTGCGGGGTACTTAGCACTAATAGCAATACAGCCGAAGGTTGGTTCAGGAGGAGCGGATGATCCGGAAGCGGGATGCAGGGATCAGCGCAGCGAGGTTCCGTCAGCGAAGTATGCTTGCAAGCACGAAAGCTTCAAGCCAAGTTAGCATCCAGGTAAGGGTGTTTGAACGAACACATGTGAGTGAGAACCGACGCTTTAAATAGCCATCTAGTCCGGCGCTGAGTGATGACAGCTTCAGTCTTAAAGGTGTATGCGCACCTTTCCAAAAGAGAATGGTGGGGCGCATACACTTGTGAAAAGTAATTTAGGGTACCAAAGGTACCGGAACATTACACCTGTTTGCCGTGTGCTTGAAACTACTCCTCTGTGTACCGACTTTGGCTTGTCTCTGACTATTCCTGTTTGTCTGTTACCCTGACCTTTGGCCTGTCCCTTGACTACCCTTGTCTGCCTGTTACCCCGACCTTGGCTTACCCTTCACCATTCTGTGTGTCCCGAGTGGCTGCTTCCCTTCACTCCCTACAGAGCGTGACCTGCAGCGAAGTCCATCCTCACCACTTGAGGCCCTGGTGAACACCTGCTGGGTCTTAGACTCCGCGCCCTGGGGAATCTTGGGTTCACGTTCCGGTCCATCAGCAGCAGTCTGCTATAGGGTTCACTACCTTGCGCTGCGCCCCTGCCTCCAACAGGGTGCAGTTGTCACCTGGCCATAGGTGACCTGACAGTTTGAACAGCCATGAACCCGGCTGAGGTGCCGCTCCCCCCAGATGATCCATTACAGAGCTTAGTTCACAGACTCGAGATGCATGAAACTAATCAGACTCAGGTGATGCGATTCCTACAGGATCTGGCTTCCCGCTTTGAACAGCTTCAGACCTCGTTGGGGACCCCGAATCTGCAACCCCAAGAACAACCAGTGGCTGGGCCTGTCGTGCCAGTCACAGATTCGCATCCGCTGCAACTACCTCCTCCAATCCGTTTTTCTGGAGACTCCAAGGCCTGCAGGGGATTTCTTAGCCAATGTACCATCCATTTTGAGCTTCAGCCGCAAAACTTCCTGTCAGATCGGGCAAAAGTAGCCTATATTATTTCCCTCCTTTCCGGCGAAGCTCTAGCCTGGGCTGCCCCCCTATGGGAGAAGAATGATCCGGTAGTTTCCAACCTGCCCGACTTCTTGAAGCTCTTTCGTAACATCTTTGAGGACCCGGCTCGGGTCTCTTCAGCGGCTAGTGCTCTTTTATGTCTCCGCCAAGAATCCCGTTCAGTGGGACAATATGCTCTCCAGTTCCGTATCCTCTCAGCTGAATTAAGCTGGAACAATGAGGCCGTGGTCGCTACCTTTTTGCATGGCCTCTCTGACCGAGTGAGAAGAACCATCCCTGTCGGTCTGGACGATGTCACTTCTTTATGCAACCAGATCGATATTCGCTTTCAGGAGAGGTCCAAAAAAAGAGACGCCAACACTCCTTAGGTCTTAGCCAGTCTGAGCTCCCCTCTCTCCATTCCGTGGAGCATCCTCTGCCTGTTGAGGAACCTATGCAGCTGGGCCGGACCAGACTTACCCACGAAGAACGTGCTAGACGCAGAACTTTGGGCTTATGCCTCTATTGTGGAGGCAAGGGCCACCTTCGTGTCTCCTGTTCGCTTCGCCTGGGAAACGCTCGGGTAATACATTAAGAAGGTGGAATGTTGGACCCAGAAACATCACCTTCCCGTATTCTTCTTCCAGTGTGTCTCCACGTAAGCACTCCTCCTCAGTCGACCCTTGCATATCTGGATTCCGGGGCTGCCGGCAACTTTATGGATTGGAGAACTGCTTGTTCTATGAAGCTCACCCTTTCACCCCTCTCTACGCCGCTGGTGGTCTCGGCAATTGATGGCACTGTTCTCCCAGGGGGCCCTATTCGCTTCCAGACGCTACCCATTAGGATGTCGGTAGGGATTCTTCACCAGGAATGGATATCCTTTCTTATCTTACCCAAAATCTCTAAACCCATTGTGTTGGGCCTTCCTTGGCTACGGCTCCACTCTCCCCATGTGGACTGGGCCTCTGGGCGGATCCTGGCTTGGGGCCCCTCATGTTTGTCATGTCTTTCTGTAATGTTCTGGTACCTTTGGGTACCCTAATTACTCTTTCATAAGTGTATGCGCCCCACCATTCTCTTTTGGTAAGGTGCGCATACACCTTTAAGACTGATGCTGTCATCACTGAGCGCCGGACTGGATGGCTATATAGATCGCCGGCTCTCACTCACATGTGTTCGTTCAAACTGCTTTGTGCCTTGATGCTAACCTGTCTTGAAGCTCTCATGCTTGCAAGCATACCTCGCTGTCGGAACCACACTGCGCTGATCCCTGTATCCCGCTACCGGATCATCCGCTCTTGCCGAACCTCTCCTCTGCTACATTGCTATTAGTGATAAGTATCCCACAGGGGAAACCTCTATAACCTTTATACTAAAGCTTACACTATCTAGCTCTGCATACTAAGGACTATTACTACATCTGCATTATCTAAGATTGCTAGCTCTTGAGCCTACTACCACCTGTTCTTGCACTGGGTTGATCTCTCTTGTATGTCCACCTGCTACTCTGTCATCTGCTACCATACATGATTGCTAAACCTATCTGCATCCCATCTGCTACTATCTTACTTTCAAGAACATTTCCTTTCAAGTGTCTGTCATCTACCATCTCTACCCAACCTGTCTCTTCAGCCTATCATCACTGTGTTACTATATACATAAGTCACTCTAGGAAACATCTTATTGAGTGTGTGTATTTACTTGCTGAATTGAGATCATCCACACATGATGAGTCATTGGGAGTTGGGATTGGTGTCTCAGCGTTTCTCTACATGACTACTGAAGTGGAATATTTCTGCAGCTGAAAATCCACATCATACGTAAAACGCAGGAGCGTTACAGATTGAACGAACCACAAATGGATTCAGCAGAAATAACCACTCAGATGACACAATTAAAACAGCAAGTAACTGCGTTAATACACGCACTTGCTGAATTAAAAGAAGACAATCAGGCTCTGTCGCAGCAGGTAATTAGACTGACACAACTTACCACTGCTCAGTCCCCTGAACCCAAAATAAATCCTCCTTTGGTATTTACAGGCGATCGCAAAAAATTTTGCGAATTTAAAAACGCATGTGAGTTACTTTTCTTGCTAAAACCCCATACCTACCTTACTGATCCCATTAAGGTTTGTACTATTATTTCTTACCTAACAGGCGATCCTCGGGCCTGGGCAGACTCTCTTTTTGAGAAAAACGACCAGCTTCTCAACTCCTATGCCTTGTTCCTAGCAGAACTCACTAGCCTATATGATGATCCCAATAGGCAGAGTACTGCCGATCTTCAATTAAGATCCTTGAAACAAGGTAGGAGACCTGTAGAAGACTTTGTCGCAGAATTCAAGAGATGGACCCTTGATTCAGAATGGAATGATGCATCTCTGAAAACCCAATTTAGGCTTGGCCTATCAGAGGCCGTTAAAGACGAGCTCGCCCGAGCGGATCTGCCAAAAACCCTGGATACATTGATACAACTCAGTATCACCATAGATAGAAGACTACGAGAAAGAAAGGCTGAGAAAATGGGAATGCCATTATCCAGTTCTTCTCGGATTTCGGCCGTTGACCCCGTTCCTTTGGAGGTAGGAACCATACGCCCACCTCTATCAACTATGGAAAGAGCCAAAAGACGATCTGGTAATCTCTGCTTGTACTGTGCATCCCCGGATCACAAGATAAACGTCTGTCCCCTAGTCTACAAAAAGAAGGGTGAGTGTTCACATGTCCTCCTAGGGGGATTGACAACTTCAATCACTAACCCTTACCTTTCTGTTTGCTTAACATTACAGTGGGACCAGAACAGGATTACTACTAAGGCCATGATTGACACAGGATCTTGTGGAAATTATATTGACATACGTTTTGCTGCTTTAAATAAAGTTCCTATTATTTCTAAACTTAAACCTGTCTCAGTAAGTCTTATTAACGGTGTTCCTTTATCCTCTGGTCCGATCACTGATCAGACACAGGCACTCCTAGTCACTACTAACGGGTCTCATATGGAGACCACTACCTTCGATCTAATACCTTCACCCCACTTTCCCATTGTGTTGGGACTTCCCTGGTTGCACACACATCAACCAACCATAGATTGGAAGGAACGGACCCTGGCCTTCCTCTCTTGCTATTGCGAGGGTACGTGTAACCTCCCGTCTTTTGGGAAGATCCTGTCTGTGGTGACAGATGAGATTGCACCACTATGTTATCAGGATCTCTCTGAGGTTTTTCTTGAGAAAAATGCTCAAGCACTACCTCCCCATCGAGACTATGATTGTAGCATTGATCTACTCCCAAATAGCAAATTGCCGTTCGGTCATGTTTATTCTCTTTCACAGGATGACCTTTCCCATCTCAAAGACTATTTGGATGAGAATTTGAAGAATGGTTTTATTAGACCTTCCACTTCTTCCACAGCAGCAGGACTCTTTTTTGTCCGCAATAAGGACTCAAGTCTCAGGCCTATCATCGACTATAGGCAATTGAATGCTATTACAATAAAAGATCGCTATCCTCTACCGCTTATCCCTGAGCTCATTGAGCAGGTGCGTGGAGCTACCTATTTTTCAAAATTGGATCTGAAAGGAGCATACAATCTCATTCGAATCCGTGCTGGACACGAGTGGAAGACTGCATTCAGAACCAGATACGGATTGTTCGAATATCTTGTAATGCCATTCGGGCTATGCAACGCCCCTGCAGTTTTTCAACGATTTATAAACGATATTTTCAGAGACTTACTAGATGTCTGTGTTGTGGTATATCTGGACGATATACTTATATATTCACGATCCCTGTCTGAACACATAAGACATGTAAGACTAGTATTATCGAGATTGCTTGCACACAACCTTTATGTGAAACTGAAAAAATGCTTGTTTCATAAAGAAGAGGTACTCTTTCTAGGCTACATCATATCCAAAACAGGAATCGAGATGGACATGAGTAAGATATCCTGCATTCAGGATTGGCCTACACCAACCACACGCAAGGCGCTACAGCGATTCCTTGGATTTTCGAATTTCTACAGGAAGTTCATCAGAAACTTCTCTGCCATTGTGAGACCCCTCACACAGCTCACTAGCATTAAAAAAACATTCAAATGGTCAGATGAAGCAAATAAAGCTTTTCACCTGTTAAAGACAAGGTTTACTTCTGCTCCCATATTACGCCATCCAGACCCATCCCTCCAATACATTCTGGAAGTAGATGCCTCAAACATGGCAGTAGGAGCAATACTCTCCCAACGACCAACTCACACTTCACCACTTCATCCAGTCGCCTTTTTTTCTAAATCCCTAAGCAGTCCAGAGATAAATTACCCCGTGGGTGAAAAGGAACTGCTTGCTATAAAATTGGCTCTGGAGAATTGGCGACATCTACTCGAAGGCACCCAATTACCAATACTTATATACACGGACCATAAAAATCTCCAATATCTTCAGACTAACAAAACTCTCTCTGTCAGGGCACTACCAACGTCATTGCTAATCAGCGAATTCGCGCATTGGCGCGAACGCGCATGCGCGCCCAATCACGGGCGAACGCAGTCCGAAATGTGCGTGCGCCAATGCGCACGCGCATACGCAAGTGCGTAATGGCGCTTGGCGCTAAACGGCCTATTTAAAGCCAGCAATCTCAACAACAAGTTGCTGGATGATCAACAGCCTCCCGTGTTCCCTGTGCCTTGTAACCTGCTGATCGTGATTCCCTGTTGCCGACCCGGACTGTCTGACGTTGTTTCTCCTGGCTCCTGACCCCTTGGCTTACTCCTGGTTTCCTGCTGTCTGCTCCTATACTTGACCTCGGCTTGGCTCTTGACTTCTCTACAGCATACTCCCAGTCTGTTCCTGTTTGCATCCTGCTACTGCCTGGCTTGCCAAAGTGTTCCGGACCTGCTTGGAACTTTACAACAAGCTTTGTTCCTGCTACCATCTGGTCATCCCAACCGGCAACCCGTGCAACTTCGGGCACAGCACTCCCTGTCCCACTTCCAGGGGTGCTCTGCACCTAGCCGCAAGGGGGAGCCCTCTCTACACTCCGGCTTCGGATCAGGTACGTGACAGTATCATCCAGCCATGACAGAAGCCGAGAGAGGTGTCTCCCCGTTGGAAGCTTTATGTCAACAAGTTACAGCATTGACCCAAGCGGTTAAGAACCTCCAAGATGGTTACTTCCAGATAGAAGGTCGCCTCCAGAACCTGTCAGCACCATCTTTGCCGGCAACCCCTGGTCCATCCGCTGCAGTCTCCGCCTCCGCTCCTTCAGCTTCAGGACCCTCAGCACCTGCTGTGATGGCTCCTCCCCCTGAGCCGAGGGTACCCACTCCGGAACGTTTCTCTGGTGACCGCAAGAAATTCAAGTCATTTAAAAACGCTTGCCTGCTATATCTGGCTCTACAGCCTAGAACTTTTGCCTCAGAGACAGTTAAAGTGGGGTTTGTTATTTCCTTATTATCCGATGAACCCCAATCATGGGCCCACCATCTGTTGGAACAGAAAGACCCTGTATTGAACTCTATAGACGTTTTCTTTGCTTCTATGGGTCAATTGTATGATGACCCGCAACGCACGGCCACTGCCGAAGCTACCCTCCACAAGTTACAGCAAGGCCGACGCCCTGTGGAGGACTATACCGTGGACTTTCGTAGGTGGGCTGCAGACACGGGTTGGAATGAGGCCGCCCTCAAATATCAGTATCGGCTAGGCCTTTCCGAGACCCTTAAGGATGAACTCGCAAGAATAGAGACCCCCACCACATTGGAAGGTCTCATTCAGCTTTCTATTCAGCTGGACAGACGTTTACGGGAGCGTCGGTCGGAACGTGCACAATTATTTCAGCCATCTTGGATGCTGCCCAAAGTTCCGCCAACTCCGGCACCGCTGCCCACGGCTGCCAGTCCGATTCCCCCTGATGAACCGATGCAGATTGGGGCGGTCCGCCCAGCTTTAACTCCTGCTGAACGACTTCGTCGCCGGCAAGCAAACCTGTGCCTTTACTGTGGAGGAGATGGACACTTTCTTCGCAACTGCCCGGTGAGACCAAGTAAGGCTCCTTCTCCCAGCTACATGCATCTCCAGATTCCGGGACCTTCCCCAACTCACCTAGTCCTCTCTGTGTCTTTACAGGTTTCGGAAGGGGAAGTCAAGCTGCCCGCCATCATTGACTCCGGAGCTTGCAGTTGCTTCCTGGATATCTCTCTAGCAAAGGCCCTTCATATCCCGCTTCAGACTAAAGGCCATAAACTAGAGATCCATCTTGCAGATGGCACCACGCCCAGATCAGGGCCCATTACTCAGGAAACCCTACCTATCCTTTCCACAACTGGCCCCAACCATCAGGAATTCCTTCACTTTGATGTCCTTCCTTCACCCATGTTTCCCATAATTTTGGGAATTCCTTGGTTACGGGCACATAACCCACAGATAGACTGGCTCAAAGGGGAGGTTTCCTTCAAATCAATGTACTGCCTCCAACACTGTATGCCACCTGGAATCCCGCAGTCTACAAGCTGTCTCTCCATCCAACCTGTCTCTAATGCCAGCCAAGAGGTCCCTTCAGTTTATCACGACTTTCTGGATGTCTTTGACAAGAAAAAAGCGGACGCACTACCACCTCACCGTCCCTATGATTGCCCAATTGAACTGTTGCCCGGTGCAGAAATTCCCTTTGGGCGTATCTTTCCACTTTCTGAAACAGAGCTTGAAGCCTTACGTCAATATATTGATGAGAACCTCAAGAAGGGATTTATTCGTCCTTCTTCTTCCCCGGCAGGAGCTGGGATCTTCTTCGTGGAGAAGAAGGATCACACTCTCAGGCCATGTGTGGATTACAGGGACCTAAATAAAATTACCATTAAAAATCGGTACCCTCTTCCCCTCGTTCCCGAACTCTTTCAAAGGTTCCGTACCGCCCGAGTTTTCACTAAACTAGACTTGCGAGGAGCCTACAACCTGGTACGGATCCGCGAGGGCGACGAGTGGAAAACTGCCTTTCGAACCCGCTTCGGGCACTACGAATACCTTGTCATGCCCTTCGGGCTGTGCAACGCCCCGGCCACTTTTCAACACCTAGTGAATGATATCTTCAGAGAATTTTTGGACAACTTTCTCATTGTTTACTTGGATGATATCCTTATTTTTTCTGCCACCCTGGAACTGCACAGAATGCATGTAAGGAAGGTACTGGCTACTCTAAGGAAACACGGACTTTATGCAAAATCAGAAAAGTGCGAATTCGAAAAATCGTCTATACAATTTCTGGGCTTGATCATCTCAACAGATGGAGTGGCAATGGATCCTCAAAAAGTATCTGCCATCCTGGAGTGGCCTGCTCCCACAGACAAGAAAGGCATCCAAAGGTTTGTGGGTTTTGCAAACTTCTACCGGAGGTTTATCAAAGACTTTTCTCGCATTATTGCTCCTATTACCCAAATGACCCGGCAACACACCCGTTTTCAATGGTCCTCAGCAGCTCAGATGGCATTTGACAAGCTCAAAGCCCTGTTTACCTGTGCCCCTGTGTTACAACATCCAGATCCAGCCTTGCCTTACGTCCTAGAAGTCGATGCTTCAGAAGTGGCCACAGGAGCAGTTCTCTCCCAACGCCAAGGACCCAAGGCGATGCTTCACCCAGTTGCTTTTTTTCCCGGAAGCTCAGCCAACCTGAAAGGAATTACGATGTGGGTGATCGGGAACTGTTGGCCATTAAGGCTGCTTTTGAAGAATGGCGGTATCTGTTAGAAGGTGCAGCACATCCGATAATGATATTCACTGACCACAAAAATCTTGAATATCTAAGATCGGCCAAACGTTTGAGACCTCGACAAGCCAGATGGGCATTATTTTTCTCAAGATTCAATTTTCATCTCACGTACCGTCCGGGCTCCAAGAACGGGAAGGCGGACGCTCTCTCACGGATGTTCCCTGAAACCCCTGTGGATACCACCCCCAGCACTATCCTGTCCTCCCAAAATTTTCTCCTAATGCAACCAGACCTTAGGTCTACCCTGGAATCAGCCTCTGCCCAATGTTTTGTTCCTGAGATCCCTTCACTCGAGAAACGAGGAAAACTTTTTTGGCACAAGGACAAGATCTTTGTACCTCAGGAAACCAGACTCGCAGTCTTTAAAGCATGCCACGATCACCAACTAGCTGGCCACTTCGGGGTCCGCAAAACTCTGGAACTAATCCAACGAGCCTATTGGTGGCCAAACTTAAGGCAGGACTGTCAAAATTACGTGAGCTCCTGTACAATCTGCCTTCGTAACAAGGGCAGCCACGTCCAAGCCTGGGGTCTACTAAGACCACTTCCTGTCCCAAGTCGGCCATGGGAAATGTTGTCTATGGACTTCATAGTAGATCTACCCTCTTCAGACGGATTCTCCACAATCATGGTGGTGGTGGATCGCCTATCAAAAATGGCCCACTTCTTGCCCATGATAGGTACTCCTTCGGCCATGGACACGGCACACACTTTTGTGAAAGAGATCCTAAGGCTACATGGTCTACCCGGCAGTATCGTGTCCGATCGTGGGGTACAATTTACCTCCAAATTCTGGAGGGCGCTCTGTAAGGTCTTAAACATCCAGGTCTGCTTGTCTTCAGCTTACCACCCTCAAACTAATGGCCAAACTGAAAGAACTAACCAGACATTGGAGCAATACCTCCGCTGCTTTTCTACCTTTTCCCAGGACAACTGGGCAGTCTTACTGCCATGTGCGGAATTCGCTTATAACAACTCCATCCATGCCTCCACTCGTCAATCTCCATTCTGGGCGAACTACGGATTCCACCCATCATCTCTGCCTACACCTATGCCCGAAGCTACTGTACCTGCCGTCCAAGACAGGGTAGCCCTTATACAAGAAAACTTCCTACTCTTACAGGAAACTTTGCAAAAAGCACAAATGGATTACAAGGAATTCTATGACAAGAGGAAGAAGGACAGTCCAGCTCTGAAGATAGGAGACAAAGTGTGGCTCTCCACAGTAAACCTTAAGTTGTCCTGCCCATCCAGAAAGCTGGGTCCGAAGTTCATTGGCCCCTTTTCGATCAAAAGGATGATCAATCCCGTGGCTTTTGAACTTTGTCTTCCAAGCACATACAGGATTCACCCAGTCTTCCACGTCTCCCTGCTAAAGCCTGCAAATCCTGGCCCCTTTCCTGGAAGAGATGACTTGCCTCCACCTCCTGTTACGGTAGATGGAGAAACTGAGTACGAGATTGAATCCATCTTGGATTGCCGGAAAAGAGGAAGGCAGGTTCAGTACCTGATAAAATGGAAAGGCTATGCACCTGAGGAGAGTTTGTGGGAACCGGCGAAGAACATACACGCTCCCAGACTCCTGCGAGTGTTCTTCAACAGATTCCCTGAAAAGCGATCTTACTTGGGCATCCGGAGGCTGCCCCTCGGGGGGGGGCACTGTCAGGGCACTACCAACGTCATTGCTAATCAGCGAATTCGCGCATTGGCGCGAACGCGCATGCGCGCCCAATCACGGGCGAACGCAGTCCGAAATGTGCGTGCGCCAATGCGCACGCGCATACGCAAGTGCGTAATGGCGCTTGGCGCTAAACGGCCTATTTAAAGCCAGCAATCTCAACAACAAGTTGCTGGATGATCAACAGCCTCCCGTGTTCCCTGTGCCTTGTAACCTGCTGATCGTGATTCCCTGTTGCCGACCCGGACTGTCTGACGTTGTTTCTCCTGGCTCCTGACCCCTTGGCTTACTCCTGGTTTCCTGCTGTCTGCTCCTATACTTGACCTCGGCTTGGCTCTTGACTTCTCTACAGCATACTCCCAGTCTGTTCCTGTTTGCATCCTGCTACTGCCTGGCTTGCCAAAGTGTTCCGGACCTGCTTGGAACTTTACAACAAGCTTTGTTCCTGCTACCATCTGGTCATCCCAACCGGCAACCCGTGCAACTTCGGGCACAGCACTCCCTGTCCCACTTCCAGGGGTGCTCTGCACCTAGCCGCAAGGGGGAGCCCTCTCTACACTCCGGCTTCGGATCAGGTACGTGACACTCTCTCACCGACAGGTACGATGGTCACTATTCTTTCTAAGGTTTAACTTCCTAGTGACCTACACACCTGCAGATAAGAACAAAAAGGCGGATGCACTATCACGACTAACTGAAGAAAACTACTTCGAAATCCCTTCCGTTCCTATAATATCTCACAAACGCATTATTGGAGTTGTCCGTTCCTTGAAGGAAGAGGTTTTGCATGGTATAAGTTTGGATTCACCCCCACCACAACTAAATACTGATGCAGAAGGCTTCCTCTACTACAACGACAAACTTTACATACCACCTACCATACGCACCAAGATCTTGGAATTATCGCATGATGTGCCTATGGCAGGACATATGGGTATGACAAAGACTCTTAATCTGATTACCAGGCAATTCTGGTGGCCTGACATGAAAACATCTATACAAAAATTCGTCTCTTCATGCAATGTCTGTGCCAGGTCCAAAATTGACACTACGAGACCATCCGGGTCTACTATGCAGTCTACCAATACCCCAAACTCCATGGGAAGTTGTGTCCTTGGACTTTATAGTGGAATTGCCTCCTTCCAAAGCATTTAATACCATCTTAGTGTCAGTGGACCATCTGACAAAAATGGCACATTTCATTGCTATTCGCAGACTACCTTCGTCCAAACAAACGGCAGATTTCCTGATGAAACATGTCTTTAAGTTACATGGTATCCCAAAAACTCTTCTGTCTGACTGTGGATCACAATTTATTTCCAAGTTCTGGCAAGAACTATGTCACATACTACGGATCGAGCGGAAGCTCACTTCTCCTTACCATCCGCAGACCAACGGACAGACTGAAAGAGTCAACCAATGCATCGAGCAATATTTACGTTGTTACACTTCTTACCAACAGGATGATTGGGTGGATCTTCTCCCTCTGGCAGAATTTGCCTACAACAACGCAACCCACAGTACGACCAAGCAGAGTCCGTTCTACTTGAACTATGGGTTTCATCCCTCTATTCTTCCACCCCGCATCCTTCCTTCAAATAACCCAGTAGCCTCAGACTATCTTACCCAAATAAAGGACTCTCTGGGTTTGCTTAATACTACCATTGCACACGCTTATAGTCAACAAAAGAATTACTATGATCTTCGCAGAAGACCTTCTCCTCAGTACGCTATCGGGGACCTCGTTTGGCTCTCAACAAAAAATTCCTGATGAAACATGTCTTTAAGTTACATGGTATCCCAAAAACTCTTCTGTCTGACCGTGGATCACAATTTATTTCCAAGTTCTGGCAAGAACTATGTCACATACTACGGATCGAGCGGAAGCTCACTTCTCCTTACCATCCGCAGACCAACGGACAGACTGAAAGAGTCAACCAATGCATCGAGCAATATTTACGTTGTTACACTTCTTACCAACAGGATGATTGGGTGGATCTTCTCCCTCTGGCAGAATTTGCCTACAACAACGCAACCCACAGTACGACCAAGCAGAGTCCGTTCTACTTGAACTATGGGTTTCATCCCTCTATTCTTCCACCCCGCATCCTTCCTTCAAATAACCCAGTAGCCTCAGACTATCTTACCCAAATAAAGGACTCTCTGGGTTTGCTTAATACTACCATTGCACACGCTTATAGTCAACAAAAGAAGTACTATGATCTTCGCAGAAGACCTTCTCCTCAGTACGCTATCGGGGACCTCGTTTGGCTCTCAACAAAAAATTTAAGACTGAAAATCCCTAGCAAAAAGCTTGGACCTCTGTTCTTGGGACCTTTCCCAATCAAGAAACTTATTGGAAAAGCTGCAGTACAGCTTACATTGCCAATAGATCTCAAAATACATCCCATTTTCCATGTGTCACTACTGAAGCCCCATGTTCCTGACCAAGGAATAAGGCCTACTATCCCACCTCCTCCTCCTGTACAAGTTGAAGGTGGAGAAGAATATGAGATAAAAGAGATTCTGGATTCTCGTATCCACAGAGGAAGACTTCAGTACTTGGTTCGATGGAAGAACTATGGGCCCCAAGACGACACCTGGCTAAACACCTCTGACATACATGCCTCTAGATTAATCCGCAATTTTCATGCGAAGTACCCAGACAAACCAGCTCCAGAGGCCTTCAGGAGCCGGCCTTAAGGGGGGGGTACTGTAATGTTCTGGTACCTTTGGGTACCCTAATTACTCTTTCATAAGTGTATGCGCCCCACCATTCTCTTTTGGTAAGGTGCGCATACACCTTTAAGACTGATGCTGTCATCACTGAGCGCCGGACTGGATGGCTATTTAGATCGTCGGCTCTCACTCACATGTGTTCGTTCAAACTGCTTTGTGCCTTGATGCTAACCTGTCTTGAAGCTCTCATGCTTGCAAGCATACCTCGCTGTCGGAACCACGCTGCGCTGATCCCTGTATCCCGCTACCGGATCATCCGCTCTTGCCGAACCTCTCCTCTGCTACATTGCTATTAGTGATAAGTATCCCACAGGGGAAACCTCTATAACCTTTATACTAAAGCTTACACTATCTAGCTCTGCATACTAAGGACTATTACTACATCTGCATTATCTAAGATTGCTAGCTCTTGAGCCTACTACCACCTGTTCTTGCACTGGGTTGATCTCTCTTGTATGTCCACCTGCTACTCTGTCATCTGCTACCATACATGATTGCTAAACCTATCTGCATCCCATCTGCTACTATCTTACTTTCAAGAACATTTCCTTTCAAGTGTCTGTCATCTACCATCTCTACCCAACCTGTCTCTTCAGCCTATCATCACTGTGTTACTATATACATAAGTCACTCTAGGAAACATCTTATTGAGTGTGTGTATTTACTTGCTGAATTGAGATCATCCACACATGATGAGTCATTGGGAGTTGGGATTGGTGTCTCAGCGTTTCTCTACATGACTACTGAAGTGGAATATTTCTGCAGCTGAAAATCCACATCATACGTAAAACGCAGGAGCGTTACACTTTCCAAGGTGACCCCAAAGGAGAGAATTTCCGTTGCCACCACATCGGTATCTTCTGACCTTCCCGCTGCATATAGCAAAAACCGAGATGTGTTCTGTAAGAAATCAGCTGACGTGCTTCCTCCCCACAGGTCTTTTGACTGTGCCATTGACCTTGTTCCCGGGGCAACGCTGCCCAGGGGTCGTACCTACCCATTGTCCATCCCAGAGACCCAGGCCATGTCTGAGTATGTCGCAGAGAATCTTGAGAAAGGTTTCATCCGGAAATCCTCATCACCTGCAGGAGCAGGGTTCTTTTTTGTCGCCAAGAAGAATGGCACCTTGAGACCCTGCATTGATTATCGAGGCTTAAACGCTGTTACTATTAAGAACCGATACCCCTTACCCTTAATATCTGAACTATTCGATAGGTTGAAGGGTGCCTCCATTTTCACCAAGTTGGATCTCAGAGGGGCGTACAACCTTATTCGAATTCGAGAGGGTGATGAATGGAAGACTGCGTTTAACACTCGGGACAGTCACTACGAATACCTGGTCATGCCTTTTGGGCTGTGTAATGCCCCAGCTGTGTTCCAAAACTTTGTCAATGAAATCTTCAGGGACCTGCTGTACCAGTTTGTTGTCATCTATCTGGATGACATTCTGATCTTTTCGGAAAATCTGCATGTCCATAGAAACCATATCCGCACTGTACTCCAGCGCCTTCGAGAGAATAATCTCTATGCCAAGCTGGAGAAATGTTCCTTTGAATCTTCTGAGGTCCTATTTCTAGGATGCTTTGTCTCAAGTTTGGGCCTTCGTATGGATCCTGGGAAGGTCTTAGCCATTACCAACTGGCCCCTTCCTGCTAGTCTTAAGGCCACACAGCGCTTTCTTGGCTTCACCAATTACTATAGGCAGTTCATAAGGAATTACTCTTCCATTGCTGCACCTATTATCGCCTTGACCAAGAAGGGTGCTAATGCCAAAGTCTGGCTCCCCGAAGCTGTCGCTGCTATCATGATCTGAAACAGGCCTTTGTCTCCGGGCCTCTCTTGAGGAGACCTAATCCTGGGGATGCTTTCTTTATTGAAGTGGATGCTTCTTCAGTGGGGGTGGGAGCTGTTCTTCTTCAACTCTTTGAGAAGAAACGTCAACCATGTGCGTTCTTTTCCAAAAAAATTTCTCAGGCAGAGAGAAATTATGCTATCGGCGACCGGGAACTTCTCGCAATCAAATTGGCGCTGGAAGAGTGGCGTCATCTTTTGGAAGGTTCTCCTCACCCCATAACGATCTTCACCGATCACAAGAATTTACAGTACCTACAGAATGCTAAACGTTTGAATCCCAGACAGACCAGGTGGAGTCTTTTCTTTTCCCATTTTAATTTCACGATTACGTACACACCTGGTTCCTGTAACGGTCGGGCTGATGCACTTTCTAGGTCCTTTGACACTTTGGACGAGGAGTCCACTCCTGAACCTGAGCCGATCATCCCCACTTCATGCATTATTGCCCATGCTACCACCCTGGACTCGAAGATTCCTCCTGGTAAGACCTTTGTCCCCACTGAGCTAAGAACTAAGATTCTTCGTTGGGGGCATGATTCCAAGGTGGCAGGCCATGCAGAGTTTCTCCGCTCCTTCTTGCTCATCAGCCGTCACTACTGGTGGCCTAATCTCCGCTCGAAGGTCAAAGACTTTGTCAAGGCTTGTCATGTCTGTGCTCAGTATAAATCCTCCACACAAGCTCCTGCTGGTCTCCTCATGCCTTTGCCCATTCCTAAGGCTCATATTGCCATGGATTTTATCACTGATCTCCCACTGTCGGACGGTAATACAGTCATCTGGGTGATAGTCGATCGGTTTTCCAAGATGGCTCATTTTGTTCCCCTTCCTGGTCTTCCTTCTGCTCCTGCTTTGGTTCCCATTTTTATTGGAGAAATTTTCCGCCTCCATGGGGTTCCTTCTCACATTGTTTCCGACAGGGGCGTTTCAATTTACGTCTCGTTTTTGGAGAGCCTTTTGCAAATCCCTCAATATTGCCTTGGATTTTTCCTCTTCTTACCATCCTCAATCTAATGGGCAGACGGAGAGGGTTAATCAGGAGTTAGAGATTTTTCTTCGCACCTTAGTCTCCGCTCATCATGACGATTGGTCCTCTCTACTTCCGTGGGCGGAATTTTCCCATAACAATCATGTAAATACCAGTTCGCAGAAAACACCCTTTTTTGCAGTTTATGGAAGACATCCTCAACTTCCGCTTGCCATGGCCTGTTCTTCGGATATTCCAGCGTTGGCTTCAGCTCAGGAGTCCTTCAATTCTATCTGGAGTGACGTTCATGATTCCCTCCGGGCAGCTGCCGACAAATTCAAAGGCTTTGCTGACCGCCGCAGGCGTAAACCACCTTCTCTTCAGCCAGGGGACAAAGTTTGGCTCTCCACTAGGAACATCAAGCTTAGCATAGTGCCTTCCCTGAAGTTTGCTCCAAGATTCATTGGTCCATATACCATAATTTCTAAACTGAATCCGGTTTGTTTCAAACTTCAGATCCCCAAAAGCCTCAGAATTGCTAATTCCTTCCATGTTTCCCTTCTGAAGCCTTTAGTCCTCAATAAGTTTTCTCGTCCTTTCCCTACCATGGCACCGGTCTCTGAGGATAATCAGGAATACAAGGTCAGTCAAGTTCTGGATTCCCGACTCTGTAGAGGCATTCTTCAGGCTCTGAGGAAGAGGCACAGCCTCGAAACGCGTCAGCCCTCTGCTTCCAGTAAAGACGTTGATCCTCTGGTAGGAGGCAGGTGTATGGAATTGATGTGCCTGAAACTTCTTGTTTGTTTGTGAGTATTTGATTTTAAACAATTTTACACAATTTTTAAACTTGCTAAGGATAATGCGCTAGGCTGGTGCGCCCTTTTTTGCTTTGTATTTTCAGTGTCTGGTCGACCACCCTGGTCGTAAGGGGCAGCAAAGCCTAGCCATCATGGATGCCTAATACCAGTACGAGTTCCAGGATTGTAACAGCCTGAGGACCAGGTTCCGAGCGCAGGAAAAAGGGGGTGCTGTCCAGCACCTATCTTTTTTGGAGGCATTCTTCAGTACCTTGTTCATTGGAAAGGCTCTCGTCCTGAGGAGAGATCTTGGGTCCCTGCATCGGAGGTCTTTGCACCTCATCTGTTAAAAAGATTTCATCTGAAGTTTCCCTCTAAACCCGGGTCCAGGCGGGGAAGGGGGAGGCCTCGTAAGAGGGAGGGTACTGTCATGGATATGCAATAATGTCTGGTAGCTTACCTGTTCCTCATGTCTGCATTAAGGGCCAGACTCTTCCTTCTGGCTGCTTTTATCACCTCTGCTTCCTGTTCCTGGCCCGCCCAGGTCATCACAGGAAGCCTATATTAACCAGCGCACTACAGGCCTGCCTTGCTGTTCAACAGTATTAGTTTCCTGTTTCCTGTTTGCCGTGTGCTTGAAACTACTCCTCTGTGTACCGACTTTGGCTTGTCTCTGACTATTCCTGTTGTCTGTTATCCTGACCTTTGGCCTGTCCCTTGTCTGCCTGTTACCCCGACCTTGGCTTATCCTTCACCATTCTGTGTGTCCTGAGTGGCTGCTTCCCTTCACTCCCTACGGAGCGTGACCTGGGGGACTCCAGGGGCCGCGACCTGGGCCCAGCTGCAGCGAAGTCCATCCTCACCACTTGAGGCCCTGGTGAACACCTGCTGGGTCTTAGACTCCGCGCCCTGGGGAATCTTGGGTTCACGTTCCGGTCCATCCGCAGCAGTCTGCTATAGGGTTCACTACCTTGCGCTGCGCCCCTGCCTCCAACGGGGTGCAGTTGTCACCTAGCCATAGGTGACCTGACACCATGTCTCCATACTTTATTTTGCTGAGAAATCACTTAGAAAAACACCCCCTAGCACTTGTGGCCATGGCCATTTTGAGTAAGGACAGATGATTCATGTAGAATTTACTTCTTTGAATCCATCTACCCTTAGCTCAAGCATGCATGCAGAAGGGTCTGCTTAGCTGAGAAAGCCCCTCCTCCCCTCCTAAAGACTCCTGGGATGTATGACATTATTTGCCTAGGCAAGAAACCGTAAAGTAACTGAAGAGATGTAAAAAAATAAAAATTTTAGGCCTCTTTCACATGGGCGCTCCGTATGTCCGTATATCACCCCATCCGTTTGCGGATGATATACGGACATAATGCATGTCAATTGGATTGCGTATGTCAGCGGATGACCATCCACTGACATCCGATTTTCATCCTTTCAGTTCTGTTATGTTTTTTGGAACGGAACAGAACCCTATTTTTTCTTCCGTTTAACAAACGGAAAGGACGCAAAATCGGATGTCAGCGGTGTCATCCGCTGACATCAGCAATCCCATAGACATACATTATGTCCGTATATCATCTGCAAACGGATGGGATGATATGCGGACATACGGACCAGATGACACAAGTGTCATCCGTGTCTGTAAAAAAAAAAAGAAAACAGTGCCGGAGCGGATCGAAATACGGTCCGCTCCGTGTGAAAGAGGCCTAAAACAAGTAAATATGATATTCTTTACTATCCATTTATTAATGCTAGCAGCATGAGGATTAAAAATATTCAATGTTGATTGGGAGAGTGAATTTGCACTTTAAATAGTAAGTTCATGGAATGAGCACAGGATTCAAGGCTCAAAACAAACAAGATATAAGGCAAGGTTGTCTAAGCAATCAGGCAGAGAGCAGTCCAACATGTCAGGTAGCTCAGCAAGAACAGTTGCTGACAAACACAGCAGAGGTGCCGGGTTCACATCTGACATCCCCCGTGGCTACTCTTGCAGCACTGTTGGCTTCTCCTCCTTTGCAGGCTGCAACTGTTGTGAGATTCAGGATGAAGAGTGGGAGAGCTGCAGTAAATATGTCAGTTTTACGGTTTTGTGAATGTACACATTGAGTGATTGCTCCTGTGTTCATCCATAACTGAAGCATTGTAAGCAGTATTTACTATTTACTATTATTTAGTATTAACTATTTTTTAGTATTTACTATATACAGTTTGTGAATGAACAGGGTTCCCCTGTACAAAGCGCTTCCTATTCATTCATCTGCAGTGCAGCTGAGGCTGCAGAGAAAGGGATTGAGGGATCTACATCCTCAGTCCTTTTATCTGTCTTAAAAGTGAGATATCTGTTTAGACCCCTGATATTTCATCAAAGTCCTCCCAACAGAGCTGTTAAAAAATGTAAAAAATAAATAAATAAATAAATGGATAAAAAAAACTGTAAAAAAAAAAAAAAATCACAGAATAATTAAGGGTTTGCATATATGTGCTTTGCTCTCTGAAGAGAGTTCCGTGTTCAGATTGCTCTACAGAAAGCATTTGACAGGCAGAGAGGAGGCGATGTATTGCCTCCCCACCTCCTACTTTAACTCCTTCAACCTCACTCAACAACCTCACATGTGAATGAGCCCTAAGGGCTCATTCACACAGGGAAAAACAGAAAACAGGGAGGGGGGAGGAGAAGGCCCAACTGTCTGAGCTTAGTATTATGAAAATCAATAAAAGAAAAACTGGATAATAAGTATTGCACTCACATATACATGGATAAAACACAGCATATCAATATGTTGAGACATCAACAGATGGCAGTTTTTTACTCCAATGGAAATAAAACAATAAGAGGAGAGAGGGGGAAGCGCACCACTCTCAATGTATTATTTACGAAAGCCAATGTACTCACATGAAGGTAGTGTAACACGGGCATTACTCAATGTGTCCAGCAAGTGGCGACCTTCTGATGGTTCCCAATAGAGATGTATGGAGGGTGGATAGGGAGCTGCTCCTGATGGATGGTCTCATCAGTGCATGTAAAAATAGGGTAACAAAAAAACAAATGGAGAGTGGGCTGCTCTAATGCCCAGTACACACAATCCGAAAATCGGGCGACGTTCCATCCGTTATTTTTCGTATTCTAGCAGCTCTCAATAATATTCGCTTAAAGGGAGAGGTTACTCATGATACGAATTTTCTCGGACGATAATTCTTAGCTTCCGGTATGCGTAACCACGCTGTAGCGTGTGAGGGGAAAATGATGTCTACTGCTCATGCGCTGTCTACTGCTCACCATTTTTTTCGGACGAACAACATACTGATAATACGATTATCGTACGATGTGTTATAATACGATCAAAATTTTTATGCTTGCTCGACCGGATAATATCAGGTGAACTGTTGTGATCGTCTCTCGTAAGCTGTGTACTAATGATCCGATTATCGTCCGATCCTTTCACAAGCGTTAATTTTCGTCCGATTTTCGGATCGTGTGTACGGGCCATAAGTGTAGTATTATTTATTAACCACTTGCCGACCGCCGCACGACTATCTACGTCGGCGGTCAGCCCCTCACAGGCAAACTAACGTAGGGCTACGTTGCTTGCTTGTGAGGGTCTAGGGAGCGAGCGCGCGCCCCCCGGGGCGCGCTCCCGCTCCCGCGTGGTCACGGACCCCCCCGCGCGTGTGACCAGCGGACCCGATGTCCGCCGGTCACTCGGCGATCGGCGGGGGAGAGGGAGAATGTCAGGCAGCTTGTGTAAACAAACTGCCTGTCATTCTCCTCGCTGCAAAGACACTGATAAAACGGATCTGGTATGTAGATCCGTTGATCAGTGTCCTTACAGCTAGAGCCACAGCCAATCACAGTAGAAACCACGCCCCTAGGGACACACACAGCCCCTCCCTTCCAAATAAAGTTAACCCCTTCACTACCAGTGTATTTTTACAGTAACAGTGCATATGTATAGCACTGATTACTGTAGAAATGTCACTGGTAACCCCAAAAGTGTCAAAAATGTCAGTCAAGGGTCCGATCTGTCCGCCGCAATGTCGCAGTACCGCAAAAAAAATCGCAGATCGCCGCCATTACGCGTTAAAAAAAAAAACAACAAAAATGACAAAAATCTTTCCCTTTGTTAGTAAACGCGATAACTTTTGCGCAAACCAATCAAAATACGCTTTTTGCGATTTTTTTTACCAAACATAGGTAGCATAAAATAAATTTTATTATACAATTATTATACATATAAGTCGCGCTAAATATATTAGATGGAGATGTGAAGTCCATAAAAGTCCAAAATAATATTATTGATAAATTCCAGGACCAAGCTCCCTTAAGGGTATGTGCTTACCAGATGAAGGTAAGGAAAAGGCAGTCTCGCTGCGTGGAAACTTGTCACCTTGACAGTAGATCCAAGCTTCTATGATCGATCAACTCAGTGGACATGGGATCATGAAAAGCAAAAAAAGTACCGCAATAGCGTAAAACCCAACAAACAAATTGTGACTATCACCATAGGTGTGGGTAAATGAAAATTGTGATGTGATATGACCTCCACCACAATAAATGAAATAAATAAATCATGCAAAAATATAGGGAATTTAGGGTGGATAACCCCTACCAGAGAGGTTAAGGGTTGACGCCTTAAGTGATTAGTGTGTATCGGTTGGAGTAGCCTCTTACCAAACAGAAAAAATAATGACACAGTGAAGAAAAAAAGGGGTATCGTGCTGAACCACCACCAGCTGAATTCGCCTCTTACCCTGGATAGATATAGATTAGCCAAAGTGCACTAAACAAATCCAGTGTACCACTCAGGAGCCAGCAATTTCACACCTGTGAGAGTTGCCTCTTACCACATATGAAGTTGTATCAAGCCTGTAGGGTAAACCAAGTGGCCAAAGACCGACCCCAAATTGAATCCAAGCCTGTGTGTTTACGAATAACCAGGGGATCCGACCAGAGGTGTAGGTAACTGGGTCTCAGAAGTTTCAGCAATATAGGATATCACCACCATAAGAAGAAAGAAAGGGCTCCCATAGCGTAAAACCATAAAAGCATTTTATTCCATAAAAGCAAAAAAACTTACAAAGACCAGGAATGGGTGAGCAATGGAGGTTGCCGCCGGCCGGACGGCTCCGCTCGTCCGCACTCGTGGGTCGCAGTCAGATGACGTCAGTACGCCGTTGCCCTGACGACGTTTCGTCACAGATGACGTTATCAAAGGTGATATATCAAATAAAATAAATTGGCCGAAAATTTTTAAAAATTTTGATTTTTACATTTTTTTTTGGGGGAATTTCATATAAAAAAATGTGAAAAATATTGCTATTTTTGCAAAATTGACGCTCTTTTTTTGTTTATAGCGCGTGATCAAAAAATCGCACAGGTGATCAAATACCACCAAAAGAAAGCTCTGTTTGTGGGAAAAAAAGGACGTCAAATTCGTTTAGGTACAGCGTCGCACGACCGCGCAATTGTGCGTTAAATTCACGCAGTGCCGAATCGCAAAATACCCCCTGGTCGGAATGGGGGTAAAATCTTCCGGGGCTTAAGTGGTTAAAACAAAAGATAAATGATAACTTTGCCCTCACATTTAGTAAGTAAAGCAACAGGCACTATACCAAAAGCACCCAGCTGGTGGCACTATGTCATGGGTCTCAATGGATAGCCAGTCTTGGATGATCATAGGTGGATACAAATGCCAAGATGTACTATAGTTTCTCTTAGGATGAGAACCAGGAATAACCTACACTGGTGTGTATGATTGGAGGCTACTGTGGCTAGCAGGAAGCAGGATCACTGTCCAGGGGGGCCAGCCATAGTGATATCACACATTGGGCATGAGTGAGCAGAGCTATATGTTTCAGGACAGAGTCCTCTTTGTCAGGTCCCCTTTATCAGGTACTCTGGCTGTGGAAATGAGTGATTTATTTGTGTGACTGGAGCCTTAATCCAGGCACCTTCAGATCCTCAACCAAGCACATGCTGAGGTCTAACAGAACCATGTCTTCAGTAACACAGGCTGTCTCCAGGTGAGGGGCCCCAAGAGAGGGCCTTGAAAAGGAGCTCTCAAACATTTATCTTTTCACCAGCTACACTTTCTGGGCCTTCTTTCACAGAGATTTGCCAAGGTTAGAAAAATATTTATAACCCAGTGGATAATTTTTCTACCAGATTTCTGGAAGCTTCTTCCACAGGCAGGCAAGAGCAATCAACCACCAGGCTTAGGTGGACATGACCAGACCTGGAAAATAACCTAGTGCTGAGCTAAGTAAATGAGAGCCCAAAAACGACATTAAGACCCCGTTCACACTGGGGCGACCTGTCCGGCGACCTGGTCGCCTGACAGGTCGCCGTAGGTCGCCTGGCATAGAGAAGCTGTGGACATGTTCTAATAGGAGCGACACAAGTCGCTCCGACTTAGAAAAAGGGTCCGGAGCTTCTTTGGGGTGACCTGGAGCGACCTGCATTCACTTCAATGTTATGAAGTCCGTGCTGGCCGCTCTGAGGTCGCGGTGCGAGCAGCGCGCCGCCACCTGTGAGGTCGCCCCGGGAAGTCGGATCGCCCCAGTGTGAACGGGGCCTTAGTCAGCCTAGGGCAGGGGTGCTACAGTTTTAAAAAATGCTGACACCACTTTTAAAACTAGAGTCTATTTAGTAAACCTGTCTGCCATGTAAATATTTAAGAGTGACAGTTCTGCCTAACAGCAGGCATCAGTGGATGCTCTTCGTATTTAAATTAGACAGTAGACTCATAAAAGAAAAATTTAAAAAAGCCAGCGGTCCCTTTTTTGTGCACCTATTTATTTATTTTTTTTAACTAGAGATTAAAAGTGACATTAATCCCTTACTTTTGAAAAACTTTCAGCAGTTGACTTGATCACACAATTAATATACAGCTTTTTTATCTATTAATCCTGGTCTATGTTCCAGTTTAAGCTGGTGCCATGACTGCTGCCCCAGGTCTCCTGCTTCATGGTGGTCTCTTTCTCTTGCCACATCCTATGGAGCCACCCCTGCATGAAGGGACTAGAGTGGTGACTCTCTACGCTGTGTGTATCAATAGAAACACAGAGCCCATAGCCTAAGATAGCAAGGGAATCCCCCGCTTCTCCCTCCTTTTTCTCCCTTCTCCAAACTAACAGACTGATTGGAGGCTACACTGTCCACTGTTAACTAATTCCTCTGAAGACCAGAAGTTCAAGGAAACAAACAAAAAAACAAAGAACCTCTTGGCACTCCAAAAGCATACACTGGAAAATGGTAAGAGGCCTAAAATGTGAATCTTGCAGCCAAAACTTCCATGATAAATGTAAAATTAGAAATATAAGAAAGAAGAAAAAAATTAAAGTAAAGTATTCTTCTAGAAGTTTAGGGAAGCAGCACTGATAGAACAATAGCCAACAGCATTAAAAGTTGTAAAATGCAAGTGCTGGGGTAATAATCTTAACAAATAGTATACTGGGGAATGTTTACTTTATTGCACTCACTGTGTTAAACTAAAATTGCTGAGGGGTGAGTATTACTTTAATCATACTTGCCCTTGTCCTTCACCCTGTTCAATAAGTGCACACTTAAAGGCCTCTAAAGTGCTCATTGGACAGGGTGTTGGCAGTTGGGCAGGGCTTGCCCCAGAAGTCAGGGATATCAAGCTTCTGGTAACAAATGGAAACTCAATTAATGGCATACAAGGTAAGAGGTTATGGATAATCAACATAAAAGAAAACACCTTGTGTAGGCAGGAAATGTAAAAAATAGAAAATGTCTGGCAGCTTAGCTTTAAGATAAACCATAAAATAATGCTGCTTGTGTGGTCCAGGGCTTTTTTTCAGCTGGAACTTGGTGGAACTCAGTTCCACCACCCCTGGCTCAAGATCTCTGCTCCCTGCCTACACCTATCACTTGTAAACACAGAAATACGGCTTCTGTATTTACAAGTGACAGCTTGTCTTCCAGTGGCTCCCACAGATCTGATCTCCTGAGCGGCCCCCACTGAGTGCAGGATGGGGACAAGAGAGATGCAGGTGCCCGGGGTGCAGTGCAGATGCTGACACCCCCTCTGGATGATCTCCCTGCAAGTCAGAAAGGAAGAGCCACCTACAGTGTGTGGGGAGGTACTATAACCGGCTGCAGGCTTCAGCTTAATACGGCAACACAAGTAAGACATGTGGAAGATGGTGGGCTTCTAAGGAGGGGGGGGGGGAGGAGAAGATGGAGGCAGTGGAGGGAGAGGTTGCATGGAGAGGTCAGAGCTGAAGAGGGGTGAAAGTGAGATGTGAATAGGGGAAGCAAAGGTAAGCGGTTGTAAAGGAAGGCTGAACTCTGCACCCCTGAAATCTGCACTATGTACATAGCGTACCCCTAAACTTTGCACTGTGTGTACCCCCGAACTATGCACTCTGTGTGTCCCCCCCGAACCCTGCACTCTGTGTGCACCCCCGAGCCCTGCACTCTGTGTGCACCCCCAAACCCTGTACTCTGTGTGCACCCCCGAACCCTGCACTCTGTGTGCACCCCCGAACTCTGCACTCTGTGTGCACCCCCAAACTATGCACTCTGTGTGCACCCCCAAACTCTGCACTCTGTGTGCACCCCCGAACTCTGCACTCTGTACATAATGCACTCTCACTGTGAAATTTGACCACACCCACTATTTGATGAGGTTTAGAAGATGTGTGTATGAAGGGGGCTTTGGGGTGTCCTGGTTGAGTTCCTGCACCTATTTTCCCTGGTGTGGTCCATAAAGATAAAAAAATGCCCCTGAAGACTCTTGGGATATAGGACATAATTTCTCCTAGGCCAGAAACCAGGAAGCAACTGAAGAATTGTAAAAAAAAAAAAAAAAAAAACCTTTAAAACAAGTAAGCAATAATATGCTTTCCTATCTATTTACTAAAGCTACCCTGTTTCCCTGAAAATAAGCCCTACCCCGAAAAATAAGACCTAGCATGATTTTCAGAGATGGCTACAATATAAGCCCTACCCTGAAAATAAGCCCTATTAAAATCCTTGATCTCAGCCCCTCCGTCTGCAGTATTCCGAGAGGGAAAGTAGAGCTCCGGAGGGTCACATGAGTGCCCAGCAGTGCTGTAAATATGGTATTTTCCACAATAAAATTACAAAAAGGAGACACACTGCACATTACATAATCTTTTTACAAAATCGATTACATAATTTTACAATGACTTTATCCAAGATTAATTTCTGGGATTACAGTATGTCATAATTGCTGACTTCTGAGCTGAGAGGGGGAGAGAACTTTTTTTTAACATTTTATTTTTTTATTACAGGTTTTTAGAACATAGAGAGGGCTAAATGACACAGCACAAGCACTGTGCTGTCTATCATGCTTTAAAGGATCAGAATATTTATTTATTTTAGGTTTACAATCACTTTAAGATCGTCATTGTACATACCGTAAATAAATAAGACATCCCCTGAAAATAAGCCCTAGTATGATTTTTGTAGCCAAAATGAATATAAGACCCGGTCTTATTTTCGGGGAAACATGGTAGCAACATAAGGATTAAAAATAATGTTGATTGAGAGAGTTTAGTTCTGCTTTAACTCTATGGCCATTTAAATAGCTGTCAAGGCTGGGAGAACTATTCAAATAATATATTAGAATGTCTGTGAAATATTTCAATAGCTGCAGCTATCTCCGATCTCACAGATTGTTTATTTTCTTGTTAGCTTATGCAAATACACCTGATTGTCTTCTAAAGGATTGTTTGGGGACAATCATGTTCTGGCTGTTGCCCAGACTGTGCAAACCGATACCAAAATATCCTCATGGTATTTTTGTCAAGCAGCTTACAATTTTTTTTTTCACTTTTTATTTTTGTAAAAAAAAAAAAAAAAAAAAGATATACAACAGTGTAGTGTGATAAAAGAACATTTAAATTTCATCTTTGTACAAAAAAAAGAAAAAGAATACAGTATATACGTAATTTCTATCTCTCTGAAATGAATATGATGATCTAACATAAAGTGTTATGGGTACAATTTTCGTTGATATTTGTGAGCCTTTAGATATAAGAAGTCTAATTTTTATTCATATTTTCATTTATTTTTCTTGTGTGGGTGGATAAAGACATTTTTTTTTTTTAATTTTTTATTCAGCTATCAGTCTGAACAAAACAAAAAAAATAAAAAAAAAAAAACAAAAAAAAAAACCAACAGACTTGGCCATCCACACAAACAAGCTGTGGATGTAGGAATATCGACCCCACCACCACAATATTTTATTCTGACAGTGGGACCCACTTGTTCATCAACAAAGGTTCTCTAACATGTCCCTTAAACAGAAGTCGATTGGCGTCTGTCGAGAAGGATGGCCACACATTGATTGAAATTTGTCCGGTTTCTGCTGAACCAGCAGAATATTGATCAGTGTATGGCCAGTTAAAGAGAATGAAAGACACACATCAATATTTCTGAATGTTGCACTTTTGGGTTGGATAAATCCTGTCATTCATTATCTTGTTTCCTTTAGAGGAGGGCCCTTTCACAGGGACAGTCTGGTCAGGTCTGCCTGTCAGATTTTCGAGCAGACCTGATCAGAAGCTCCACGTACGTTTATAGACAAGTTGATGTAAACGGATGTGCGCCAGTTTACATCCAATTTACCTCTGAGTCTGCCCAGGTCCAAAAAAAAAATGGAAAAGGTCTGTGGTTTTTTTCCACTTTCTCAGACTGAGCCTGGATTCACACTTGCGCGTTGCTGGACAACGCATGTGATGCGCACAGGAATCGCACCGCATTCCCGTACACATCACATGCGATGCCTGTGCAGTGCGTTTTGAGACATATATTTTGTATGACTCAAAATCTCATCACATCCGCAATAAAATGATGCAGGATCCTTTTTTTTTCCCCGCACCTAGATCGCATTGCATGGGTATTCACATCCATGCGATACGAATCACTGCATTTTGCGAGCTGTTTTGGGGTGTTGATAATCTAACATTGAGCCCCGGTTCACACTTGTGCGTGTGCGGGGTTCACATGTAATGTCGGAGCGCACTGCTCCGACATTACATGCGATCGGCTGTGCGGTGCGAGTTTAGCCATACAGTTTGTATGGCTAAATTCGCACCGCAGCCGCACCAAACACGCACAGGGACCCTTTTTGGAAGCCGCATCAGGATCGGATCGCACAGCGGTTCACACTTGTGCGATCCGATCCTGTGCGAACTGCACAATCGCACTGCGATATGCGATCAAACTGGGGGTGTCGTTAAGATTACATTGACACCCCCAGCGTATCGCATATGGCAGTGTGAACTGCCGGGGGTGCGTGTGCGATGCGGGAACAGGCTGCGGATTCGCAGCCTTCCCGCACTCGCATAAGTGTGAACCGGACCTGACACCTGCGGCAGATCGCATGGATGCCATGTGATTGCAATGCAGTGGGGGAAACACAGGATTTGCTGCATTTCCCACATCACATCGGTGTGAACCAGGGCTTAGATGTGACAAATTAGAGGTAGTTTGATGTAAACCAATGCAATTCCTATAGATCCAATATACCTCCTGCAGCAAAAAACTGAACTGTCACAGATGTCACAAAAAAGACACGTGTTCCATTCTGTGCTGATTCAGCAGGGGATCTGGTCACAGATCTCCTGCTGATCGGACCGGACACAGCCCATGTGAAAGGGGTCTGTAGGTTAGAGATTTAGTTGTACTTACTTCTGCAGATGCTGTTACAGTACTTTTATATCTTTCTGCTTCCCACATATACACTTTCAGTCAGTCACTAAAAGGAAACTATCATCGCAAAAACGTTTATAAACTGACATTTTACATTTTTAATTATTTGTATAAAATTCTTATTTTTAATATTCTATTTTTATTTTTAAATATCTTATATTTGCCCATGACGCTTATTAAAACCCAGTAAAACCTACTTTTAATGTTGTCTGTGTGCCCAAATTCAGATTCTTACTTAGCAATATACATTATTTTTACTAGAGTGGGAAAGGGCTGAGACCTCAGGTTTTATTGCTGTCTGTCTGTCCCCATGTTAGTGATATTTAGGGGCCTGGGTCAATGGCATTTTGGCATGGGTTTAAAATGATTCTTAGATCACTCAGAATCTAGTAGGATGGTGTGTTCAGGGTGATGAGCTGTGTTGCTTTTACGCCAAACATAAAGTTTTGCATTGTTGCCAAAAAGTTCGATTTTGGTTTCATCTGACCAGAGCACCTTCTTCCACATGTTTGGTGTGTCTCCCAGATGGTTTGTGGCAAACTTTAAGACCCCGTTCACACTGGGGCGAGCCGACTTTGCCGGGCGACCTGTGTAATCGAAGTCAATGCAGGTCGCTCCGGGTCGCCCCAAAGAAGCTCCGGACCCTTTTTCTAAGTCGGAGCGACTTGTGTCGCTCCTATTAGAACGGGTCCACAGCTTCTCTATGGCAGGCGACCTACGGCGACCTGTCGGGCGACCAGGTCGCCCGACAGGTCGCCCCAGTGTGAATCGGCTCTAAACGACACTTTTTATGGATATCTTTAACCACTTGCCTACAGTGCACTTTCACCCCCTTCCTGCCCAGACCGATTGTCAGCTTTCAGCGCTCTCACACTTTGACTGAGAATTACTCAGTCATGCAACACTGTACCCATACAAAAATTGTGTCCTTTTTTTCACACAAATAGAGCTTTCTTTTGATGGTATTTGATCAATACTGGGTTTTTTATTTTTTGTGCTATAAATAAAAAAAGACTAAAAATATCGTGAAAAAACGCATTTTTCTTTTTTTCTGTCATAAAATTTTGCAAATTAGTCATTTTTCTTCACAAATTTTGGCCAAAATTTATACTGCTACTTATCTTTGGTAAAAATAACCTAAGTAAGTGTATATTATTTGGTCTTTGTGAAAGTTATAGAGTCCACAAGCTATGGTGCGAATCATTGAAAATTGATCACACTTGATCACACCTGATGTACTGAAGGCCTATCTCATTTCTTGAGACACTAAAAAGTCAGGAAAGTACAAATACCCCCCAAATGACCCCTTTTTGGAAAGAAGACATTCCAAGGTATTTAATAAGGGGCATGGTGAGTTTTTTGAAGTTGTCATTTTTTCCCACAACTCTTTGCAAAATGAAGATTTTTTTTTTATTTTTTTTTTTTTTTTACAAATTGCCATATTAACAGGTTATTTCTCTCACACAGCACATGTATACTTGCAACTACACCCCAAAACACATTCTACTATTCCTCCTGAGTATGGCGATACCACATGTGTGAGACTTTTTCACAGCCTGGCCACATACAGAGGCCTAACATTCAAGTAGCCCCGTCCGGCATTCTAGGAGCACAAATTACACATATAATTTCCTGACAACCTATCGCACTTTTGAAGGCCCTGGAGCACCAGGACAATGGAAACCCCCATAAAATGACCCCATTTTGGAAAGCAAACAGCCCAACGTATAATTTGAGGCATAATGAGTCTTTTGAATATGTCATTTTTTTCCACAAGTTTTTGGAAAATGTGGAAAGAAAATGAAAACACATTTTTTTTTACACAAAGCTGTCCATTTATGCAATATTTCTAACACATAGCATGTACATAGCAAAAATTGCACCCCAAAATACATTCTGCTATTCCTCCTGAGTATGGCGATACCACATGTGTAACACTTTTTCACAGCCTGGCCACACACATAGGCCTAACATCCAAGTAGCGCTTTACACAAAGTTGTCCATTTATCCACTTTAAGACTGGGCCTATTTTTGACACTTGGTGTTTACAAGCTAAAATCATTTTTTTTGCTAGAAAATTACTTGGAACCCCCAAACATTATATATTTTTTTTTAGCAGAGACCCTAGAGAATAAAATGGAGATCGTTGCAATATTTTTTATCACACCATATTTGCGCAGCAGTCTTCCAGATGCGATTTTTTTGAAAAAAATTCACTTTTTTGAACTAAAAAATAAGAAAACAGTAAATTTAGCACAATTTTTTTCCATAATGTGAAAGATAATGTTACGCCGAGTAATTAGATACCCAACATGTCATGATTCAAAATTGCGCATGCTCACAGAATGGCGCCAAACTTTGGTAATTAAAAATCCCCATAGGCAACATTTTAAAAATTTCTGCAGGTTACTAGCTTAGAGTTACAGAGGAGGTCTAGGGCTCAAATTATTGCTCTCACTCTAACGATCGCGGCGATACCTCACATGTATGGTTTGAACACCGTTTACATATGTGGGCGGGACTTGCGTATGCGTTTGCTTCTGCGCGCGAGCTAACGGGGACAGGGCGCTTTAATTTTTTTTTTTTTTTTTTTTTCCTATTTATTTTATTTATTATTTTTTTATTTTTACACAGTTTAAAAAAAAAAATGTTTTGATCATTTTTATTCCTATTACAAGGAATGTAAACATCCCTTGTAATAGAAATAGGCATGACAGGTCCTCTTTATTGTGAGATCTGGGGTCAAAAAGACCTCACACCTCACAACTACACTAAAAAAGAAAAGAAAAAAAAAAATTGTTGAAAGAGGAAAAAAAAAAAAGAAAAAAAAAAAGCGGCCCTTTAAACCGGTTGCTAGGCAACGTCTTTTGACGTAGCTCCGGTCCTCCAAGACCATAGAGTTGAGTGAGGGCCATCTTGCCCTCACTCGACTTCCTGTCTCTGAGGATCCGGGACCGGATAGTTTTCCCCGCTGCCGGCGGGTCCGGTAAGCTGGGAAAACGTCTGGGACGCGGCAGGAGGGGGGGGGGCACCTCTTCCCCTGCACCGTAAGGGTAATTCCGCGGCGAATCCGCCACTGGGACCACCCTTATCTGAAAGCCGACCGCCCGCCGTTTCAAAAAATACCGGGGTTATGGGGGCTATCTGCTGCCATAACCCCAGTATTTATCTTTTAATGGCCGACGCATATAGTCGTTAGGCGGTCAGTAAGTGATTGCATGCATATGGCAAACAGGTGACGATGACTGATGGGGTGACAGGTGACGATGACTGATGGGGTGACAGGTGACAATGACTGATGGGGTGACAGGTGACAATGACTTATGGGGTGACAGGTGACGATGACTGATGGGGTGACAGGTGACGATGACTGATGGGGTGACAGGTGATGATGACTGATGAGGTGACAGGTGACGATGATTGATGAGGTGACAAGTGACGATGATTGATGGGGTGACAGATGACAATCACTGACGGGGTGACAGGTGACGATGATTGATGGGGTGACAAGTGACGATCACTGATGGGGTGTCAAGTGACGATGATTGATAGGGTGACAGATGACGATGACTGATGGGGTGACAGGTGACAATGACTGATGGGGTGACAGGTGACGGTGATTGATGGGGTGACAGGTGACAGGCGATGGTCACTGATGGGTGACAGGTGACGGGCGATGGTGCACGGCGGTACTGATGGCAGTCTCTGGTGACCGGTGAACTTTAGGCTACGTTCACATGTGAGCGTAGCGATCATGGGCAGAATCACTGTGATTCTGCCCGTGATCCAGAAATCATTGCAAATTGCGGGACGCCTGTGCGTTGCCCGTGATTTGCAATAGCACCCCAAACGCTGTGCGATGTTGCTGCGATTTCCGCCTGCCGAATCGCGGTAACATCGCGCAAACAACGCATGACGCCCCAAAGAAGCTCTTGTACCTTTTTTGGGCGTCATGCGTTGTTTGCACGATGTTACCGCGATTCGGCAGGCGGAAATGGCGGCAACATTGCACAGCGTTTGGGGTGCTATTGCAAATCACGGGCAACGCACAGGCGTCCCCTAATTTGCAATGATTTCTGGATTGCGGGCAGAATCGCGGTGATTCTGCCCGCGATCGCTGCGCTCACATGTGAACGTTATGGGTATCAATTTCTGGGCACTGATGAGGTGACTGTTGGGTGACAGGTGACATTGGGGGGGGCTGAGGACTGTGTGGGGACATTTATTTGTGTGATTTTACTTTTGCAGGTACACAGAGCAGTAACTCACTGTTTCTAGTTCTTCTCCCCTCATACTGGAAACTGTATGAGGAGAGAAGAGCTAGTAACACTGAGTTACTGCTCTTTGTTTACATTTTCTGATCGGCTGTGAATGGATTCACAGCCGATCACATAGTAAACAGTCACTATCAGTGACTATTTACTACTGCCGGTGACAGCTGTGTTCCTACGGAACACAGTGCCACCGACATGACCGCGCTGCGCTCCCGATCGCGCATGCGCGGTCATCTCCCGGCCGCCTCCATTGTGATCGGCTGTGTCATTGGAACACAGCCGATCACGTGGGAAACAGCCACGCCCAGTGGCTGTTTCCCCCCTGCCGGTGACGGGGGGTGTCCCGGGGACACCCCGACACCGGCAGTGCACGGCGGCGCGCCCGCGATCGCGCGCCTGCCCTGCATTTCCTGGGTCACGTCATATGACGTCCGCCCAGGATAATAGCCGCACCGTCCCGCCGTCATATGACGGCGGGCGGGCGGTAAGTGGTTAAGAAATGGCTTTCTTCTTGCCACTCTTCCATAAAGGCCAGATTTGTGCAGCATACGACTGATCACACATCCAGAGTGATCATGGGCCTCTTGGCTGCATCTCTGATCAGTCTTCTCCTTGTATGAGCTGAAAGTTTAGAGGGACGGCCAGGTCTTCGTAGATTTGCAGTGGTCTGATACTCCTTCCATTTCAATATTATCGCTTGCACAGTGCTCCTTGAGATGTTTAAAGCTTGGGAAATCTTTTTGTATCCAAATCCAGCTTTAAACTTCTCCACAACAGTATCTCGGACCTGCCTGGTGTGTTCCTTGTTCTTCATGATGCTCTCTGCGCTTTAAACGGACCCCTGAGACTATCACAGTGCAGGTGTATTTATACGGAGACTTGATTACACACAGGTGGATTCTATTTATCATCATTAGTCATTTAGGTAAACATTGGATCATTCAGAGATCCTCACTGAACTTCTGGAGAGAGTTTGCTGCACTGAAACTAAAGGGGCGGAATAATTTTGCACGCCCAATTTTTCAGTTTTTTATTTGTTAAAAAAGTTTGAAATATCCAATAAATTTCTTTCTACTTCATGATTGTGTCCCACTTGTTGTTGATTCTTCACAGTTTTATATCTTTAGGTTTGAAGCCTGAAATGTGGCAAAAGGTCGCAAAGTTCAAGGGGGCCGAATACTTTTGCAAGGCACTGTGTATATATATATATATATATATATATATATATATATATATATATACACATTCAGTTTTTATAATAGCAACCTATCCAGTACTAATTTCACTGGAGCCAGGCCTGGTATAACTAGCCAACTTCTTCATATTTTATCAAACTGACGGATTACTCCTAAATTGATATATTAGATTTTCACAACATAATGTTACACCAATATGAGTTATCCACATCTCAGACGTATAGGTGGGGAACCATGAGCTCAAATGCTGCAAGATAAGCTTACAGGCTTGGAAAAGCAATCATTTTTAACATGCAGTAGAGCTCTTTTTATTTTTATTTTTTTCAAAGTTCCCAACAGAGCAGATTAGGAAAAAGTTAGAACCTCTGTGAGGTGTTATTTGTTATTTATGCCACATTGGGTGATTTTCCCAAATATTATATTCTGGGCACACATCAGGAAGACAATCTGCCCAAACTGAGCAAAAATTCCACCTCTGAGAACTGTCACCAGAACATGTGTCCCCGTTGGCAAATTTCCCTCCACTTCCTGTCCCAATGACATCTGTCAAATGCTGGGTTTCTCCTCACTTCGGTCACAGCAGAAAAAAAGCATTTCGCTTAAAGCTCCACTTCAACTTTGCTAGTGTGTGAACCGCTGCCAGTATTCCTTTCTTTCTTACTAAAAGAAAGGAGGCAATAAATGAAACTAACTTGACTGACTACCAACAAACATTTTCAGATTCCGAGCCAGTGCTTGAGAACATTCATGAACTGAATGGTAAAGAATGCAAGGGGTCAGACTGTGAAACTGGTAAAAAAAGAGCACGTAAGGGAATTTTAAAGCCAAGGATTACACATTTTTATTGATGGAGCGAGTGACATGTTCCCTCATTCTTTTGATATTAAAGGAAACCTGTACTGAGAAAGTACTGGGCCAATGACTGAGGAAGTATGGAAGTAAGTGGATCACCATGACAATCAGGCAAAGAGCATTATCTAAAGGAGGTCAGCAGTGGCCTCCTCTATATTTTTGTTTACTGTTGGTTTGTACCTATGTTATAAAATGTATATCTATGAATATTTGAAGCATGGCTTGGAACGTACCTCAAATGTTAATATGTAGCGCTCACCCCTTAGGCCCCTTTCACACTTGTGCGACTTGTCCTGCGATTTGGAACTGCAAAGCCACATGACAAGTCATACTCCGTGATTTCCAATGAGTACCGTTCATATCTGTACGACTACAAAGTAGTCCCTGTACAACTTTGGGCCGATTTTAATGCCTTTTGTGGTCCATAGACATCTGCATTGCTTCAAGTCCAGTCAAAATAGTGTCAAATTGCAGTAAAATCGCGACAAAAAAATTTAGGCAAAATCGCAGTAAAATCACGCAACTTTTAGGTCACACAAGTGTGAAAGCAGCCTAAAGGGCCACTGCGATTATTGGGTTCTTCTATCCTGCTCCAATGATGACTCAACCATTCCTGATCCCAGGACTCACTGACATACCTTGCATACCTTGCATGGGTGCTCAACCCGTGGCCCTCCACTTGTTGCGGAACTACAAATCCCATCATGCCTCTGACTTTGGAGTCATGCTTGTAACTGTCAGCCTTGCAATGCCTCATGGGACTTGTAGTTCCACAACAGCTGGAGGGCCACAGGTTGAGAACCCATGCGTATAGCTTACAAAGGGGCTATATCAGGAATTTCGACTTTGCTAGGCGATTCTGGAGCGACTTGGGCGCAATTTCAGGTAATGGCTGTGTAATCTTCCTGAAATGTTGGGCCCAAATCACATCAATTAGGATCAGTATCCAACTTGGAGGCAAATTCCATTAAAGTCTATGGGCTCAAGTCGAATAGAAGTCTCCTTGAAGTAGTACAGGAACCTTTTCTAAAGTCGGAGAACTAATTAAGACAGTTCTCGTTGACTAAAATGGGAGTTCATATGTCATGTGACTTGGAGTCTCACAAGTCAGATCCCAAGTCGCGGCAGTGTGAACCAAAGCTTAGGGTCCTTAGTCCTTGGGATGGAGCTCTCCAAAAAGAGTATATTTGTAAACCCAACAGGGGAAGTTGCTCCCAAAGGAACAGGTCCAAGATGATTTCAGAATAGGCAGCCCTATCCCATTGAGCAGGCAACAAAGAGAGTCAGGCGCCAAGAGGTCTCTCTGCTCTCTCACAGCTATCAACTAAAAAAAGAGCCTCCAGCAAAATGTTTATCAACATTGTTAAGGCTGCTAGATAACTATAAATACAATGTTTTACAATGTATCATTTCGTTCTTTTAGATCAAAGGAATGAACTTCCGTCTGTAAGTGAGGGCAGTTTAACCACTTAACCACTTGCCGACCGAGTACGGTAGTACTACTGCGGCAAAGTGGTTCGTTATCGTCTGACGACGTAGTATTAACGTCGTCAGACACTCCCCCTTCTGGACGGCGCTTGCGCGCCGCCGGAGGCTCGCTCCCGCTGTTTTCATTCACAGCGGGAGTGGGGCCAGGGGAGGAGCAGCGGCGATCGCCGCTGCTCTGCCCCGATCGCCGGGGATCTAGTGTGGAGATCCGCCCGCCTGTGTAAACACAAGCGGGCGGATCTCCATAGTGACAGGGAGTGACAGATCGGACTGTTCAGCATAGCTGGACATCCGATCTGTCCATGACTCACACAGTCACCTCCCCCCCTACACGTCAGTAAGCACCAGGCATACATTAACCCCTCCCTCTCCAATAAAATTAACCCCTTCCCTGCCAGTGTCATTTTTACAGTAACAGTGCATATATATAGCACTGATTACTGCAGTAATGTCACTGGTACCCCCAAAAGTGTCAAAAATGTCAGTCAAGGGTCCGATCTGTCCGCCGCAATGTCGCAGTCCCACAAAAAAAAACGCAGATCGCCGCCATTACGCGTTAAAAAAAAAAACACCAAAAATGACAGAAATCTTTCCCTTTGTTAGTAAACGCAATAACTTTTGCGCAAACCAATCAAAATACGCTTATTGCGATTTTTTTTTACCAAACATAGGTAGCAGAAAACAAATTGGCCAAAAATTTTTTAAAAAATTGGTTTTTACATCTTTTTTGGGGGGAATTTCATATAAAAAAATGTTAAAAATATTGTTATTTTTTCAAAATAAACGCTCTTTTTTTGTTTATAGCGCAAAAAGTAAAAATCGCACAGGTGATCAAATACCACCAAAAGAAAGCTCTGTTTGTGGGAAAAAAAGGACGTAAATTTCGTTTGGGTACGGCGTCGCACGACCACGCAATTGTCAGTTAAAGTCACACAGCGCCGAATCGCAAAAAGTGGCCTGGACGGAAGACAGCAAAATCCTCCGGTGGTAAAGTGGTTAAAGACCAAGGCTCCATTCACATATAGGCACTTTGGATCCGCGTTTCTGCCCGCAATCCCAAACCATTGCAAGTCGCGGGATTTGCAATGCCCATGACTTGCAATGGCACTCCAAACGCTGCGCGATTTTGCCATGATTTTCTCTTGATGAATTGCGGTGAGATCACGCAAACAGATCCGCGGGATACCTGTTGCCCAAAAGAAGTTCTTGTACTTTTTTTGGGCGACAGGCGTCCCGCGATTCTGTTTGT